>NC_060171.1:1824792-1842714 GCF_021292245.1 Micropterus dolomieu
GCCTGTCTGCAGTTAGTCGGCGTGTCTGAAATTAAATGTGAAATGTGAGCTGAATAAGAAACTATCACGATTTCCTGTAGCTGCTCTTTGTGTGACGTTGTAGATGTGAAACGCTTTCGGAGCCGTAACGGCTCTGGTTGTGGTTATAACGTTAGTTAAATGAAATCTCAAAGCTGCAGGTCCTCGTTGTAGAGAGTCGTGCTGTATTAGATCACCGTATCATAGACGGCTTGATTTAAACTGATGGTGGTTAAATGGTTAGAAGAGTGCTGGTAAAGAGATGAACTAGATGTGAATGTGCTACATTGAAATTACGGCAGATTATGTGTAAAGTGAAACACACATGCTTATTTTGTTTACAGACGGCTGAAAAAGCAAATATTTAATGATGTGCAATTGTTTACATGTTCACTTTTTGAGACTCTAATCTATTTTATTAACATTAATCCATTTAGGAAAATATTTTTTAGCCCACATACATACCAGCTTTCAATATCGGCCTGTTCTAAGTGTAGTTTATACAGTAAAGGAGTCTACTATCCAAATCATTCTCTAAATCTAAATATCGGCTCATTAATCTGCTCTTTTTCACTTTAATATTGGCATCGACCCCCAAAAACCCATATATAAAACTCTAATATAAATAAAATATATGTATTTCTTTGTTTTAACTTTCTCAGTTGGATTAACAAGTAACATATGAAGGGGTTAAATTTGTCTTTTGCTTTTTCCCTTGGCTGTCAATTTGTTAGTGTGATTTGGAGATTGAGGAATGAGGAAAGGTAAATAGATATCAAAAGTGGTTGACCGTGTTTTTGTTTTGTCTGTAAACCCGTCACACAATCGTCTGCTTTTAACAGACAAGCTGGGAAACATATTTCAGCCAGTCGTGTGGTTCCACTGACATTAGGATCTACTACGCAAGTGTAGTAGATGTATAACCTGTGGGGAAAAACACTGTTTAAACCTTATTTTGGGGCAAAGTCTTCAAACTTTTTTAGATTTTCCTGCTGATTCTCTACGTGCAGGTTTTGTGTCCTGGTGACCAGAGAAAGTGCAGTTATGGTTCTCTGCCCGTTCAGAGAGAGACCTGATCCTGTAAGTCCAAAATAACCAAAGTGGCATCACCAAGATGGCTGCCAAATGGCGGGACTTGCTCATAAGGACTTTGGCGTTGGCAAGTACCAGTCCAGCAGCGGCAGGCGTCCTGGACCTTAACTACATCATTTAAGTCTTTGTGACCGAAGTCACATGATGTAAAACGGTGGTGGTTCAGTTTAGGCAGCAAAACCACTTGGTCAGATTTAGAAAGTGTTGGTGGTTTGTGTTAACTTGAACATGTCACCTTTGACTTTTACCCACACGGGACTCGAACCTTGGCAGCCTAACAGAACACGTAAATCTGGGCTGTAATAAGCTGCTGCATGATCGACCTGTATGTCTGTTTCTCTGCTGAGGACGGGCTGAAAGAGTAAAAACACGTCTTTACCAAGAGGGAAGCTTCCGGTCAGCAAACTGATGCGAACGCGGAAGTCCCTTAAACCTGCATTCTATCAAACGGCCAGCAGGGGGCGACGCTTCTGGTTGCAAAAATGAAGTCCGGCTCCATTAGAAATAAAGGTAAAATGTTTCTACTTGTCAGCTGATTTATTCCCTCAGTAAACACTTTCCTGATGAGTTTATGGTCTCAGTCGCTAGTTTCAAGTCTTCTTCAACACAGCGTGATGTTCATTTAGTAAATTATGGTCCCATTTAGAGGAACAGAGACCAGAAATGTCAATCAGGCTAGAGTAACTGGTAACCACGGCACTTTGTAAATTTAACCAGCATTGTTGAAAAAGCTTATTAAGCTTTGGATATACTTGCGTTTTTAACAATGCGTAGGCATAGACATTGTTCACATATTTGCCTGCGTACTTTGCGTGTACCTGGAGGATTAAACCTGAATCCACTAGGGGGCAGACCAGAACGGGATCATCGGGATTATCTTTCTTGACATCCTCCAAATCTGCACATCCTAAACAAACCAAACATAGCGACACTAGAGGAGGTTGTGATTTTAATGAGACATCATAACGATCTCTGTAATTGTGGACTGGCTCCAGGAGTTTTATTGTAAACATCCTGCGATAAATCTCCTTTTTTAAAGTCTGCTGCTGCAGGATACGCATGGCGGTCATCTTGCGCCCTGTTAAAATGACAGTTAACGTGAATTATAGCTAAGCAAGCTAGCTATCTCCGCACAAGGCCGTTAGCTCCACCTTCTCGTCCAAATATGGTCACGTAATATGTAAATACATACATTCTCAACACACAGTAAAAACTCCACCTTATATCACCTGATTGTGTTCAGATGGTGAATATAGTCAGTGTCACATGTTGTGTCCCATGTGTCTGTATTAAAAAGTGAGGAAATCATGTGGCGTGTGCGTTTCTTCAGGGAGACTCTGGACGTCAGAGTATGATGTGTGTGTGTGTTGCATGTTTCTGTTCCTGTGTGTAAAACACAGTATGTGAGCTAATGTCTGCAGCCTGAACGCATTCATCTCTTAAACGAGACAAAAGCTGAAATCCACCATGAGAACCTGCAAAATTCCATATCTAATGCTGTTTCAAGGCAGCTGCACGCTTAAATTAGAGTGTAATTACTGAAATTATAAGACCCATCCAATAAATTCTCTGCTGCTGAAAGGGTTTTATAAGGTAATTTGTTAGATTTGGGTGTTTTATTTATTTAGTTTTTTTGCTGAGATCTTTCACCAAACAATCCAACAGTGTGAAAGCAGTGGGGTCATAGAGGCTCAGATTAGGGGTGTGACGATACACAATATTGGGTTCACAAGAACAAGACGATACGATATTTTAACTACATTTTGAAGCGATATTCAATGCTGAAATATGTAATTGGGGGGTCATGGAGTCGTCCCGCAGAACATTTTGAGCATTAAACACATCATTTCCTGCATTCTGGAGAAGATTTCTGCACCCATTTATGGTGGAAATGTCTTTATTTGTATAAAGGAAACACAAAATTAAGGTGGCAGGTGACAATTCAAAATATAAAAACAGAATAGAATATAATGTAACTTTAGCTTAAGTTTAATTTTTTGGACAATGAACATTTTTGTTTTTCTATATTTAAATTGCACTGCCGGTTTCTAAGCATTTGCATTTGTAAGTTAACATTTCTTGTTGCTATTTTCTGAACATTTATAACAAATTATGCTTTTAAAAAGTGACGGGGACAAAATCAGCCCTTTCAAACAGTGATGGCGACGCGTCCCCGGCAGAAATGACACCTATGGTGAGGGGCGTTTATAAGTTGATGAAGTTTCTGCAGGTATTAGCTGTCATTTCGCTTGATAGAGTTTTATTTTTCCTGCCGGCCACCACGCTAGCGGTTAGCTTGCCACCGACTAGCCCTGCCAGTTGTTTAGAGTGTTGCCAGATCCAGCTGATGGATTCCAGCCCAACAACTGTTAAAAAACACCAAACACACACAAAACCTGTTATCAGTATTTATTATTTATTAATATCTGTATTATACTGAAAAGAAATGCACACCGGCAGCCGAAGCATTCGTAAAGAAACAGATTTTAGGTGCTTTACCGCCACCTGCTGGACTGGAGTGTTGCCCTCCTTATCAGAACCTCAGGGTGAAATGAGAATATCCTCCACATACTTGTTTGTAAGGCGGCTACTGTATTTGTTAGATCCAGAGACATGATGAGCTTTAACTTCATTTTAGGTAAGTTTGCATAACTGACAGATGGCTTTAAGCACAACGGCAACAGTGTGTGTGTGTGTGTGTGTGTGTGTGTGTGTGTGTGTGTGTAACCAGTAGCGACAAAATAATGAAGGAACGCCATCTGTCGGACAAGAGCATCTTCCAAAAGTCAACAAAATTAGATTTTACTCCAGACAGACAGGTGTGCTGAAGAACACAGCTAAAACATCTGAACACGACTTTGTAGAACAATGTACCGTCTGCGGCTTGGCTTTCAGTTGGTATCCTCTATCACTCTGTACATTTGTATTTGCTCTTGTCAGCGATCGCTCACTGCGTTCCATCAGATCAATTCAATGATTTTGTGGTGAATCAGCTGATTTTCCTCCCGGAGCCTCCGGCTGCTGGTATCAGATGTAGTCTGATACCGGCTAGATGTGCAGCTTTCTTTTCCTTTGCTTGCTTCTTCAGTCTTTAGTGTAGCTTAGTGACTTGTTTAACTCCTCACCTGGGGCGTTTCTAGACATAAAGCTCTACTGGGGCACAGAGTTTTAATTTATTATTATATGAATTACGTTAAGGCCTTTTCACACGGGAAGCGATTTACGCGCCTCGTAATTCAATGAGAGGCGGGCGTGTAGGAAGGGAGGCGCGGGCATTGCGATAGGTGTAGCGACAGGAGCGTCGCTTCCCGTGTGAAAAGGCCTTTAGAATGTGCCTCACCAGCTTCCCTTGCTCAGCCCACTAATATTGGCGCTGTTATGTCAGAAAAGGCTTTGACCGGAGCATAAGCACACACACCTGTGGAACCACCTAAGAAAAATTCTGCTGTGGGGCCCTCATACCTGACTTGTGAGCCATGTAAATAATTTTAAGTCACACCTGACACTGCAGCGCTCTCACTTCCACCCCTCCTTTAAAACAGCCTGTCTCTGTAATGAGCCTGAATGGAAACCTCTTCTAGAAAATAACCCTGCTGATCTGAATGCACCTCTGCGCACTAACTCAGTCCTCCATTAGGGTCTGAGCTGCCTGTCGACCCCTGGCTGTGCTTTTACTGGCTGATGCTGCCTGTATTTCACCTGGATCTATGTGACCTGCAAAAAACATCTGGACTGGGTCTGTGCTGGTACAGGATTTGAATCAGCTGTGCTTGTGCTGGTTTATGATCTAGCATAGCCCCTGTAAATTATAAATATCAATACTTGCAAGATATTAATGTGATCAGCTGCATCAGGCCCATTCAAACTGGCTCCCCAGGTTTCCTTTAATACATTTACAAGAGGAAAATACTATTTATACTATGACATGACTATGTGATGTTTATTATCTACTGAAAGATGTGCATCCATTTTGCCCAGTCTGCCCTGCTAATCAACATTTTAATAGTCAATGTGAATCCATTGCTTTCCACCTTGCTTCACCAGAGTTTAAACTAAATAAAATGATGTGTGCCTATGAGGAGTGCCATCACATCTGTGTGCTGTCTGGACTGGTCCCACTAATGTCGCTGCAGGAATGCAATAAGGTCAGACTGTAGCGCCGCTCAGCTGGATGTGCGCATGTTCACGTGCGACGTGGTTATCTTTTTCGTGCTGCAAACATCGTTGCACGTCGGCGTTGATCAAACGTAATAAATAGTTGCATTTCACTCTAATATTGTTCACAGTGCTGCAAGAAACCAAGACCAAAACAGACCTAGCTGAGCTGCCCAGCTGGGCTAGCAAGGGGGAGAGAACGAGTTTACCTGACTGCTGAATTTGGATAGAACAAGTAAGTAAAATGTAATATTAAGAAATATAAAGTTATTTGTTTATTGTACAAGCTCTCACCAATCCAGCAATATTTTGGTGCAACCTCCTGATTTTGTAATTTTTGCCTGTCAGACACAATAAAATTTAATCTTATTTACATATATAAATAGATGTTATTAAATGTTGAATATTAACTTTTGTTTGTTGTTAATACTATTTCACATGTGCTCTTTACAAACGTATACATCATGCAACATTCATCATTAGCTTTAAGTATACAATATAACTTAAAAAACATATTTATAATTTCAAAGTGACCTAAATTTAATAAATCGACTGCATTGTGGGAACAGTTTGTAACCATATAAATTTCAAACAAAGGAAGATCTATGTGACGGTGGTGACACAGAGCTGATGGTGGTGGCAGTAGCCAGTTAATCCGTCCTTCTCTTTTGCGATGTATTGTATTTCAACCCAAACTGTTTGGTCTGGTGTATTAGGAGAAATTTCTTAAGAAGAATAATTTTTGTTTTTAGACATTGGGAAAACATTATAGTAATAAAACACTGCAGAACTACGGAAATGACGTATAGTATAAATAGAGGTCAATGTAACATTACAACCCATGTTACTGTTTATTGTGATCATAAATAGTATTTAAGTCTCCTATGAGGCCATCTTCTTTTCCCTCTGTTGCTAGCTGTCTCTGGCATCTACAAAAAATGCATGTATTTATGTCATAATTTAAGATAATACGTACTTTACAAAAGAGACGGTGTCGACAAATCATGGTTGTGACATTAGTAACAGCAGTAAATATGTTAACAAAAAATATTTTAAATAAAGGAAATTACAGGAGCTTGTTTCACCGTTGCATTTAGTAAATGTGGAGGGTGGAAAGAGGGTCCTTGGGAATATAGCTGACCATGTAGTTGCCTGATTTTATTGCTCTTTCATAAATATCTGACGGTGTTGACAGAAACTTGGGACACATTTTGAGCAATGAACAAATAAAAGTAAATATTGTTGAAAATTCACTGCTTCTAGGTTTAAACTGTTTTTTCACTCTACTCTTTCATCTGGCCGATATAATACACGTTTAAAATGATTTTTTTCCCTCCTTTTTTCATCAAATTGAAATGAAATCTCTTGTCTGAGGACACTAGATTTTGTGGGTACTGGGCTGTTAAAAAATCCCACAATTTACCATTTTTAAAACAAGTATATGAAAATAAACTAAATGTGTGCAGAAGACCCTCAGATCATTGTTTTAAATAAGAAAATGTTATTAATTAACAACGTGCCAGTAGTTTATTTTGAAAGTGTAACCGGACGTTGCATTTAAATTATTGCTAACTTGACTGGACGTTGCAGATGCAGCCAATTGTCGCCAACTTGACCGTGGAGCCCTACGTGTCCAAAAACGAAGCCAAAGGGGTCTTGACCATTTCACTGGGGCACAGCGCATGGATTCAGGGGCATGGGTCCAGCGACGCCTGTGCTCCTGCCTCATATTCTCTTTCTTACTGTCGTCTCTTTTGAGGTCTGCGGCTCACCACTAAAGGAAAAGGCACTCGTGGAGATCTTTCAGTACAGATCTTTAAGATTCATTGATCCAAAGTTCATAAATTATTCGTCCTTCCTCTGATTGATTATAACATGTAGGC
The DNA here is from genome assembly GCF_021292245.1 of Micropterus dolomieu. Taxonomy (NCBI): domain Eukaryota; kingdom Metazoa; phylum Chordata; class Actinopteri; order Centrarchiformes; family Centrarchidae; genus Micropterus; species Micropterus dolomieu. The sequence continues at coordinate 1,831,941 of NC_060171.1, forward strand.
GACAGGGAAACAGGGATTTCAAATAAAAAAAGAAAATAAGGATCACCTTGCTCGTCCATAACAATATAAATATACTATAAGGACACTGGTTCTGGTATCGTAACGTTTTAAATGATACCCAGCCCTAATTAGAGCAGATAAACACCGTGCTACGCCCCTAAAAATGGGGAGGAATAATCAGTGAAAAGAGATGTTTCCTCAGCGAGAACTTTTACTCTAATGAAATTCTTGTACAAAAATAAACAGTGTGTACAATTTTACAGCTTATTCCACTGACACAGTATTTATCTGAGAACATACTGCAACAAAATGTAAATTAGTAGACACAGTAACTAAGCACACAGAAAATAATCGGCCATTAAATAGCAAGTAAATAGCTTAGTGTATAAACAGGCAACTGTTTCCTCACACGTTAGCAAAACTACTTTATATTTCTGTTTACGCGCTTTATAATGTTACCACAAAATAGCTCTGTAGTCACCAAAGTGCATGAAACATCTCAACAATATTGCAAGATATACCACAACGAGCGACGCACGCTGCACGGCTACGGGTTGGTCAGTGCTCTTTAGCAGGGAGTTAGCTAACACACACTCTTTACTACACTATCGGCAAACATCGTTCTAACTTACTCAAAATGTCACACAAACATACTTGAAATCTCTTTGACATGTTAGTGGATTATTACAATCCCGCTCACTCTGTTTATCAACGACAACATGCCTGAAAACGGGGAGGAATGATCACGATAGTGAAAAGAGACGTTTCCTCTGCGAGAACTTTTACTCTAATCTAGGAAAATACCGCGACATCCCCAGGCCTGCGGGCGGAGACGGAAGGTGTCAGCGTTCGGATTCTAGTTCAAGATTTTTAACCGCAAATTACACAATCAAGAACAAATGAAACAATGTAAGATAAACCAGACTGACTACATTACCCAATTTTATGGTTTTAGGCCATTCTTGTGAACTTCTGCAGATTAATGTATTACCGTTTTTTAACATCAGTACACATTTTAACATCACAGACCATGAATTTACTATATTTAATTATCTTATGTTCAGATTATTAACATGTCCTATTTTAACTTGTCACATTCACACATAAAATTATAACTTGAAGGACTTCTGGAGATGACTGTGAGTAATCCTGAGGATTTCTGGCAGGTAATTGTAGATTTAGGAAGGAATCTGAGAACATGTAGTGACCTTTACCCCCTCAGTTGTTCCCTTCTGCGGCTAAAAAAACACTGAGCAGGGCAGCTGGGATCATGGAAACCTGTCGATCTGAACTACAGCCGCTGAAGCTGAATATGGATTCACCTGCTGAGGAAAAAACATGCTTTCAGACAGCCGGCGTCTCCTGTTGTCTCTTCTTATTTATTCATGTGGTCTGTGAGCAGCAGTGTGAAACTGTGGTCCTGTGGATGAGAGGCGAGGGCCATGAAATATTCACCCAGACAATAAACACTCCCAGGACGGCCCAGAGGAGGAGGAGGAGGAGGAAAACATGGGGATGAAGAGAAGCCGAGAAGAAAACCGATGCTGTTTTTCCAGGAAGTATAAAGAAACCAACTCAAAATTCCCTTCACAATAAAACCTACTTGTAAACAAAAGAAAAACAGGCCCTACCACTGATAAAATGTTGGATTTTACACCTCCTCTTGTAGTTTGGCATGTTTCATTCCTACAGGGACGCGTCAACCTCTGAGATTTGAATAGCAGCTCATGAAGAAAACACAGTCTGCAGTGTCAGAACACGAAGAAGAGAAACACAACTTACTAGAATAAGTATTGATAGTTTAGACTCTGTTTAGTCATTGTGGTTATTTTTATTATCACCTCCCTGATGTAGAATGACTCCAGGCACAAGCTTTTTAATAAGCTGTGTACTTTTATCTGGGCTGACTCAGATGAAGCTTTATGTCTAAATGTTTTTCTCCACTGCTCTTTATTAAAAAACTCAGTGCTGAAGTTTGTGCCGCAGACCTCATTACTATTAGTAATCCAGTGAAAATTAAGATCTTGATTATATATCTCAAAACGCGGTGTCTCCGTGCTTTTGAAGCAGTTCAGTATAATAAATCCTTGAAAACCTAATACTCCATTTGTTTGAATTAAGATGGCGTTAAACGGTTATCTGCCAACAGCCAACCCGTTCTCATCCCAGGACGTCACATGGGCGCTCAGCCAGGACACTATTGGATCGCTTTTTAACGCTCTTTGGTACAGTTTAGCGTCATTGTTGCACGTGTAGGGCTCCACGTTCAAGTTAGCAAGACTGAATATGCAACGTGCGGTTAGACTTTAAACATAAAACTAGTGGTTAACTTTGCAAAACATCGCAGTTTGGTTAGCTTTAGGAAAAGATGTCTTCTACTTCCTGCTACTGTAGAGAGCAGTCGTGCTTTTCCTACTCTCTGGCTTGGCCTCCTATTTTCTGTCTACTTTGGTCGTGTGGAAACTTTTCTCTTTGGACCACCTGCCTGCTGTTCTCCTGAAACCATCGAAATGGAATAAATCAACTGGTCACTCAGCGCTATTGAGAAGATTTTCACCCAGAGACGTGCTTCACCGGGTGAGCCGAACTGTCCCAGTGGAACATTCGCTGCAGGCTACGCTCGCGACTCGTGGGAGACCTGGCAAACGGTTAGCTTGGATGTTTTATCTGTGGAGGACATTGAAGATTTATGGATAATTGGAATTTTGTTAGTGGACTTCCTGATTATCGGGCTTGGAATCTCCCTAATATATCGTAAAATTGGTAAGACAGCCGCCAGTAAATTTACCCAAAAGCTGGGGAACTTAAAGAGTGCTTAAATGGGGGGGACGAAAAGCTGAAGGTTTTACATCAAAGGGCTGATCAGAACGGTGAACTGGAAGCGCATGGGAGGATCGACACCATCGGGGCGCAGTCTGGTGAGCTGCTGAGAGTAACCACTGGTCTGACAATGAAATTAGAAGAAATGTCGAAATCACAACTGGATGCATGTATGACGCTGAGGATGAGAGCGATTGAAGGACACCGATCTGGATAAATGTTACCGAATCAACCTAAATTGGATTAATAATTATTGTCTTAGTTCCCTTCTCCACCCGAGCTGGAAAACAACTTGCAGCTGGCCTTCCTAAATTCTCCTGGCACTGGTTTATCTCTCCTCAAGGACAAGGCCAATGAACTGAACTTTTCTTTTTAACAACAGAGTCAGTCTGAAGCCTCATACTTCACAAACACAGACTCATTATCTTACTCACACTATACACCCCCCCGAACTGACTGCCTCGAAACTACCCTCTTTAATTCTCTTCCTTACAAGTCACCTCAAAAAATCCCACCATGTGACCGCATGTAATGTGTGTTGCCTTGTGTATTATTATGTATTGTATGTTGTTATGTCATTTACACTATGTTGCTGTCTGCATTAATTCTTTTCTGGGAAGCGAGTGGCGGCGCTGAATATAGCTGCGGCCCGGAGGATTGCTCCAATTTTGCCAATTTCCCCACTGTGGGACAAATAAAGGTTTCATTCATTCATTAAAGGAGACTTATTATGCTTTTCCACATTTTATAATGTTGGATGTTCATGTTAAACATGACCAAAGCTTCAAAAAATGAGGTTAAAGCATTTATAAGAAATCACTGTGAGCAGAAACCTCAGATTTCCTCCTGTTCCGAACGCTCTGCTTTTTCTACCAACGGCTCCTTAATATGTAATAAGGAGCCAGACGGAGCCGCTGTTCCATATAGAGAGCCTAAGTCCATCCATGGACCACCATGGGACCTTATTTCGGAACAATATTTCACGGTACTCAATGGCAGGAGACGACAAATATATAATACATTTTAAATTAAAGAAGGTCGTAGTTTGATATAAGACTGAAAATACGTAATTACAAAGACCATAAACCCAAAAGTCACGTATGTGACGTCGTAACTTTCTCTGTCAATGATTGAAGCTAACGTTACTGAAGCTAACATCAAAACACTTTCATGAGAGGATGATGTGATAAAAGAGTCATTTAAACACATCAGGTGAGATAAATTTCTGCGTGGAACACAGCTAAGTAATCCAGCTAGTAGCCACCAAGCAACGAACGTTAGCTTAGCATTACCGCGCTAACATGTTGGTGACGTATATTGTGCGAGACGAGAGAGGTAGTTCGTTGAAAAGTTTTCACACAAAACGACATGTAACTTTACTGTTTTACGACAAACTGTGACTTTCTTGACGGACAAAGTTATATTTTAAATTGATCAACAATCCAAACGCACGGGTCTTATCGAGTCCACGGTTCTTGGAAACTTGGTAATGGTTCCAACCTGGAACCGGTTCTAGATACCCAACCCTAAATAAGATGCATCACATGTGCACGTGTAACAAAAATGGCACCAGTGGCGTCTGATATTTAACCTTTTAACCGAAAAGGCTGAGCTGTGTCACCTGAGATTTTACAATAATCAAAAAGACACTGAATTAAATTAATTTAAAAAAACAATATTTTGGAAATAAAAATGTTCTGAGATACGAAAGCATAAACATTCTGTAATCATACACTTTTACTAAATTGGACACGGTGTGGGACATCTGTGAGAAACCTTTTCATGTTTCCTTTTCAACTGAAGCGTTTCTCATGTAATCAGAGGCGCAGATTGATTTTATAGACTGATAATAAAGATAAAGGGGAAACAATCACTAACAAGATTAGTGAAGATCCGTCTGTGCAGAGAGGATCCATGGATGGATGGTGTTTTTATGGAGGGAGATGCTCAAACCTGATATGAGGAGCCTCTGGGTGCAGCTCGCAGGCTGCCGGTGCATCAGATATTCAGCTGTTAAACACAGATCTTATTAAACCACAGTGTTCGTCTGCTGGCTTTGTGGCGTGTTGTTGGCAATTTGGTGTCTTTCTTGTCAGCTGGTAATGCTTTCATTAACTGTTAAACTGTATTTGTATAAAATACCATCCTGGTGTTGTTATGTCTTTGGCTCGTCTTGATAAAGGACGCTCGCTCTCTATTTTTCAGCGTAAAAAAGGCGTTGATTTGTCAGGCTGCTCTTTCATGAACACACTGACCTCTCAGCTTCGTCATCTGCTCTGGTGGAAACACAGCCGGCCGACACGAGACGCAGAAACAGGCCGGTTTCCTCCTGATCAATCGCAGCTTCCTTGAGATTTTGCTGACAGCCGAACGTGCCTACAGAGGGAATCAAACAGCTGACACATGTTCCCTTCATTTCTCTTCCCTTTAAAGGAACTTGTCGGATGAAATTAGCATCTGATGAATAATTGTTGTCGGAGAGAAAACAAATGTTTATCCGGTGTAGTCGCTTTGAGCAGGCGTTCCTTGTAATTAAAGCTGCGTTGTAAAACAGAAGCAAACTAGTCTAAACTGCAGCGTTAATTAGCGTCATGATGTCGCAGAAAACATGAAAGATGCTGCTCAAGTTCACGCTTTGAAAAACTTTATACCTCTTAAGAAAAACATGACAAAGTGTCTTTTTTCAAGCACTTACACACAAAACTCCAGTCATTTTATTCACATTTTAACAGTTTGTGTTTTAGAGACGTTGCCGAGCTCGCAGACGTATTTCTTGGGAGCAGGCAGGTGATTTCAAAAGACCAAGAGTTGAAGGGATGAAGGAGAAATCTGAGGACTTCTTCTGTGATGGAGTCAGTGAAACCGCTCTGTGGGAGAAAACTCATCACTTTGTAGTTTGTTCGTCTGAAGAAACTTCATAGGAAAGAGAATCAGCAGCAAACGTGACGGAGTGTCGAGTCCTTTATACCACAGAGGAAAAACATGGAGGATCATTTCACGAAGAAGGTTTATATGTTTTTCATTTTCTGTTTCACGATGTCAAACTGTCAAAAACCAATTTCCTGTTTTTCTTTTTATTGTCTAATTATGGTCTGCTTAACCTGAGTACTAAAATATTCATTTCACTTTAGTTCTGGCCAGTGGTGGATGAAGTATTTCAGATCCTTTACTTAAGTAAAAGTACTAAAAATACTCTTTTTTAATAAAGGTACTGCATTGAAAATGTTATGTAAAGTATTAATACCTCACTGTAAAAAATACTATTTTTCAAGTAAAAGTACTGTATTGAAAATGTTACTAAAGTATTAATACCTCACTGTAAAAAATACTATTATTCAAGTAAAAGTACTGCATTGAAAATGTTACTAAAGTATTAATACCTCACTGTAAAAAATACTCTTTTTCAAGTAAAGGTACTGCATTGAAAATGTTACTAAAGTATTAATACCTCACTGTAAAAAATACTCTTTTTCAAGTAAAGGTACTGCATTGAAAATGTTACTAAAGTATTAATACCTCACTGTAAAAATACTCTTTTTCAACTAAAGGTACTCCATTGAAAATGTTACTAAAGTATTAATACCTCACTGTAAAAATACTCTTTTTCAAGTAAAAGTACTGCATTGAAAATGTTACTAAAGTATTAATACCTCACTGTAAAAATACTATTTTTCAAGTAAAGGTACTGCATTGAAAATGTTACTAAAGTATTAATACCTCACTATAAAAATACTCTTTTTCAAGTAAAAGTACTGCATTGAAAATGTTAAGTAAAGTATTAATACCTCACTGTAAAAAATACTCTTTTTCAAGTAAAAGTACTGCATTGAAAATGTTACTAAAGTATTAATACCTCACTGTAAAAAATACTATTTTTCAAGTAAAAGTACTGCATTGAAAATGTTACTAAAGTATTAATACCTCACTGTAAAAAATACTATTTTTCAAGTAAAAGTACTGTATTGAAAATGTTACAAAAGTATTAATACCTCACTGTAAAAAATACTATTTTTCAAGTAAAAGTACTGCATTGAAAATGTTACTAAAGTATTAATACCTCACTGTAAAAATTACTATTTTTCAAGTAAAAGTACTGCATTGAAAATGTTACTAAAGTATTAATACCTCACTGTAAAAAATACTCTTTTTCAAGTAAAAGTACTGCATTGAAAATGTTACTAAAGTATTAATACCTCACTGTAAAAATACTCTTTTTCAAGTAAAAGTACTGCATTGAAAATGTTACTAAAGTATTAATACCTCATTAATACCTCACTGTAAAAATACTATTTTTCAAGTAAAGGTACTGCATTGAAAATGTTACTAAAGTATTAATACCTCACTGTAAAAAAATACTATTTTTCAAGTAAAGGTACTGCATTGAAAATGTTACTAAAGTATTAATACCTCACTGTAAAAATACTATTTTTCAAGTAAAGGTACTGCATTGAAAATGTTACTAAAGTATTAATACCTCACTGTAAAAAAATACTCTTTTTCAAGTAAAAGTACTGCATTGAAAATGTTACTAAAGTATTAATACCTCACTGTAAAAAATACTATTTTTCAAGTAAAAGTACTGCATTGAAAATGTTACTAAAGTATTAATACCTCACTGTAAAAATACTATTTTTCAAGTAAAAGTACTGCATTGAAAATGTTACTAAAGTATTAATACCTCACTGTAAAAAATATTCTTTTTCAAGTAAAAGTACTGCATTGAAAATGTTACTAAAGTATTAAAAGAAAAGTATTCATACAGTAAAATGTCCCCTGTGACTGTTGACAGTATTATGACTCGTGTATTCATGTGGGATTTTACTGTTGTATACTGAGTGAATGTACTCAGTTACTGTCCACCACTGAATAATGTATGCTTATCCTGAGTACTAAAAAATAATAGTATTTTATTTAACTTCTGGAGTTCATCTTGTTTACATTGAATTAAAGATGCTTTTCACAAAGATTAATATTAAGAAGTGATTAGTGGAGCTTCATGTAAACGTGTGGCGGGATGTGAAACAGCGAGTCCCTCTGATAAATAAGATAAAGGGACACTTTTCTACATGTTGTTCATCTAAAACCATAAAATCGGCTCAAACACAAACTCCTGATGTCCTGATAACAAACCAGCCGTCTCTGTGTCCGAGCGCCAGAGGAGCGAAGCGTTAACCAGGGGAACAGGAACATTTCTGTGTATTTGCATTTAATCTGGAGCCGGTATCAGAGGCGCACTGTGACCCCGGCGAGGCCCGACAGAATGTTCCGCTTTGTCACAGACAGAAGAATTAGAGTAAAACACGGCACCCTGCTCCTCCGCCGGAGCAGTTTCAGGATAATTAGCGTGATTTCCTCTAATCGTGTTCCCTCAGTTTGCAGCGGAGAACGAACACAGCTCAGATCTGATGGTTAACCGCCGCAAAGAGACTCCGCCTCATCGCCCGTGAAGCTGCCGCCACATTACGGTGCATAAATCAACCGACGGCTAATTTACTTTGAGAGTGGGGACAGAGTCTGGCGATGATGAAAAATGGAAACGAGGCTTCAGGAGGGCCGGCGCGACGCCATACCCACATCCTGTACTGAAGTAAAAGTACAAATACAACTTATACTTAAAGGTCCGGTGTGTAATATTCAGGAGGATCTACTGAAAGGAATGTAATTTAATACCCATAACAATGTTTTCAGTGGTGTATAAAGACGTTACATAATGAACCGTTATGATTTTATTACCTTAGAATGAGACATTTCTGTCTACAGACACCGCGGCGCCTCCTACGTGGAGGTCACTATGTTGCGCCAGAGTGCGTTTCATCACTACGTTGGAAACAGGATGAGGAGGAGCTTGCAAAGGCAGCTGGTTGCAATTCTCAACCCTCACCACTAGATGCCACTAAAGCCTACAGACTGCACCTTTATGTAAAAAGTCCACAAGAAGTATGAGCTGCATGTATTTGAAGTATCAGCACTTTACTCAAGTGAATGCAGTGAAAATGTATTAGAGGATTAAACTTGAGTAAAATATATCAGTACTGGCAGCTGATCTGACCTGTCAGACAAATGCAGTGCAGTAAAAACTCTTTCCTCTGAGATGTGGCGCAGTACAAGTACAAAACAGGAGGAAAAGGAAGTACTGATGTGAAGTACCTGGAGTAAATGTACTTGTAGTCTCCTGTGCTGCTCCCCGAGTAAATGACCGGGCCTGATGAGCGCCCGGCCTCCTGTCACGCCTCCTTCCTGCTGATCAATTCATTTGCCTGCCAGTGAAGCAGAAGGCTGAACGGTGACGGCGGCGTGAAGCCGAGGCAGCGAGCAACCTGTCACCTCTCCTCTCTGTCAGCGCTAAAGCCCGTCGTGGGCCATTTACTTCTTTATCTAATAGAAAATAATGACACAGGCGGCGTTTGCTGCCTGAGAGAGCCTCGGGGGGGGGGGGCACAAACACAATAAGCATAAAGGCATAAATGGAGCGGCGGCCTGTTTGGCTGAGAGTGATGGCTAACGTGTTGCTTATCAAAGCGCCATAAATCTCCATAGCTCAGCCAGAGACGAGGACGGTTATCGCGGCGAGGCAGAGGCGGCGAGGCAGCTGCCTGACAAAGAGGAGGGCATCTCAGGCTGTGATTTATAGATGGAGGAAGGTGAGCGCGGCTATTTAGGGAGACAAGAGGCGAGGAAATGGGAAAATAAAGGAATTACAGTGAAAGAGCGTGAATGAGGAGGATGGCGGGAGGTTGTTAGCGGGCAGGAGGGGAATGGAGACGTCCGCAGAGGCTCGCCGGAGGCGATAAAGACGAGGTTTGGATGGTGGATTTAGAAAAATGAAGTGTGGCTGTTCGAAAGCTCGAAGGCTTTTTGATAACCGGGGTCGGCATTTATCAATCACTCAGAGGAAACTAAAAATACTGCGAGCAGGGGCGGACAGTAATTAAGTACATTTACTCAAGTACTGTATTTAAGCACAGATTTGAAGTATTTGTACTTTACTTGAGTATTTCCCTTTCATGCTACTTTCTCCTTCTCCATCTCAGAGGGAGATGTTGTACTTTTTACTTCACTACATTTATCTGACAGCTTCAGTTACTTTACAAAGTCAGATTTTTACACATGAAGAGTTTATAAAATATGATGTTTTGTTAGAAACATTGAATAAAGTTGGTTGACAGAAATTTTATTGGCAACTACTTTGATTGTTTGTGTCATTTTTCATGTAAAAACATTTCACGTTTGCACAAATGTGAAGATTTGCTGCTTTTTCTTTAGATTTTTTTAATGTATTTTTAATAATCTTGAGATCTGTCATGTCAGCAACCCCTGACAAACACTGAATGAGTACCTTAAAGGTGCAACATGTATGAACATAATCGACGGGGGCTGTGTCGGAAACGGAAGGCCGCTGCCTCGATACCGTAACAGACAGCTGCCTCAGAAGCCTGTTTCAAACACAGCCAGGAAATACAGCACGGACCAGGGGCCGTATTACAGAAACTTCCTAACCTGCAGATCCCATCCTAACCGCTTGGTAACCGTGGTAATAAGGGTTCGGACCTGATTACAGATTAACGGTCCCTGAGTCAGCGATCCTTTCCTAACTTTAGACAGGAACAGTGTTTTACAGAAGCGTCCAAACTTCATAATATCTTAAATAAACTCTCCTGACTTCAGGAGAACTGTTGAGCTGTCCTAACTTTTACTTTTCCACCAGGTAGAGTTTGCTAACTCCTTTAATCCACATGGCTGCTCTTTAATCGCTTTTACAAGATCACTAAAATGTCAACAGGCGGAGCTTATTAACTGATCTACCGATGTGTTGATGACAAAACCCTCGTTAGTAGGAAGGCTGTAGGCGATGTGACGCTGGATAATGTCTCGTTAGGTAACATGATGGAACAAAAGCATCCTGACGCAAGTCTCTGATAGGAGGAGACAAGAAATACATGAAAAACACGATGAC
>NC_060171.1:1842814-1916987 GCF_021292245.1 Micropterus dolomieu
ATCACATCAGTCCAGTTCTGAGGTCTTTACATTGGCTTCCTGTATGTCAAAGAATTGATTTCAAAATCCTGCTGTTAGTTTATAAAGCACTAAATGGTTTAGGGCCAAAATACATTTCCGATCTTCTGCTTCGTTATGAACCATCCAGACCTCTCAGGTCGTCTGGGATCAGGTCTGCTTTCTGTCCCCAGAGTCAAAACTAAACAAGGAGAAGCAGCGTTCAGTTATTATGCTCCGTATATCTGGAACAAACTCCCAGATAACTGCAGGTCTGCTGAAACTGTCAGTTCTTTTAAATTAAGACTGAAGACTTTTCTTTTTACCATTGCTTTTAATTAAATATTTAAGATTTTTCTTTTTACTGCACTGTAACTTTTACTGTCCTGTTTTCTTTTTCTTTGTTTTTAGCTTTTTATTATTTTCCATTTAACTCTTTTAACCCTGATTGTAACACTGTAACTTTTATTATATTTCATGTTGCTTTTAAACTTTTACATATTTCCCTGTTGCTTTTATGTTTTATGTAAAGCACTTTGAATGACCTTGTTGTTAAACTGTGCTATACAAATAAACCTGCCTTGCCTTAATCTCATATTCTGTGCAGCTTCTCCAGTTTCCAAAGTTAAAGGACTTATTGTTGTATGTATGTATGTATTGCTGTTATTGGTTCTGCTGAGATTGTCCCTCACAAGATCCCGTCCCAAAGCGACCTCACTGGAATTGATGGAGGAGGAAACAGTAAAAATACATTTAATTTAATAAACTTTATTTATACAGCAGATCAAGAGGAAATCTTTAATAATAATAATTGATGAATAAATTAATATTTTCTCTCTGTGTGTTACGTTTGTTCGTTAAGACGTGTAAATTATGAACCACATCTTTAAAGGTATAACGTGTGGGTTTAGTTCCCTTTGTACAGAGTCAGGCTAGCAGTTTCCCCCCGTTTCCAGTCTTTATGCTAAGCTAAGCTAACAGGCTGCTGGTTTAGCATACAGACACGAGAGCATGATTTGTCCAACTTTCACTGAGGCACCTAAGAGCCGTCTAGTAACTCCTGACCTTGTTGATGAGGCCATCTGCAGACAGGAAGAAACTGTTCTTGGCCTGAGGTTCTGGTCTTGATGGACCGCAGCTTCCTGCCAGAGGAGAAGTTGTCCACAGTCTTTCCTGCTCGCCTCAGAGGCCTGGAGGTCCTGCAGCGATGGTAGATCGCAGCCGATCACCTTCTCTGCAGAGCGACTCATACGCTGCAGCCTGCGTACCAGATGGTGATGGGAGAAGGAAGGGGAGGACGATGATGGCGGCGCAGAAGAAGAAGCTCATGTTTAGGTCCCACTTGGGGTCCTGGGTGATGATGGCGCCCAGGAAGAGGAAGTGTGATGGGGTTAGGGCGTGGCCTCGACCATCTCCACTGTCTTCAGAGCTCCAGGTAGATCTGACTTCACCGGATCACCAGATGGTCGATCTCCCACCTGTAGGCGGACTCATCCCCTACGCAGATGAGCCCAATGAGGGCGGCGTCGTCTGCAAACTTCAGGAGTCTGTCTGGCAGCTGGAGGTGCAGCTGTTGGTGTCCAGGTGCCAGATGTGTCTAGCCACAAGTTCCTGTGAACAGCCAGATATCAGACTGTGAGGTTCTTGTATTGTGCCGATATCTAAAGCTCAGGCACATCGAACCGCCTGAACCTGTTCACGTTTCCTCATCCCGTGGTGTCCAGCAGCCTAACGTTCCTATAAACACGTGTGTCGTCCGTTGCCAGACGCTCTGGACACACAGTTCAGACTACCTGTCCGTTCAGCTGAAGCACATTTTAATAAATAACACAGTTCCAACACAAGACTCGGTTCTTCTTTCATCCTGTTTATGAAGCTAAATAAAAGGTGCCCCCCACATATACAGAAAAACACTCTTTATTAGAGCACAATACAAAACATCATACAGGAAATCTCAAATATAAGGCACGCTTGTGAGACTTCTTTCCCTCCTATAGACAACACTGCAAAAATTATTCTGCAGGTGCGCTGAGACTCTCTTACACCCAAAATTAAATCAAACTGCTGCTGACCTGCCAGAGACGGGGAGCTCAGACCTGAAACTGCAGGAAACATCAGCAGCTGAAGACTCACTAACAAATCCCTCCTGCCGAAAATAAAACCCCAAGTCCATTAAATAACTGCAGTGCTTCAACACAGTACAAAAGGCAAATATTATTTTCACGTTCAAAAACAGAGCATTGTAACAGCTGACTTCATAATAGATGTGAGGACACGGTAACATTAAATAAGATCTGTAGTACAGTACAGTCCTCTCTAACAGGCAGCTACACTTCATCTTCAGGTGTTATTGAGACGTCCACGCGCTGCCTGTTTATCTGCCGACATGACAGGGACAGAAGCTCCGCCTCATCCTGAGCATGCATGTGGTGAAAACTGGGTTCAATCTGAATGTCAAAGTGAAACAGATCCTCTTTGAGGCGACTTCCACACAGCTGAGCTTTCAGCTGAATGCTAACATGCTGATATTTAGTGTTCACCGTCAGATGGCTATGTCTTTAAGTTCTGCAGATATCTGGTCAGAAACTAAAATGGAGGACAGACAGACGAGACGTGTTTCCACCAAGTTTAGCTCGGTGTTTAACCGACATTTGTTTTGACCTGCAAAATAACACGATCTGTTCTTCCTGAGCAGAGAAACCGCTGTTCAGTGACCACATGTTTGATATCCACCAAACACCTCAACATAAACCCCGTTCTCTGAGCAGCGAGTCGTCCCGCCCTGTCGGAGACGCTGCCTCATGCTGACTGAAGCAGAGAGGAGACGGGGGTTCGCTCCTGGTCCTGGTCCTGGTCCTCCATGATGGCCCGCAGAGCCTCCAGACCCTCCACAGTCACAGTCAGACTGCCGACCACCTCGCTGCTGTCCTCCACATCAAACACTGTAGACACACACACAGACACCGGGTGTGTTTAAGGCTTTTATATCGGACTCGTGACCTCAGCATCTGACCCCACGAGTTGAGACACTGTTAGAGGGTTAAGACGTGGTGTTAGTGTTCAGGCTAAGGCTGAAAATAGGTCTCTTGATAAAATCTTTTGGAATCTATAATTATCAGGATAAATGTCAAATCATTATTTCTTTCAGGTTTAAAGGCTGATTTCTGCTCCTGACTGAAAGTTAATGTGGTTTTAAAATTTTCTTTCAGGTCAAAATAAACTCTTGATGCCAAACAGTGGATCACTTCACAAATCTGAGGCAGATCATTTCAACAAATATGCACAAGTAAAATCTGTCGCTTTTCCTCAACAAAATTAATATCTTAGTAGAAAAATTAAAGTAATGATTTGTTTTTATCTTGATTAAAATAAATAAAATTTAACATTTATTAAAACATTTATTATTTTGATATTGAGGAAAATTATATCAAAATAATTGTTGTTGTTTTTAAATATAATTTTATTGGACAGGGAGGGGAGATGAGAGGCGAGGACTCAGCCTTTTAAATGGGGTGAACGCGGAAGTCCCTGAAACCTGCATTCTATAAAACGGCCAGCAGGGGGCGACTCTTCCAGCTCTGTTAGAAACATTTTGCCGTTATTTCTACTTGTCAGCTGATTTATTCCCTCAGTAAACACTTTCCTGATGAGTTTATGGTCTCAGTCGCTGGTTTCAAGTCTTCTTCAACACAGCATGATGTTCATTTAGTAAATTATGGTCCCATTTATTTTAAAATAGACCACAAACCAGAGTATGTTTCAGGGCGGGATTATCTATGATTGACAAGTCATATAGGGGAAATAGGGGAAGAAACGTGTGTGTGTGTGTGTGTGTGTGTGTGTGTGTGTGTGTGTGTGTGTGTGCGCTGACCCTTCAGGCTGGTCTCGGTCAGGTCTTGTTGCGTCTCCAGGATTTCGGGGATCCTGAGGTAGGCCACTCCCACGTCCTCGCACTCCCTCTCCTGCTCCTCTTCCTCCGGAGGTTCGCTCACCACCGTGAACCGGATTCTGCCCAACAACCACATTTATCATCAGTAATCTTTATTAATACTGTCAATAATCACTTACTAATGAATTTTTTAGGCCTTTTCAACCGTTATTCATGACAGGACGGCTCAACAGAGACAGGAAATGTGGGAGAGAGAGAGGGGACGACTTGCAGGAAAGGACAGCGGGTCGGACTCGAACCCGGGTCGCTGCGGCAAGGTCCTAGCCTTTCGTACACGGGACGCTGGGAGGCGAGCACTAGCGATGAGCTAGCATGCCCCCTTTGAAGACTTATTTTGACTTGAGAAATGTTGAGTTACTCTGAAGTTTTGAATAGTAATATTTTTTTAATAAATATAAATTGCATTTATGTTTAAGGTGTCACGTGGAGGCAGAAATCTCAGAGCCAAATAAAACTGCATGACGAGATAGTGACAGTTCATATAATAACATCAACAACAACATATAATAAAATTTCATTGTCTCAGCTCAGTAAACATTTACAAACTGGTAGAATTCATTAGAGGTGATTTCCAGCTGCGGTTCTGAGATCACCTCTGAATCCCACCAGAACGTCTGTCTCCGGCTGTCTCCACGAGGAAAAACAACAACGCTGTGTTCTCCACCCACCTCTCCATGTCGGGGTTTCTGCCCTGCAGGACTCCCCTCAGCAGCCGCCGCCTCGCGCCGTTGTTCTCTGCGTCCACGGGAACGACTGAGGGCAGAACCACAAACACTTAGAACACAGAAAACAACGAGTTCTGCTTCTCAGGATCATAATGTTAATTAATATTTCACCATGAAACTGTTTGTGTTCAGACGTGTGCCAGCAGCCCAGTGAGGATCAGGTGTCTGCAGAGTCCCAGCTCCGTGTTGTTACCATGTTCTGCTCTCGGAGAGAAGCTCTTACAGAACGACCAGATGAGGAAAGAGGAGTTTAAAACTAAAAGTCTTGTTCGCTCCTCTTGGCTTCACTACGCTTTTTGTTTTTCATCTGTTGTTTCCGGCTTTATTCCTGAAACTCATGTTTCCTCTGACAGAAATACAGTCATTGGAAAAGGAAGACGGGGTTTTTGGATTCATGAGCAGCCGACCAGCCAGAGGAGAGAAAAGGGAGCCGGGATTGGAGCCATATTGGGCCAGCGTGGACATAAATCGCACCTATAAAGCTTTCCCTTATTTTCTGTCATGTCTTTAATGTCCGCCACAGCCTCTTTTTCCTCCCGTGTTCCCCTCAGTTTCTTCTGCAGCTGCGGAATAGACAACCGGCTTCCTGTTTACACCGGCACGCACATGCTCAGTGTACGTGAACGGTCACGTGATGTGCCTTTTCAGACATTTCAATACAGACGGAGATCAATTCTGATACGCAGCTAAAACGCTGCTGTGGATGGAGATCGTTCTCAACCACACAGTCAGTTAATTTTCTTCTAACGTGATATTAAAGCCAAAGAAAACAGCATTAATCCGTCCTGTTCCAAATGATACAGCTCAGAAACTCCAGTTCAGGTTCCCCGGTTGTCAGTGTGATTTAAAAAACAAAATTGTTGGGATTTTCACAAAACTTTACACCCTCGCCGTGTGCAGGTCCTTACCTTTGCTGTAGTTGAAGTTGATGCTCTTGCCCCGGGGGGGTTTGGGTAGAGACAGCGGGGTTTCCTCCGTGGGCAGATCCAGGAGGGAGTACTCCACAAACAGACGCACCACGCTGCCGTCCCTCGCCACCCGAGACTCCGGCCTCAAGCTCAGGGACAGAATTTCCACCCGCACTCGCTCGGAGGTCTGAGGAGCAGCACAGGGACACGGGTTAGTTCAGTTATAGCACGCCATGCTGTGGAGAAACCGCTGTTCAGCTACTTCTGTGACCTTCGAATGACCATTGAATAAAATGCAGAGCAGCCCTCAGTCATTCTGTTGAGTCGACTACTGGAACGGTGTCTTTACAGGCCTCCCTATAAAATCCATCAGACAGAACGCTGCTGCTCGAGTCCTCACGAAGTCTTTACACTGACTTCCTGTCTGCCAGAGAACTGGTTTTGAAATCCTGCTGTTGGTTTATAAAGCACTGAATGGTTTAGGACCACAATACATTTCTGATCTTCTGCTTCGTTATGAACCATCCGGACCTCTCAGGTCATCTGGGAGCAGGTCAGTTTTTCCCAGAAACCTGCAGGTCTGCTAAAACTGGCAGTTCTTATAAATCATCAATTAAGACTTTACCTCTGCCTTTAATTAAATCAAATTTAAAGCTGTAGATCAATATCGTACACTTTACTGTGAGTTTTACTGTTTTTAGTTCCAATTTCATTTCTCCATTTCTTTTAGATTGATAACTTACACTGCACTGTAACTTTAACGGTCCTGTTACAGCAGCTAGAAGAGGTGGAAAAGGGTGATTTTTATTTTCTCTTTAACTCTGTATTTCCCTGTTACTTTTTTTATTTTATGTAAAGCACTTTGAATGATCTTGTTGTCGAAATGTGCTATACAAATAAACCTGACTTGCCTTCAGATCTGTTTCTCCTGTAGATCAACGTTTCTCATGTAATATTGAGGAGGAAACCTATGTAAAAGTAACAATAAACAATAAAATAATCATCCTTTATATTTTTATAGCCTCTTTCACGGGAACCAAGGGTGCTTTACACATAATTACAGAGACAGAACAACAAAAAGTCATTCCGGATTGAATGCCTTTGTGAAGAGGTGGGTTTTATAGGAGGTTTTTGAAAGTGTCCAGCTCTGTGGGGATGAGTTCCAGAGGGTGGGTGCTGCGATGCTGAAGGCTCTGTCCCCAAAAGTCCGAAGTCTGGTGTGGGGGACAGAGAGCAGGCCTCACAGCTGAGTTCTGGACATATCGCAGCCTGTCCAGGACCTTGCTGGTACAGGACACCATTGCAGTAGTCCAAGCGGGAAGTGATGACGGCATGGAAGAGTGAGTCTGAGAGTCAAGGTCGAAGTCTGGAGATGTTTTTGAGGTGGTAGAAGGCAGATTTGGTAATGAGTTTGACATGTGACTGGAATGAGAGGGTGGAGTCCAAAATGACACCAAGGTTGCGGACTTCTTGGGATGGGGAGATGGAGCAGCCATCCACTTTGAGGAGTAGATCAGCTACCCTCAGGAGCAGCGGCTTGGGAGGCACCACCATTACCTCCGTTTTGCTGCTGTTTAGTTTGAGTAGGTGAGATGACATCCAGGTTTTTATTTCATTCAGACAGTTAACAAGTGACAGAGGGGGAAGCGGAGTGGATGGTTTGGTGCTGATATACAGTTGTGTGTCATCAGCATAACAGTGGAAGCTGAGACCGTGGCAGTGGATTATCTGGCCAAGGGAAGCATGGTAATGGTGAAAAGGAGGGGTCCAAGCACAGGGCCTTGGGGCACACCTTGTTTGACTAGTAAATTAAATCAAGTCGCAGAGTACCATTTGACATCTGGAAACAAATACAGTGGAAAGACTTTCAGCTGTCTACACGTTTACTGCCAAAAAGCATACTATCTAAGGTACACCTGTTTGGCAAGAAACAGGCTACATGAAGAAGAAAGCAGGGAACGTTTTTATGATCTTACATAGACACAGAGAAAAACTGAAAGGCCACTACCTTTGTTTTTGTTGTTCACTGAAGACATTTGGGTTTCAGATCAAAAGATGAGACAAGAGTTCAGAATTTCAGCTCTCATTTCCTGGTATTACAAACCACCCTTTATTTGAACCCACCCATTTTTCAAGTGAGCACAACTATTGGAACATGCGACTGACTGATTTGTTGATGTTTCTGGTTGCCTTTTAGGCTGATTGTCCAAACATTAATAGCTCTACATGACTAGTCTAAGTTTTCATCCTTGGTTCAAACCTATAAAGACTGCATTTCCTGTTAAAGAGGATAAAGCAACATGAAGACCAGAGAGCTGTCTGTGGGAGAAAAGCAAGCCATCGTCAAGCTGAGAAAATCGACCAGAGCCATTGGACAAACATTGTGCACAGCAAGCACAACAATTAGGAACGTCCTGAAAAAGAAACTACTGGTGCACTGAGCAACAGACGTCCAACAGGTCGGCCAAGGAAATCTACAGTAGTTGATGACAGAAATATGGTGAGAGCTGTGAAGAAAACCCCCAAAACATCAGGAAGTGACATCACCAGTGACCTCCACAGTGCAGGGTGAAGGTATCACAATCCACTGTTGGAAGAAGACTCAGAGAGCAGAAATATAGAGGCCGCACCACAAGATGCAAACCACTCATCAGCAGCAAGAATCACAAGGCCAGAGTGAAATTTGCAAAGCGGTACAGAGATGAGCCGCAAAAGTCCTGGAACACAATCTGATGGACGGATGAGACCAAGATTAATCTGTAGCAAAGTGATGGAAAGGCCAAAGTGTGGAGAAAGAAAGGAACTGCTGATGATCCAGAGCGTACAAGCTCATCTGTGAAGCACGGTGGAGGTGATGTCACGGCCTGGGCTGCATGGCTGCTTCTGGAACAGGCTCATTAATATTTATTGATGATGGAACTGATGATGGTCGCAGCAGAATGAAGTCAGAAGTGTTTACAGAGAAATGCACTGAAACTAATGGGGAGGAAGTTTATCATGCAGCAGGACAACAAGCCAACCGACCAACAGTTTGGTGATGTCGATGGGTCGCAGGCTTGAGGCAGTTATTGCAAGTAAGGGTTACGCCACCAAATATTAAATGTTATTTACTTTAAGATGATTTGTTCCTTTGCTTTTGCTCACCTATGAAGGCTGTGGTCTAATACAAAGGTATGTCTTGAGTTGTTTAACACATCTAGAAATTCTGAACTCTTGTCTCATCTTTTGATCTTAAACCCAAATGTCTTCAGTGAACAACAAAAACAAAGGAAGTGGCCTCACTGTTCCAATACTTTAGGAGGGGACTGTAGGTTTCAGCAGTGAAGCAGTCACCAGTTGGCCATGTGGTTTGCGTGGCTTTAGTTTGGTGGGGGTTATGTTGGGAACGGAAAAGGAGTCGCCCTTTAGACATTATTCCTGAAGGCGGAGTGAAAATGTCTTTGGCAAACCTGGTCAGTTACATCTCTATAAGGTTTTGGAATAGGCTAATTGTAAAATACTTGTAAAATAAACCAATTCGAGTAGCTCTAGGATTCCTGGGATATCACCAGGTTTCCAGATCCTGACAAGGAGGATATACAGTATCTCTCCTTAACTAATTAACTCAACTCCACCTTCATTTCTTGTATCTTTGTTATCTATAATCCCATGTAATCACCATATTGACTTATCATATTTTTTTTACATATTACTATTTTTGTATGCATAATAAAATCATTGAAATTAAGAAAGCATCCCTGCTGAGTCATGATTCAGTCTTCCCTCCTCTTTGTGTCTCTGTTTGGGGAAGTAACCTTTTTAAATGTGGCTCCTTTTCACCTCGATGATAAATGAATTAATTTTACTTCAGTAATAAACTCCTGGACTTTAATAGCTCCTGTGTTTCAGACGCTTTTCTGCTTATGTTCAAAATTTCTGCACGTTCAGAATCTCTCCCACATATCTCTGTGTTCTCTGACACGTCCAGAGAAAATTATAATCTTCCTAACGTCAGAAAAATATAGAACAAGACTGACATCATCATTTAATGAGAATACATGATATTTTAAAAGTCTTCCGACCCTAGACTCTGCTGTGCATTACGTTATTGCTCCGCTGGTAGTTTCACTTTTAGACCGTTTGGAACCTAACTGAAACACTTGTGATCAGGCAGAAATCTCACCACTAATGTTCACTTCAGCGGCTCTGATAAAGTGCAGCTCACAGTCCCGAACAGAGCAAGGCTGCTCTTCAGCTTTTAAATGTTTATATTTCAAAACTCTACCAGCTGCGTTACCCCTCGTCGTCACAACTGTCAGGACTCAAAGCGCGAGAGTGGGTTCACTCGATTACTGTCCCGGCGTAAGCTGGTGTCGCATCAGCTGGGCGGAGATGATTCAGTTATTAGTTTTTCACTGTGTGAGGAAATTGGTGAGTGGCGTGAAAGCGTGTGGAAAATATCAACTGAGTGAGTCTGATGCACACCCCTACTAGTTATCACGATGACATGATGAAAATGTCTGTTACGTCACGTTGTAGCCTGGAGGTCATGTCGCCCGGTAGTCAGGTCTCTCGCTCATGAACGATTCTAAATAAATGTAAACGTAAACGGCGGCCCCCCTATAAAACCGAAGGACATGTACTGTATAGATAATAACCCCAGCACCACCCCAGAGTATGAATGTGGTCATGGTTGGCACTTCTTAAACAAATGCTCGTCTTATGTCTTCTCACTGAATTCATTTAATAAATCTCCAATTAGTTCACTAATCTAAATTTAAAAACAAAGACGCTCTCCTTTAAGCTTCTCTAATGTGAAAACATGCCGGCTTCCTGCCAGTGTGGTAAATTAAATTTAAATTACTTACTTTTGGGCCGATAAATAAAACATTTTTTATCTATTTCTAACGTTCTAATAATAATTGGCAGGTTCATCAATAATGAAAATAATTGCTTGTTTGTCCGTCTCCTGTATAACGCCGGGCTTCAGCTGGACGTGTTAACAAACAGACAGAAACAACATACACAGAATAAAATCGAACTGAACCACAACAAAAACAAAACACCTTCACAAATCTCTCCACAGTCAAAACACGAGTGCAGCTGAGTTTTCCAGAGCTGGAGATCAGCTCCGCTGTGCGCTCCCAGGATGCAACAGTCCTCCCCGTGTACTCCCTGCACAGCGACTATACCCTCAGATCTGCGCAAGGTAAATGGACTCACTGACCTTCCTCCCCGTGGCCGGTCCATGAACAATGCAGTCATCGCTGTCGGACTGAGTCGATTCACTCTGATCCTCTTTGGCCGCTGGAGCCTCCTCAACATCTGCACGGGTCCGGACGGCGAGCAGGAGGGGAGGAAAAAACAACAACAGGAGTGAGTTAAACAATGGTGTGTTCTTTAAGAAGGAAATATAAAGTTGCAGCATCACAATGTTGACATGTTGAGTAGGCCGTGTCTCCGAGGGCCGTCATTAACATTTATGAAGCCCGCTCTAAAGATTATTGGCAGCCAAATTCAATATTAATGTCTGTTCTGCTCAGGAAGCATTGTTAGAAAGCAAACAAACACAAAATAAAACATTAGCACCTTAAAGACAGAGCGCAGGGCTCAGAACACCGGCAGGCTGCGAGAGTTAAAAACACTGTTTTGTGTCCACAGTGTGAAGCAAAATATAACAAGTGTGAACCAGAAGACCAACAAACAGCTGAAAAACATTTCAGTTACTCTTCTTCTTTTTGTTTACTAACCTTTATTTTCTTTAAAGTAAAAGAATTGCATACAAATGTACATAAATAAATAAATATGGTAATACAATATATATTTATATTTGACGTACTGCACATAATGTCTCAAGTGTGACCTCTATGATTGATAAACAGGTGGTGGTCCAGTTCATTACATTTACTCATGTAATGTTAACATACAAGCATCAACAAAGCATGAGAATGTGTGCTGTGAGATGCTTTATGTCTGTATTTTGTGTTGTCTTGTAAAGCTGCAGAACGGACAGAGTCCAAAACAAATTTCCTTATCTCAAGCATCAAATACAGCACGAGATCTACAACTGACAATACATTCGTAGTAAGAGCAGCGATAAATACTAGTAAGATCTAATAGCACATATGGCAGTGGGGGTGGTAGAAGGAAAGGAAGGTGTTTTTTAACTCAGTGACGGCTCTTGGAAAGAAGCACTGTGTGTTCTCGGGGCTCTGTAGCGCCTCCCAGAAGACAACAACAGCATAACATTCATTTACATTTATCTGACGCTTTTCTCCAAAGCGACTTACAATTGCTCTACATGTCAGAGGTCGCACGCCTCTGGAGCAACGAGGGTTAAGCGTCTTGCTCAGGGATACAATGGTGAATGGGTCACAGTGGGGAATTAAACCCGGGTTTCTCACATCAAAGGCATGTGTCTTATCCACTGCTCCATCACCACCCACTCAGGAGGAAACATGTATTAACCCAACAACGCTGACAGCCTACATCCAGAAGGATTTGAGCGCAGGACAGTCCCACGTTTGTTCAGATCACGATCAATACTTCCTCACCTTCTGTGATTTCCTCAGAGATCTCAGAGTCGTCGGAGCAGGACTGAGAGCTTGTTGGCAGCAGCTGTCCTTCAGAGAAGTGAGACTCTTCTTCCTCTTCCTCCGCGGCGCACTGAGGAGTCGCTTCTGACGCAACCTGCAAATACAAAATACTCAGTGTGTGATCACTGATGGATCAGCTGTAATTAAAAGAAAAACAACTGTTTATTTGGCACAGACTTTAATCAGTGCAGTCAGACAGCTGAGTGACTTTGGATTTGATGAGTAAAAATTATTCTGGGCTTCTTGTTTCTGTCTTGTTTCCTTTTGTGCGGTTTCCCCTGATGTAGAGTTACAGCCTACATTTGATCAACACGCTGCCGAAACTCCTATTTCTCTAATTCACATTTATTTTAAGTGGCTCCACGTCTTTCATTATCAATCCTCTAATCCCACCTGAAAGAGAGTGTCCACAGAAAGCTGTTCATGTTATTATTTACAGGTGAGGTGAAGAATCTTATTTGCAGTTACAGATATCTGGTTTGACTATAAGTTTACCTGTACGACAGGTGAGGACGCCGTCTCTCTGGGACCTGGAGAGGTCTTGTCCTCGACCTGACAAGAACACAAACATTAAAACCGATTTTTCTGGTTGAAAATGATTTCCACTCATACCTACTGCAGGTTCCTCAGTCTCAGGTTAAAGCCTCTGTACGAAGGTTCTTTAAAATGAATAAAAACACGCACGCCGTTTCCATTCAGCACGTGGTCATTTTGTGTTCCCGGATGTAGATTCTGCAGTAATATCTGGTAACGCTGTCAAAACTTATACACAGTTCTGCTTGTAGCAATGTGGTCGTTTCTGTCTCCTCACAGCAGGGGGTGAAGTCCGGCTGTTTAGAGAGGGACTCTTCATTCTTCATATGTGAGCATTTAGACTTACGCCTTGGTGTCTGCGTCGCTCTGCAGTTACACTGTCAAAATGCTAGTTAGCGATGAGGTTTCTGTGTTCCACTGTGATGACTTCCCCCTACTGAGCCGGCCAACTTCCTATTAACCCTCCGCTAACTTGAATGGGGGTAAAACGATAAGCGTGCGGCTTTCTAAATCTTCCGAATGTTATTGGACAGAATGGATCAAATTCTGAAAGTTAAACGAGGCGCGTGGGTTGTGATGCTCAAAAGATTGTTTTCACCGCTGCTTCTTTCACAATGTAAGTTAACGGGTAAATGTCTTGTTTGGACACTAGTAAAACTGATTTCAGCACTTCCTGTTTGGAGGAAATGCGACGCCACCAAACCAACCAATCACAGTTCTTGTGATCTGCGTCGGCATGATGTGTAGTTACATTTTTTTTGGGAAGGCTACGGCGTAGATTCGACACAGAAGTATAAACTGGCCTTCGGTCTGGTTCTGCTCTTTTAGAAACACAGAAAGTAAGACATGCATGAGGCACAATCTCACCTGGTCATTCGCAGCTGTGGGATCTACAAACGTGACCTTTTTGGCCATCATTCCCTCTTTTGTCTTCTGTCTGAGCTTTGGCAGCGGTGCCTGATGGTGAGAACACATCACTGATTGTAAACACAAATGAGTAAATGTAAAACATTCAGATTAAGGAATATAGTTTGCAGGAATGCACCTTTACAGGTAATTTCAGATGCCAACATATTAAAACTGTGCATTAGTGTAGTAGAGCACTTTTTGATGGTCTTGGTCGAGTCATATTTGTACTCTGCCTTGTCTCGGACACTGAGGACTTTATTTCAAGACCATAACTTTGGGAATATCAATAAATTGCTTTTGCATCGTCTAATTTATTTGTTAACATCCAAACTTTGATTGGATGTAAAACGTACTGCTTCAAATCCAACCAATAACCCTAATTAAAAATGTTTTGTTCCCGTTACATTCATTCATTTAGCTGACGCTTTTATCCAAAGCGACTTACAGCTGCTATACATGTCAGAGGTCGCACGCCTCTGGAGCAACGAGGGGTTAAGTGTCTCGCCCAGGGACACAGTGGAGGATTGAACCCGAGTCTCTCACACCACAGGCATGTGTCTTATCCACCGTGACATCACCACCTCCGTTAACGACTGTCCCCACGATGGTTGGCTAAGCTTGGAAAAGGAGTGCTGGATAAAGATGTTGGTTTCAGCTCTAGGTGTCTGTATGTGGGTGTTTTAACGGGAATGTGGATTTTTTAGATCAATGTGAAAAGTACCTATGATCTCGTTTCCTGAAAGTCTCGGTCTCGTCTCAGTCTCGATAAACTCGGTCTTGACTACAACACTACTGTGCACTTTGAATAAGGAATTGCACGGACGTAACTCTGTGGGTATTCTGACCTTAGAGCTGACGGCTGCGACCTCAGGCAGAGAGGAGGAGAGATGGAAAAGGTCTTTGGCTTCCTCCTCTTCCTCCACACTGTGCTGTTCCTGCTTTGGCTCAGCCGTTAACTTCTCTTTTGGGATGAACTCTGGCTCCTCCGCAGACATGACGCAGCCTGGTGGAGGGAGGTAAGGGGACTTCCACTGCAGCGCCACTGTAATATGGCCGGCGGGGAGTCCAGAGGGATCGGTCAGCTCAAACGCACCTGAAGGACAAACAAGAGAAATGGAACAAAACACTGAAAGAAGGAGGAGACAAAGACTAGACAGGGCCTCAATAATAAAATATTCACACCGAGCCGACGATGAGTCTGCAGAGTTCAGTTCAGTTTTCTTATGAGTGAGAAAGTCCTTAACCTCTGGGTCAGATTCTCAGAGATGAGTCTCTGTCCTCGTTATGAGAAGACAGATCCAGAGATTCTTCAGTTTGTGAGTGCAGCATTAAAAACCAGTGAAATGGAGCCACATTCAGCTGTTTCGTCATGTATTCCCGACTATTATGAACAGCAGAGAAGGTGAATTACGGCAGTTAGGTCAATCCATCACGTCTATATAAAGTCAGAGACAGAAATAAGATTTGGTTTGACTTTCTGTGGCTCGAACATCTGTCGTTTCTTTCACAGCAGACGTCTTATCACAGTTCGTCAGCATCTCAGTGTAACACAGCATTAACGTCACCGTCTCACACAAACAGACGTGGGCGTATTAACGGCCAGACATTTTAGCATTTTGCTTAGAAACACAGAGGGAGCTGTTGGACACGATGGCCTTGGAAGTTAGTGGACGTGGCCTTGGGTGCGAGCAGAGCGATTGTAACTATTTGTTGATTAATCTGCCAATTATTGTCTCCGTTAATCTCATCAAGGTTTGGTCCATAAGACATCAAAAAAACTGATCAATCCCAGACTCCAAGATGACTTCTTCAAATGTCGTGCTGTCTCCAGCCAACATATTTAACTTACTATAACAAGAAAAGCAGCACATTATCAAATAGCTGCTGATTAATCTAAATGAATAAATGTAAATGTAAATAAACTCTCCTGACTTCAGGAGAACTGTTGAGCTGTCCTAACTTTTACTTTTCCACCAGGTAGAGTTTGCTAACTCCTTTAATCCACATGGCTGCTCTTTAATCGCTTTTACAAGATCACTAAAATGTCAACAGGCGGAGCTTATTAACTGATCTACCGATGTGTTTGATGACAAAACCCTCGTTAGTAGGAAGGCTGTAGGCGATGTGACGCTGGATAATGTCTCGTTAGGTAACATGATGGAACAAAAGCATCCTGACGCAAGTCTCTGATAGGAGGAGACAAGAAATACATGAAAAACACGATGACGTCAGCTTTTGTTATTATTAGTGTTATTTTACCTCCATTATTAACTTTCCCGAGCAGAGTACGGGTTTCTGCCGGGGTCAGTGAGGGAGCACAGGAGGAGCCACCAGCTCTGGACACAACAGCTGCCTTTCTCTTCGTATCGTATTTTGTTTTTGACAGCATGGACGCCGGATATGCGGCGGAGACTGTGTCCGCTGTGTGTGTGTCCCACTCTCTCTCTTTACTCTCCCCAACACCTCTGAGTCATCTGACTTGAAGTTCAGTGAAAGTTGCTGTTTCTGCTCCATTTTTCAGTTTATGTTTCATTAAAAAAAAAACAGCGACTAAAAGCCGTTTAGCTCGGCGAGATGAGAAAAGTGGCGTCGGTTGCTAGGTAACAGACATAAAAGTTGATAACCGATAATTGGATTGAGTATTTAGGATTTCCTAACCTGAGATAAGACAGGTTAGGTTCCTACAAGTTAGTTAGGATTTGCTTCTGTAAAATCTTAGACTCTTCCTGTCTTAACTTAAGACTTAAGATAGGGACTTCCTGTAACACGGCCCCCGAACTCGACGGAGACCCGGCAGGTTTTATCCCATTTATCCTGATAATTATCAATATCAAATGATGTGAGGTATTTTACCGTGATAACATTTATCGGCCGGGTCGGTTTTAGTCACAGTGACCTTCCTGAAAAGTGGTGGGGACGTGAAGGGCTCAGTTTAGGGGTGTGACGATACACTGAACTCACAAAAACAAGATGAGATAGAGAAAGACACCTAAACTGCTGAGATATATGAATGGGGGGGTCTGGTGGGCCTCCCCCAGAAGCATTTGAAGCATTTAACACTTCCTGCGTTCTGGAGAAATTTTCTGCACCAATTTATGGAGGAAATATCTTTATTTATAGGCTTTAAAGGGAAACACAAATCTCAGGTTTTTACATTCAAAATATAAAAATATAATACAACGCATGCATATTTATTTTTTCTATATTTACATGGCATTGGATGTTTTGTTTTTGTGCAAATAAACTATTGTCAAGGTTGTTTATCAGAACATTTTTAACAAATCATGCTTTCAGAAAGTGTTGGGGACAAAATCAGCTAATTAAAAAAGTGGCCCCCGGCGTCCCCGGTGTAAATGACACCTACGCCGGCGTCAGAGCGTCCGTCAGGACACACGGTGCGGGT
Organism: Micropterus dolomieu; assembly: GCF_021292245.1. Classification (NCBI taxonomy): domain Eukaryota; kingdom Metazoa; phylum Chordata; class Actinopteri; order Centrarchiformes; family Centrarchidae; genus Micropterus; species Micropterus dolomieu. Next base: position 1,859,815 of record NC_060171.1, read on the forward strand.
GGAGGAAGCCCGTCTCGGACTGAGCGGAGCTGAGGTCCTGATGTTTGTCAGGTGTAGCTCTGGACTCACTGTGCTCGTGTTTCAGGTGGCCGCGTCACTCACTTCCTGTCACCACCTTGGCTGTGTAATTACTACCCCCCCCCCCCCCCCCCCCCCCCCCCCCCCCCCCCCCCCCCCCCCCCCGCTCTGCTCTCATTACCACCCGAGTGACAGGAACTGACAACAGCGGAGGAATAAATATAATCAGCATCGCCGCACAGCGCCGAGCCTCACGCCCCATTGATCATTATCAGATGGGCTCTCTCTGCTTCGAGCCTTCACATCAATACATTATTAATGCGTGTGTCCTTACATCCAGAGGAGGCTGTGATTTTATTTGTACAGCCGTTAATAATAAGCGGAGGGAGTAAAGATTCAGCAGCAGCTTGTGCAGGAGGAAGAGTTAGAAGTTCATTACAGCTCAGAAAACAAACAGAACCAGGAGCTGTCACAGGAAACACTAATGAAATGCTTGATTTGTTTGTTTTCTCTCCAGACACACCTCAAATGTCACATCCGGCCAAACACCGGCTTCCCGTTAGCGGGGCTAATTAACTTTGCAACTGTCAAGCTAGCCGCGGCTAACGAAAGTGACAGCGAGAAGCGGCGGAGCTGAAGGCTGCTAATAACTCAAGAGGCTAACAATGGCTGACACCGGCCCCTCACGGAGGCCGGGGAGAAAAAAGGGACATCAAATCGAGTTATCTCTCTCTCCGCGGGAAAAAAAACAAGAAGGAAAGGGGGGGGGGGCAATCTCATGATGCTGGGTTATTGGCAGTGGCGAGCACGGCTTTGTTCCCGCTGTTTGAGCCGCCGGTAAAGAGGCCGTGAGTGACTCTCCCTCTAATGATGAATAGTGGCCTGGCGAGGCAGAGGAAGATTACTCCCCAGAGAGCCCCGGGAGCCCGCCGCCGTGATTTATGACATATCTATCTGTCTTCTGTCACTCGGGCCCCGGCAGAGTGAAGGAGGAGGGATTATGCGGCGATAATTGTCGATCACGGCTGAGATTTAGCGCTGCGCGAGGGCCGTCCTCATAACGGAGGCGCTCAGAGGCCTCGCATCTTAAATGAGGAGCCCGCGTTATAGACGTGCTGACTCCTCAAATGAGAGTATTATTGTTGTCTGACGGAGGTTACGTCCACCGGCGTGGGGCGGCGTGTACATGAGGCCGGACTGTTCACTTCTATCAGACGTGTAAATGATATTCTGCAGGTGTTAAGTGCTCAGGGCTTTTACAGGTGAGGCTGGAAGCTAAATAAATTCAGAGGAGAAACTCAGCGTCTCTGTTTCTTCAGATTTACGTTGGACACCTTTGTGGTGCAGCTGATTGTGAACCAGCTTTGACATGAACAATGAACATCTTGCATAGCCGTGCTTGTTTATATTTAAAGAACAGTAAATCAGTCTCAGCATAGTAGGAAGTTGGAAACAGGAGTCGGGGTCCTTTAGTCTTTAGTTGAGAACCTATCTATCTTCTCTTATTAACTTTATTAAAACATTTAATTGAAACTACAATCTGTGTTGTCAGGACATTTATTGTCCCGAAAGTCTGAACAGAACTATCAAAGGAAGCTTTTAGGTTTTCTGCACTAGCTGCATGAAACAACCTACAAACTGATCTTAAACTTAAAAACACAGAAACCCTGAAGGATTTTAAAAGCTCTGGTGAAGTCTATTGAGTCCAGGTCGTCTGTGTTTTTAAGTGTTTTTATCCGATCATTCTATTGTTACCCAATTCTACGTGTTTTTACGTTACTTTAATGTTGAAATCTTGTGCTGCTGCTATTCTTGGTCAGGTCTTGGCCTTGTCTCAATGGGACAAACCTGGTTACATAAAGGTTAAACATCCAGTGCCGGAAAGTGTTAATTGGTGTGCTTGAAATGACTGCAGCTGAATTTCTTGACTTGATAAGACAAACGTGAGCTGCAGGCGACTGCAGGGGTGGGGAGTGAAAAACGGGCGACATGACGCCCTTTTGCCAGCGTACTATTCAGGCAAAAGGTCCCACTTTGTGCAGACGGAGAAAAGCAACTGCGGTTGCTGCAACAAGGTTTTAATGTCATGTGACATGGTGACGTTTTGCAGCAGCAGCGAAAGTCAGTGACACAATTTCTAACCAGAATGCATCACGTTAAATCAGCACTGCGAAACTCCGCATGAAGTCGAACGCACCAAACGTAACGTGGCTGGAATCGAAGGTGAGGAGGTCGGGAGGTGGATGCACCAAATGTCCGGCCACTGAAATTAATCCGCCGAAAATAGCAAACAAAGCACTTTTGGTGTTCAGCCCAATATGTCAAAAGAACGAATAAATTTAACCAAACAGTCACGTTGACATGTCGGCAGTGTGGAAGCATTTTAAAGTGTTCTGCTGAACTGTCTCCCAGCAGTTTCTGTCTCTCGTCTGTGAGAAGGAGATTAAACTAGCCGCACCTAAATGTGGAGTGCACACGTATTCCAGCCTTTACGGTAAGTGAAGCGGCCCAGAGCGAGCTGACAGGCAGGTTAGAGACTTTATCCTGTCAGTTTGTCTCTTTAGTATGAAGAGAGGCTGTGAAGTCTTCATGTTACGCCGGATGAGAACCACATACAACATTATTTATCAAACCGGGTCGGACTGGATGGATTTAGCGCGACGAGGAAATATGTGACAACGTCCGGTTTTCAAAATAAGGCGTCTGTACAGGATGGAAATAAGATTAATTGGATTATATTCACAGAAAGTATAAAACATATTAAATGTGTCCATTAAAAGTAAATGGACTCATGTAATTTACTCTACCGGACCCCCCCACCATAGTCTCTGCACATCCTGCAGGAAACACTGAGGAAAAAGCTCATTTTGACTGTTTAATTTATGCAGTGGTAAAAAAAACGCTGTGAGTGAATGTAATCTGTGGTTTTGCAGAATGTCAGACGCTGAGGTTAATCTGACCCACTGTTGACCAAATATCAGCTGTGATGCACACTGCTGTTGTTTGTCAAACAGGAAACAAGAAGAAGAGATTTAACCCTTTTGTTTGGGCATTTCAGCGTGGACAGAGCCGAAGACGTTTCAGCGTTTTCAACATTTAGCCAGCTTAGCGTCGACACGGTCAAAGAACAGCAGCTTCGGTGTTAAACTGCAACAAGAGAGAAATCTTCCTACAGGAAAATCATCTAACACAAATATCAAATGAGGCTTAAAGATGTAACGTGGGTTTATTTAATATCGCTGACATGAAAATCCCTGCACCTGCTGGTCTCTCTCTTCACCCACAGTTTTACAGAGTCGCCTTTTAAAAGACATCTGAATGGCTACAAGGAGAAACCACAGAGATTAAAACTGAGAGTTTAGACACGTCTCCTGAGGAAATGACATTATTGTATTTCTCTACTGCTCTTATTTTCATATTTACATGTAAGTGTGTCTTTTTAAATGTTATATGTGGTGCAGGTCTGTTGCTGCAGGTCTGTAGGTCGTCTCAGTGGGATTCAACGCAGTTAATTCAGAGTTTTGCAGCAAAAAGCTAAATAAAAAGTTTAAAAAAACAAATCCTGGAACAATAATCTCATCTCAGCTCCTAAATGAAGCAATCAAAAGTTGACAGAATAAGAACATTAGTCTTAGTAAAGCGCTCCATTGATTCCTGCAGCCTCGTGGATATCTGAGCAGTTTGAGTGGCTGCCAGGGCGAGAGACACCGGGACAGACAGGAGGAGGGAGAGAGAGAGCGGGATCCCGGCACCTGGCAATGTGCCTGATTAGAAGGAGCGCAGTGAAGTGGAAAACTCATTAAACAATGTATAAGCCTCTTAATCAAATCAATAGCCAAAGTAACTCCAAACTGATAGCTCTTATCAAAGCTCGAGCAAAGCTGCAGCCGTCTCGCATTTTAATTACGAGGAGAAAACCAGAGCTGGGATTTAAGAGCGCAACAAACAAGAAACGAAGATGTTTGTCTCCTCAGTGAAGAGGAGAAATTAATAGTTCTTATTCCAAAACAAGACGGACGTCCACCAGCAGACACTAATAATGTCCAAATGAATGTGTGGTGTGAAAGTCAAACAGCAGAACGGGTTACAGCGAGAAGCAACAACGCTGCCCGTGGAAATAACAGATCATCTCTATTTGTTGAAAGGGTCAGTTCATGCAAATTACAGACAAACACATAGAAGATATGATTTTTAAATGTTTTGAGCACCAGAAACAAACTCTGTTACGGGCTTTCCCCACAGAGTTGTACTGAGCGTGTGACTGAGTGGCGTGTCTCTGGCTGCGTTCACTCTGCAGGCCGTAAGGCGGATGAATAACACGCCAGTTTCTGAAGTCATTTAGCGTGGTATTCCACGCCGTTTAGACCGCATTGACTTTTATTGTGCAGAAACTGCACGCCATTGTACGCCTACTGTAAAATCTGCGTGAATGGGATATAAATAACCATGAAAGTCCGACACTAAGGTGGCGGGATGGATGTTAAGTTGGTTCCTGACCCAGCAGACCGGCGTTCGGCTCTTGAGTGACGTTACCATGTTACGTTAAGTTACCATGCTACATCGTTGCTAATTTACGTAGGTACATAGCGTTAGCTACATAGCGTTAGCTACGTTAAAGTTTAAGTAGCTAGCTAGGTAACGAAGCTAGCATTGACCCCCTCCCCCGATGTACTTACTGCTCACCTTAACCATCATTAATTAAATGTGCATGTCGACCGGTTAACCCTACAGCTGTGCAGATAGGGTTAACCTCCTTTGTGTTGGGTTGGGTCTGTAGGGACTGGACAGCGGGAAATGACACCCGAAAACCTTAAAATGCTTTGACATGACTCGCCGAACTGTCCTTAAAAGTGGCGTGCTATTTATACGCCATTCCATGATATCACGTTGCAAAATTTTTGCTTCTGTCAGTTTTTTTGATTTCAAGTTTTTTTGCCGCTATTATTACCACACTTTCATAAACAATCTTGAATAATATGTATGAACATTAGTATTTGTCTGTTTTATATTGTCACCTGCAGATTGAAGCATTTGTTTTTATGTAAAAGTTCAACCGCTCAAACTACCTGCCTATTCTGCCAAATCTGAAATGGAAAAGATCAGATTCCATGAGACTCATGTTTCCATCAACATTTCTTTATGCTCATTTTGAAGTATCACATTACAAAAGGTTGATGGAAACGGCAAAAAATCGGGGGAAAAACGTAATTTCGCAAAAACGTAATTTCGCAAAAATGTTTTTACGCTCGCTTGAGGTGTTTTTTTGTCGAAAAACTGTTAATGCGCTAAACGGGAGATGGAAACACTTTTGCCGAATAAGTTCTGACGTAGCGAACTTGTAACTCACGTCCGACGCTGTCGCCGTCTTGCCGGTGCTATAATGTTGTTTTTTTTGGGTGATAAATTCAAAGTATCTGTTTTATGAACGTTTAGAGAGGTTCATATTTAATTACACTCGGCAGAACTAGCATTCCTTGACATTCAGCAAAAAAGTGGTGATAAGCTCGTTTGATCAGTGTGCAGAGCAAAGTGTCTGAAAAGGTGGATGCATAACTCTGCAGAACACCTCTTTTCTCAGCAAAATGAGCGTTACCAGATCGGCAGGTGCGCAGTCCGGCATCTGTTATTCCCATAATGCACGGCGACATGGCTGGTAGCAACTTGCCCGAAACACATTACTGACGACCTCACTTCATTTTTCTACGACCATCAGGTTCATGCGACTGGTTTTGTTTCTGGTTTGGGACTCAGACGTCTTGTTTATTACCGCCACGTGTAACGTCAACTACTGACGTAACTACGCTCGCCGTAGCCTGGTTTATTCGCTCCAAACCAGCTGATGGAAACACACAGATTTCGCATTTACTATTTTTTTTTTTTGGCGACATTTCAAAAGACCGCTTAAAAAAATAGTTTGATGGAAACACGACTAATGTGTTAGAAACAAATCAGAGTGACATACGAGCAGATAAAAATCGCCGCCTGAGAGGTGCATATCCGAACATCTCGGCAGGTAAAGTGGCGGGAGCTGATCCTTTAAATGACGTCACTGAACCTTTCTGTGATGCTGCTGCTGTTTGTGACCCAGTTGTTATTCTCACTGTGTGTGTGTGAGTGTGTGTTGATGGACTGGGGAACTGGTGCAGGTAATTAACTCTCTGAATGTGCAGATGTTTTCTCAGGACACACACACACACACACACAGGCAGCATCTGCCTAAGCGCCTTCCTCGACACGTAGAAGCTCAATCTTTTCCACTTGACAAGCGGCGGGGCGGGCGGAGCCGTTTAGTGGCAGCTGGTTCAGCGTGGCCGGCGGTCGATGGGCTGGAAAGCCCTGTGTGCTTTAATTAATTGAGGGGAGATTACATGGTCTTCCAACCATGTAGTTTGTCATCAGAACCCATTACAGATTGATATTAGACGCCTCTCCGCGGTGTCAACAGCAATTTGGAGGACAGCTAAAGTTGAGAGGGTGTGAAAGTTTTGTGGCGAGATGTTCTGGGGCAATTAAAGTCCGCATACAAACGGGCTGATTGGTATTACCAGCAGGGGTATTAATAGCTGCTGAAGCACATGCAGGAGGCACAATGAGCTAATTCAGAATGTTCACATTCAGACTGTTTATGTTGCTGCAAATGTGGTTTATATCTGACAGAGGAGCTGTCAGATATAAAGTTTTTATTCCGTGAAATGTGAGGTGGAAATGAACAAATATAGAAGTGAGATTTAGTGAAGGAAGAATAACAGAAAAGTAATCCAGCTGGGGGCCAGTGTCTGGCAGGTAAAAATCTATTTTATGCCATAACAAAATGCATTTAAAGTCGAAATTACATAAAAAAGGACAAATACTACCCGTAACTATTCCAATTTCTTAGAACAGTTTCCCTTGTTAGCGAATATGCTAATGTTATTCAAATCCAGCTATTGTAATATATATTTTATTGTGAAATCCTCTATTAACAAACGTTTACGTCCTGGTGATGTGGTGTGTTGTCAGGGCTTAATAATAAAACCAGTGGCTCCTATTAAAGCTCTGGAAATGCATTTTAATTACAAGTAGAAATCCAAGGCTGGGATTTAAGAAGGCTGAAAACAAAAACAGGAGATGAGGACGTTTGTCTCCTCGGTGAAATTAAAAGTTTGTGTTCCAAAACAAGACAGACGTCCAAATAAATCTGTCTGCAGCTAATCCCTCATCCTGCTGGACCGGCCTAACATGTTAGTGCAAAGGTAAAATACTATATTTATATTTATATAAATATTTATACTATGACTTGACTATTTATTGAGAGATGTGCATCCATATTGCCCAGTCTGCCCGCTAAGCAGCATTTAAATAGTGAATGTGAATCCCCTTCTTTCCATCTTGCATTAGTCCAGAGTTGTAACTAAACCTTGACTGAGAAAAAGATTTTAAAATGATGTGCGACAATAAGGAGTGGCATCACCTCCTGTCTGGACTGGTCCCACTAATGTTGCTGCTGGGATGCGCCAGTTTCATTTCCTGCACGCTCGACTGCGTTATATTTTCCGAGCTGCAGTTTATAAACACAGTTTCCTGTTGGCATTAATCGCGCGTAACACATAGTTGCATTTCACTTCAACCTTGTTCCGACATATTCAGGGTGCGAATTATATACAGTGATAACCGGGGGGGTCAACTTTTTTTCAAGGTCCAAAAGACAACCCGGCACAGCGCAGGCGCGTAAACTCCCAGTCTGTAGATGATGATAAATCAAATTCATTACACCAGCTCCTGGGTGCCCTGCACCACATGACAACTTCTGTAGTCAGAGGTCACCAAGTATTCAGACCCACAACAGCCGACCATCATGACCGCTGAAACCAGACCCACACAGTGTTGATACAGAACTAATGACACGTAAAATACAGGCTGCGTTATTATCTCTAATTCCTCATTTCTATCATTCTCATCAAGTTAAAGTTTCAACTTCTTTCCTCTTGGTTATGTTGACTGTGAATGATGTAATCTGCGTCCAGTAAAGCAGCAGTCAGACACTGGATTTTTAAAGAGTTAAAACAAATGTTGCCATGTCTATTGTGAAAGGACTCACAAAAGACTTCAAATGAAAAAATAAACTATATGTTGATGTAAAAATGTATCTCTAAAATAACTGCTCATGCCTAAACACCAGTGTTAGCTGACAATTACATAAAATATAAAATGATATAGTTATAATGAAATGACAGGGTGGGCTCTCAGCTAGCTAACATCAGATAGCTCACTTTCAGTAAAAGAAATGCTAATTACGAATGAATGAAGGTGGGAAAGTTAAGTGTGTTGAAGCAGCTGGATAGTTAACCTGCAGCGTCTCCGCCAGCGTGTGATGCACCAGACTGGAGCAGCTGCAAACGATGTGAACGGACAAGATGTTCAACTAACGTCAATGTTGGGAAATGGTACGGTCCATTCTAGGGGTGTCCGGAAAATATATTTACAATTACAGGTAAGAAAGACCCCCCTGAACTGTTGGTTTAGCCTCTTTTGGGGGGTCCAAGCCTTAACTAGGGGGGTCAGACCCCCCCAGTTCCCCCCCGTAATTCAGGCCATGGGTCTACTGTGACCTGCTGACATCAGACATGTTCACCTGACTGAAGTCACTCTCGTGGAGTTTATTTCTCTTCTTGTGCAGGACAGTCCCTCTTCATCCTCTCATCAACGCTTTTTTGGCCACGTTTCACAACGTTAACTTGTAGTTTTTATTTTTAAACCGTGTAACCAGAAGTTGTGTATTTATTGTTGCTGACTTGGCCGCGGATGCCTACGCGTCCAAAAAAACGCCGCAGAGGGGTCTGTCTGATACGGTCCAGATTTAAACCATAATGGGAGCAGCAATCAAAGAAATCAGATCTGGGTAACAAATCGGAATTAAGAATTGAGGCCTGCAGAGACAGGAAACACAAGGAGAGAAAAAGGGCGGCAACAAGCGTCGCTTACGTTCGTGCATCAGAGATCACCGAACTGGTCGTTACTCAGAAATTGTAATATATTACTAGTTTCTTATTACTCCTTAAAAAAGTAATATTATTACGTTACTTATTACTGGGTGATAAAAGTAACTAGTTACGTCACTATATTACTTTCCAGTGTTTCCCACAGAATGACATCACAAGAGAGAGAGAGCGAGCGAGGAGGCGCCGCACGCATGCTTCTCAATCAAAATCAGTATGTGGCGGTCCGCGTTGATAATTATCCAAATTATAGGAGTCAGTTTGTAACGCACTAGCCCTATAGCGTCATGGTTCAGCGCAGTGGGGGAAGCCCTGTAGCGTCAGTTTGTGACGGTACATTTATTTTTTGCTTTTATCCAAAGCGACTTATAATTGCTATACATGTCAGAGGTCACACGCCTCTGGGGTTAAATGTCTTGCTCAGGGACACAATGGTGGAAGGGTCACGGTGGGGGATTGAACACGTGTCTGTCACACCAAAGGCATAGCCATTGCGCCATCGCCACCCCCACGTTAAAGGCAGGTATATGTTGTTTAACGGAAAGACTGAAAGAGATTAAGGAGGTGGATGGAGGGCCAGAACCTGAGATTTGAACCAGGAGACCGGGGTTCGTGTCCCGTGTGAAACAAAAAGTCAACATTAAATATTTTTATTTTTGCTGCACGAGTTACGTAAATTGCGTAAGTTACGCAAGTGACGTAAGTTAACGTGTTGTAATATTTCTACGTGGTGTTGCAGTGTGTGTTTGCTTATTTGACAAATTCTGGGCGTCATTTGTTCTCCGGCAGTGAATGTGAAAATGATTTGATGTTTTTGGATTTGGATCAGACAGAAGTGCTGTCAAACCAAACAAAGACGTAAGATGAAGAAAAGACATAAAATGTATTTAAAGAGAATTTCTCCATTTTGGACTGAAGTCATGATATGGATCTAAATAATTAGTGACAGCTGAATAAACCCTGAACTACAGAGGAACTATGGCTGCAGGCAGAAGCTGCTCTGGATAAATGAAAGATGTTTATCTGAATGTAATTATTATCCACACGGAGCTGAAATACTGAGACAACACCAGAACAAAAGCAGTGAAAGGACAAAGACAGACAAACGGATGGAGGAGAGGAGGAGACTCATCTCTCTCTGTGGACGAAAACAAAGATGCTTTTATTCTGAAATGTTTCCTCTCTAATGAGGAATCCTGGCCAAAACCAAAGAGGCTGAAAACACATTAAACTTAATAATAATAAGACACATGGATTTTCTTTGGGGGGGGGGGGGCTCTGATCAGCTGATTAACTCACCTTTAATCCTTCCCACCATATTCTGATTTCAAAATGACAAAATAGGTTGATTGGCAGTTGTCCCAAGTACCAGTCCAGCAACAGGCTTTTTCCAGACCTGGAGGACGTGTGAAGTTTAACTGGTTAGGGTTAGGAAAATATGGTAGATTACATAACGTCATGTCAGTCAACTACGAAACGTTATTGAACATAAAACCTACGCTTCATCAAATTTAAGTCTGAGAAAGTTTCAAATAAAGAACCTTCATGGATTCAAAATTTATGATACACTGAATATCGTCAGCGTCCCTTTTATAATGGAGGTCGATGGGGGGGAAAGATTTTTTATCATTCTGTTGGGCCATCGCCTTTTTAACATCCCTTTAATTAATGATTTTAATGTGGTTTTATCTTAATTTTTATTATTTTATTTGCTTGCTGTATGTGTGTTTTGTCCCATATATTTATTTAACACCCCTTTGATATTGATGTTTTTAATGCGGTTGTTTCCTTTGTAAATTATTTTAAATCAATTGATTTGCTTGTTGTATGTTTACCATGTGTATTCTTTTAAAATTGTGACGTGTATTGGGATCATGCTGCATGGTGATATACTGCACTATAAATAAAAACTGAAGACAGCTGAGAGTACGAGGAAATACTGTTGGCATGAAATTAGGAATCGTGACCGCTCACACACACACGGCCAGTAATCACTTGGTCTAACAGATGTACAGTGTGTAATAGACGTAACACAGCGGTGACTCGCGGTAATTTAAAAGGACAACTACATTAAAAAATGGCGATGGACGGCTATAATAAATATATTAGACAAAACACACATACAGCCAGCAAATAAAATTATTAAAATTAAGATAAAACCACTTATAAAACATAATTTAAAGGGATGTTAAAAAGGCGATGGACCCGACAGAGTTCTGGTGTCGCATGTAGTGACCTCTTTGACCTGTGATGGCAGATAAGGAGCACGGCAGGGAAACGCTCTGAAAACTGTTATTTTTATAGAGACAGCTACGCTATGTATGATGATCTTATAGACCATGATGCATTGCTGCAGATTAAACTACCCAACAGGATATAAAAGAGTTAAAACATCTCTAAACAACGGTACCGTAGAATAGGAAGTAGGGTAACTCCAGTTTGGGCCTTTGGGCCACCGCAGCCCTGGAGGTGGTGAAGCTTGTGACTGAGAGGTCGCCGGTTCAATCCCCGGACCGGCAGGATAAAATGGGTGGGTGTGGAAAGTAAACTCACTCATTTACCACCACTGAGGTGCCCTTGAGCAAGGCCCATAACCCCGAACTGCTCAGTGGCCAGCAGACCAGGCTGCGGTTGTACTGGGCAGCTTCCAGGTGTGAATGTGTAACAATGTGATCAGGGCCTTCCTTCAATAAATAAAGAACAAAAAAAAACCATGGGGTAAGACCCCCCCCCCAAGCTAATTCCAAAAAACCCCCCACAAATTGTCACAATTTTTGCCGCTCGTCTCACTGAACTAAAAATTTCTCTGTTCATCATAATTTTTGAAGTTATTTGATCAAAGCCATTCTGACCTTAGTTGATATATTTTCTTTGTCATTTAAAATATTTTGGGGGTAAGACGCCCCCCCCGGTCGCTGCGCCCCTTCATGGTTGATCTATATAAGTTAGATGTTATTTAGACTCTGGACAGCCCCGTCAGCCAACCAGCAGCTTCACTATCACAAAGTCTGAGGTTATAAACTCACATATGCTCACATTTACAGCTAACTAGCTGTAAAAGTCTATTTTACCTCAGACTTTCTGCTAATGAAGTTCCAGCAACACTTACACTATAGTGAAAAATACGTTTTTCCTACAACTTACATTTGATTAAATAAAAATGAATTTGTCAACTGTAGCTATTTATTTTACTTTATATTATGTTACCCTAAGCATGGCCTTCTTAAAGATACAAAAAAACCCTATAAAATGTTATTTTATGTGTCAGAAAATAGACATTGAGCTTCGTCTTACCCCACTCTACCCCACCGACATGTTTTCACAACTTTGGCGCCGCCTTGTTACCGAAGGATCGGTTCTCGTGACATCCCTAGTTGCTGATAGTACTTTTACTTAGGTAAGGTTTTGAGTGCAGGACTTCTACTAGTAGAGGAGTATTTTTAAAGTGTGGTATTACTACTTTTATTGAAGTAAAGGATGACTGGTTGACTGTAAATGAAAATTTAATAAGAAACCAGCCTTTCAACAGACGCTGATGGAAAGCTTTATTGTTAAAACAAGAGTCTGAAACGAGTTTCTAACCGGCAGAGAGATAATTACACATGTGCCTGTTTATCCGTCTCACTCTTTCCGTCTCTCGGTGTTTTTCCTCACACACGAGTGGTCGGATAGCTGACTTGACATCTCACAGCTCTGTGACAGGTTGGATGTTGGAGAGAGTCGACTGAAACGTTCAGGCGGAGGCGTGTTGACAGCCGCAGCAGAGTAAATAAATACCGCTTGTCTCTCCTCATTGCACGACGCACAACAAAGCAGTGCACTTTGGCAACCTTCTTCCACAGAGGAGACAATTCAGCAGGGAGCATTTTAAAGATTTCAACCATTAATCGCCTCCATTTTAAAGTTTTTTCTTCTTAATTGACACCCTCGTCTTCTTTCAAACGCTTCTCCGTGATCCCCAAGAGGCCGAGATTAAACATTGTTTTAGCTGCCGCGTTTCTTTGAGTAGTCTGACTCTTAAAGAAGAATCTCAAAAGAAGATTATAATTTAGAAAAATAACCCTCTGACTTCATCTCCAAACTTGAAAAGCAAAATAGTTTTTCCAGATAACTTATGGAAATGACAGAATGTCTGCCGTCTTTTTGGGAGGAATTAAAATGTGCTCTCTTAGCGTGATCTCGCATGATTTATCTCCCATGATCCAAGGGCTGCTGTGTTCCAGACGCTGACTGCCACAACCCATTTATGTCACGCAGCTCCGCCTGTGACACTTTCAGACGTCTAAGTATTGAAATCTCACTTAACTTCCACTTGCCGGGCCAGAGAAGTCACCTCTGCGCCGCTAAAGACACACACAAATATGTTGGACTGCTTCTGATTAACAAACGGAGCTGCTGAGATTAACGTGCTTCTTTTAAAAGGACAACAATAGACAGACGTGAACTTGACTCACATGCTTTCCAGGAGTGATGGTCTAAATTTGAAAAGCACAAATGACAAAACGACTCACATTTAGTTCACTGAAACCTGTTTTTATTTAAGTCAGCACTGAGTGGTCGAAATTCTGGATTAACTAACAGCAATATGAAATCCTACAAAATACTGTGTATACAAATAATACATAGAAATAATACATAGATATACCCCAGGGATGAGCAGGATTTAAAATATGTATTTGGAATACAAAATAGTGTTGATGAAACTTCTCTATCAAAATACTTGTGTGTTTTGCATTTTGTGCATGCAGGTAGGCGTCATTTCCACAGGGGACGCTGGGGACATTTGTTAAAAATGTCCTAAAAAATAGCTTGTAACAAGAAATGTTAAACAACTAATGAAAACGCTCTGCGAAGGGTTTACGTGCACAATAAAAAAACATGCAATTTAAATATAGAAGAAACAAATGTAAATGCTCTGTATTTGTGTAGCACCTTTCCAGTCTTATTGACCACTCAAAGCGCTTTTGCACTACATCACATTCACACACTGGTGGAACAGCCACCAGCGGCAACTCGGGGTTCAGTATCTTTGACATGCAGCCTGGCGGAGCCGGGGATTGAACCTCAAACCGTCTAATTAACAAGCAACCTGCTCTACCTCCTGAGCCAGAGCCGCCTCTGTAAACAAATGTGCATTGTCCAAAAAAAAGTTACTTAATCTAAAAACAAACGAGGCACTTATTTTAAAACGACCCAAAAATATGAAGCAGCAGTCAGTAACTTTAACAACTTCCTGACACAGTTTCTTTTTGACCAAGTTTTACATTCTCTCCCTGTGAAGACGACAAAAGTGGAGGGAAGACTAAATCATGACTCAGCAGGGACGATACTATAGGAGAAAAGTCGATCTAAAGGAGGAACAGATCTGACTGTGAGCTGCACTGACTTCTGTTAGAGGTTTACATTTTTAATTGTTACCTGCCACCCGAATTCTGTGTTTCCCTTTACACAAATAAAAATATTTCAACCATAAATTGGTGCAGAATTCACCAGAATGCAGGAAAATAACTGTTTAATAGTCAAATTTTCTGGAGGAGGACCCCAAGATCCCGGCTCATTTAGTTCAGCTGTGAAGATTTCTTTAAAATAGGGTTAAAATATCTAAGTGTATCGTCACACCCCTAATCTGAGCCCCACATCTGTCCCACTTTGCAACACAAAGTTTTTAAATTACTTTCATGAGAAGTCGACGTGATGACATCATAAAAACGCTGCCTCTGATTGGTGCCTGCTCAATAATTTGACCAGACTTGTTGAGATCAGAACAGAAAACAGATCCAGACCTCAGGAAGAAGGTCGAGGTGAGAAACATGCAGGTTCCCAGCTTTCCATTCATTTTTGGCGAAGTGATTTCATGGCACCTTGGGAAAGTATTTTTGAAATACTAAAATACAGTATTTTATTTTGATGCGAGGCGTGGCTGCTGTATTTTGTAGTATTTATATATATATATATATATATACACTTGAAATTAGGGTTATTTTAAAACACATTTTTATGTATTTTTGCCTCACACTGAGGACTGAGCCTGACAGAAGAAATAAATACAGAAATTATGTTGTAATGCTCACTAAATGAACAAGCATCCGATTAAATGCACAAAAAATAAAATAAATAAATAAATGTAGGAAGTTATTACATTATACAATGAGAAATAAATGTATATATATATTTTAATTAGCTTCTTTATTTATTTATCTTTATAATAATTACCATATTTATTTATTGTCTGTTATAATCTTAAACTTTTTTAAATGTATTTATTTATATGTGTGTTTTATTATTTTTGTCTGTTTTATTCTTGCTTTGCATTTTCTACCCTATTTATTTCCCCCATGGTATTTATTTCTGCCTGTCCTTTTTACATTTCTCTCTGCATTTCTGCCTCATTATGCAAATGAGGAGGGGCTGTGTCTTAAGGGGTGCTTATTTATTTATTGAGCATTTATTTCTTTCTTAATCTGTCAGGATCAGTCCTCCATACACACATGCACGTACATATGTAAACACTTTGAGATACCTTCCGCCAAAAACAGAAACATAATTAAAAAATCAAATTACAAAAAAGTATTAAAAAAAAGAGAGAAATTATATGAATTTCCTAAGAAGGAAGTTTGTTTTATCTACACTTGAATCGGGAAATAGAAGTCATCACACAAAGCTGACCCCTGCTGTGTGGTCCACAGGTTTGATTCCAGCCTCTGACACGTGTTATGATCTGTTGTCCTGCTCGGCTAAATAAAGAGAAAAGGCAGCGGGGGGGGGGCTGACCTGTCTGCTTCAGGCCCGTCACGCACCAGTTGTGAGTTTTCTCGCTGGGAAGTCGTGAAAGTCGAGGCCGAACCTCATCACAGTCTGCCCATTAGTCAAATCTCTGCTGATTAAATGTTGTTAGCGGAGGTCAAACGAGTCCCAGAATCATAATTAAAGAAAAACAGAGTGCGCCGACAAACGGTGTCATGTGTTCCTCCGGACCAGCTGGTCCAGTGACCGACGCTGACTCTGGCAGGATTTATCCGCCTCGTAAAGCTGCACCTCTCCCACATTAGACCGAATCTGTCGGTCAGATTCACACAGCGGTGCACACAGTAAGAGCAGAGACAGAGAACTGAACACACAGACAGTACAGAGTCGGTTTGGAGAGCGTCTGTGCAGCCATGACCTGCATACACAGCAAAACAGTTTGAGCTCTTCCTGCTTTGCTTCTGCATTATGACCCTTTCAGATAGGAAGCCATGTGCGCTGGCTGCTGGGTTGGCGGCTCTAGTCATTTGTTTGTTGTTCCAGCTTTTGGTCAGCAGCAAATATGTATCTGTGCTAAGAACCAAGCGCCAGCACTAGAACAACAAGGAAGAAGAGGCTGCATGAAGCCTTCAGGTCCAGAGCAGTTTGGGGAATTCCGGCTTGTGAAAGAGCTCCGTTTGCAGAGCGACTTTGTGGAGCAATTTGAGAGTTTGCTTATTGTCCGGTTTCTATTGGCCATGCATGTATTGGTCACTGTGTGCGTGACCTTAACCCTTCAACGTTTACATCCAGTACATTATGTACTCACTTGCTTTGTGCATGAATTTCGACAGTGTGGTGACGTCTCAAATCAAACACGGCCGTTGACCGCTGCTTCTTCTTCTTCTTAATGACAAATTGTAACCAGGCGGATTATCATCACCATCATTTGACCGCGATTGTCACCCGCCAAAATATCTGCTGGCTTGTTTGCTCACTTGACTTCAATTAAACTATTAAAAATGAACGGACTTCTAATTTTACAGCTGCAGCTTCCTCTGCCGCCATTTTCACACGTTTGAAAGCAGGATGGCCGCCAGGAAAGCAAAATCCAAGATGAGATCTCATAGTTGTTTCCTTCTTTTCTCCTCGACATAAATGAGCTGCTTTGAATACCAAGGTGAGACCCAAGGCCTTTTCTCCCACTTCTCAAATTCATCTCCGGAGAAACAACCACATAAAATCTCATTTATGTCTGACTCTGATCAAAACAAGAGATCTCTAACTGATCTTAAATAAGTCTCCTGAACGTTGGACCATGAGATCAGAGAAAGAGCTGAAAGAAAACTCAGCTATGTCTCCTGGGATCTCATGATTCTTCTCAAATATGTCTCAGTTTTCTCTTATTGGCCTCAGGAGCAAAAAAACTCATCTCTGTCTGACTCTGATCAAAGGATGAGATCTACAGTATCTTAAATATCTGTAATTTCAGTCCAGAATGTGGATCAGTTCTCAGTTTTGTCTTAGTGACCCCACTTAGGGGTTATTTTACTCAAGTACTTTACTTACGTCAAATGTTGAGTTTGAGTATTTTCTTTTTATGGTTTTTTTTTTCTTTTACTCCCCTTAATTTCAAATCCTTATTGTATTTATTGTTAATTATCTGTTACAAGCTACTGAGAAGAATAAACTAAATTTTGACTTTTAAATGTCATGTTTTAACTGGAACACCCGATACTTTTGACATGACGTCTAGAGATTAATTCATTAAGGACCGAATGCACGCTAGAACTGAGATACAACAAGTATCTGTCATACAGAATAAGCACTTGTACTTTTGATACTTAAGTACATTCACTATGGAATACTTTTATACCTTTTACTTGACTAGAATTTTGAAGACTTTAATTGTGGATATGGTATTTCTCCTCTTTTAAGTAAAGGAAAATTCTACTCTATTTAAAGACAATCAGTCCTTGATTGTTAATTTTAGCTGGAAGGCGCAGCGGCAGTGTTGTTGCCCTTTGAACAGCAGGAGCGGAGTTCAAATCCAGCACGGTTCTCCAAGCACAATGTAATACATTCAAGCTCACAAACATCTCCCCAGAGCTCCCAACTGCTTTTTAGGAGCAATAAGCAAGACATTATTGAACTCAAAAAGAGACAAATCTCATCTGTTGTATCTATTGTAATCTCAATTCAGGATCCATTTGTCTTACCTAAGTCTCAAAACTTCAATCTCTCTTCATCTCATCCTTTTCCTAACAATTCAGATTGGAGTGATCTCAAAATGATATACTATTGAGATCTTAGTGTTTGAGCAAAAGATTTTCCCTCCTCTTCCCCTATGTAGCCAAGATGGTGACCTGCGAGGGTGAGAAGTGTCCAGCGTTCCACACTCAACTTTTTGACCATTATGAGAGCACCATCCGGCAGCGGTGCACTGAACTTTGACCAGTGTGTCGAGCGAGTAAACGACCGAAATTGCCGTCCAGAGAACCCTGCAGCTGGCTCGGCTAAAAACTGTGCTGCTGTCTTGATCTCATCCATGATTGTTCCCATTTTATGGGGCCA
Organism: Micropterus dolomieu; assembly: GCF_021292245.1. Classification (NCBI taxonomy): domain Eukaryota; kingdom Metazoa; phylum Chordata; class Actinopteri; order Centrarchiformes; family Centrarchidae; genus Micropterus; species Micropterus dolomieu. Next base: position 1,878,105 of record NC_060171.1, read on the forward strand.
CATTTCTGTCATTTGGTTGCATTAAGCTGTAAAACTCCAACTATAAAGAGGACGGGAAAATTTGTTTTTACCCTCTCCAAAACCAAAAAGACATGAAAAAGGTAATCAAACAGATAAAACACTCACGAGAACAGAAACTACAATTCTGAAAACTTGTCTGTAATGAACTTGCAAAACACTGCAGGAAATGCAAAAGAATTTAATTCAATTGCATGAAAAAGCTGTAATGCACAAAAACTTGCAGAAAATGCAGAAGAGCTGAAATGAAATGCATAATAAAGTATTAAGAAGCTCTATGGCGTTGCAGTTGAATAAGGACTTGGAAGTTGAACAGAGGTAAAATACATCGCTAAAAAGATGGAAGTCATAAATGGAAGTTAAAATTAGTTAGTCAAAAGAAAAATACATGGAAGAAGGCAGTACATAATGTCCTTTGGCATAGCATTCACACTAATTAACATTTCTTGGTGCAAGCTATTTTTCAGAACATTTTTAACAAATGCTTTCAAGTGGTGGCTACATGTCGCAGCGTCCTGAAGATTTTTCTGGGGGGGGGTTTAGAGATGTGATTAAGGTCAGTATAGAAAATTACATAATGGGCCACCGTCTGTGGGATATGGGCCAATCGTTGGCCCAATTTTTTAAAACAGTTATATAAACCTTAGGGCTGTCAGCATTAACGCGTTAATTGCAATGAGATTAAGGACAGATCATAACGCGTTTTAATTGTGTTAATCGCGCGTGTCAAACATTCTTATTTTACACTGGTGCTGTTACCAAAGAATCTTTGCTAAAAAGATCTTTGGCTGCTACTATTTTGACCCTTCGATGCACCCTTACTTGTTGTCATGCTGCCACAGACACTTCCTGCCTCCTGCTGCAGACATGGAGATGAACAACAACACAGTCCCAGACGGCTCCGTCGACAAGTCAAAAGCAGGACGCACCTTCTGTGGAATGAAATTAAACCGTCAAAGTTCTTCGAGCTTAAGCTAACGTTACCGTCAACGAGCTCAGGCTGATGCTAGCGGACTGAGGCAAAGCGCTATTTTGGAGAGGGCAGGTCATGCACATTGTCGTCGCGGGGGACAATTGTTGGACACATACAAACGGAGAAAGCAGTCAAACTGAAACTCCTACTTAAAGCAAGTGCTGTCTCATTGGTTTCAGAATTTTTGAAAGCAAGACTATATTTCATTTACACTGATTGTTTTACCACATTGCACATCTTTTGATTTGAAAGTTCAAAAACTAACTTTCTTTGCAGTGATTTGATTTCCAATCAAGATACATTGGCAAGAATTGTTACCATTGTTAATACAGACTTAAAACAGTTAAGAGATATAATAATAATAATAATAATAATAATAGAATTTTAATCATGTGATAAAACATGCGATTAATTACGATTAACTATATAAATTCAGCGATTAATTGCGATTAAGTAAAAATGAATTGTTTGACAGCCCTAATAAACATATAATTTACGTTACACGTTATGCCAGATTGCCAGTCCAGGCCTGGTTACTGGTATCAATGTAGACTACAAACTTTTTGGTATTTTGGTATCGTCACGTCCCTTGTTAGCACATTACCTAAAGTAGTAACCAAGGCCGACGCACATTTCATCTAACATTATTTTGTTAGAAATTGTTCCATTGGTGATAAGATAAAACATAGAGGTGTTCAGTACATGTACGAACATCAGTGTGTGATCTGTGGACATAATAAAATTAGCCTCTGTCACAGAGGACGGCCCCTTTCTGTGTGATAATGCAGCTGAAATTATAGTCGCTTGATTTTAACACACGCTAAAGTGCAGAAGTCAGTGACCAACTGAGGCTCAGGCTGTAAATGAATCTAAATGTATTTCCTGCTCAGTCGAGGCTCCCCTGGATAAATAAAGTTTAAATAACAAACCCTCGACCCAGGACCAGCTAAGAGAGGCTAATTACCACGAGGTAAATCTTTTCCCTGCGTCCTCAGCAGCCATCTCATTACCGTACGTCAAACCAACACAGGCTAAAGCCAGTTCTTCTCCGTCGAACAGCTCCAGCCGGCCGCGTTCCTGCTCGGACTAATGATGTTCGGAGGCCTCTGCCCAGCGGGAGGGAAAACGTGCTGCTACGATTACACCGGGCATCGAAATAACAGCCCACCAAATGGCGCTGTCAGCCCTCGGGTTTAATTGCCTTGGCACCGGTGCCAACTATCATCACCTGTCACTGCAAACAACGGCTGCATCTGTTTACACGTCTGTCAGAGAGGTGGCTGCAGGGGGGGCGGCGGCGGCGGCGGAGGGCACGACCTCGGACACAGAAGGTCAAATGTCCTCCTGCTTCGGAAGTCACTGGCTCTGCAGGAGGGGGGGGGGGAGGAAGAGGGAGAGGTCCTGGAGAGGCTGGGGAGGGCCTCTGCTGTTTTCTGTTGATGCTGTAATTGTCAGGGACAAAAGTCAATAAATCCTAATATAACATGAGAAACTATAAAGAAGCTCCAATCAGCTGGGCCCAAACTCAAAGGAGGTCAACTGAGCAATAAAGAAACTAAAGCCTCAGCCTAACACGACAGAACTAACCGGACTCCAGGCCACTTATATAAGAGGATAAGAGGAAACTTATCCAACAACAGCTTTAAACATTTGATAAACTAAAAAATATCCCAACATAAACAACCCTTCAAAAGAAATGATCTAGAACAGGGCTTCCTAACCTTTCTGGCAGTCCGACCCCTTTTTGAGGTTGAAAATAGAATAAAAAGCGCCCGACCTCATTTGTTTCCATTGTCCAATCTAATGAATGAAGACGGGCCCTCAGTTGTGCTGACGGAAGTTTACAGTTGCTTGAATTGTCCAGAGACGGCAACAAACTGCCCCCGACTCAACCTAAAATAGGCCTTAAACCGACCGTCATGAAGACGAAGCCCAGCTGGTGGTGCTGCCAGCGGCGTGTCCTCTTTCTGAGGGTCTCATGTTCCCACACAGATGTCCCTTTCCCCGTCTCCTGCGTGTTTGTACACCTCTCGCCCAGTGCCAGAGCAGGCGCCCTCCGTTTGGCAGATGTTTTTAGCAACAAAAGACACAGACCTGTGAGCTGTGATCAGGTTTCTGCTAAAATGTTATTATTTATTAATTAGCAGCAAACCAAAGATTACAGATCGCTGGCGCTATAATCTTTGATTAGATTGACAGGACAGCTGATTCGGTGGTTGCCAAGCAACATTAAAAAACGCAGCGCTTTGCTCTTTTCCAAATTACCGCCACCTGCTGGATTAAACAGTGCAAAATATTTACAGTGTTTCATCACATTTGGACCGTCTGTAGCATTCTCGCGACCCCCCTGGGACCAGGTCCCGACCCCCAGGTTAAGAACCACTGATCTAGAAGGAAAGAATTAGTTTCCAGCTAATCATGAACAAAGCCAAGCCTTCTTTCTCCCCCCCCGCTGGTTTGAATGGAGAGCAGTGAAGCCAGTTTTGGTCCAATAAAATACTCCTACTTCCTGTTGGCACCACCATCTACTGCACAACCGCGGTTGCAAAAAGTCTCTTGGCTCAGTGTGTTTGTCTGACTCGGATCTGTTTAATCAGCCCACCTGCAGGCTCACCTGCCAAACACCAGTGCAGCGTCACTGATGGCCGAATAGCTTTTTTTAAATTCGCTGAGAGTTTATAATCTAACCGATACGGTTACAACTCTCATGTGCGTCATTTATGGGCCTACATAGAAACTTCCATGCAGGCTTTGGTCGGCTTCACTGTTCAAACTCTGGCTCACCGCCATGTTCCACTTCCTGGGGGCTTTGGGTCTGACCATGGGGGCAATTCAATTCCCTTACTTGCCATTTCCTTGCTCCTTGCTTGACCCGGAAGTTGTTCTGCTCCGCCATCTTGCAGACCGTCCCAAAGCTCTTATTTGTGCTCAGAGGAGCTATGAAATCTAAGAAATCTGTATTTATGGTTTCAGAGCATAGAAGCATTTCCAGATGTTTTAGATCGTGTCACATGCATAAAACAGGCGCTCTGTGGTCTCTACATTAACATGTCTGCAGTCGTGAAGCGGTATGTTGCTTAAAATGTTGCTGCCGCAAGGAATTGTGGGACGGCATTACCTCCTTTCCGTTGGTAAAGGATGGTCCAGTGTATGTTACGCTAAAGCAGGAAATAAGGAAGCACTGAAGCACCTTTCCTCAACTCATTGAGAATTCAACCAGCTCTTATCACGGTGGCCACTTAAATACTTCCGGGTCGTTTCACTCAGTTAGAAACATGCGTAAGCAAAAGAGACATTTCGACCGCAGCCCTGGTTTCCTACAAGGAAAAGACGCAAGTGAGGGAAACATGGGTGCAATTAAGAGACTTGAGAAGCACCTCATGAGATTTGTTAACAAGAAGCAAAAATATAACACCAGTCTGATCCTAAAGGACCAAACTACAACCGCTTGTTTGACTCACATTTTGCAGCCACTTAACAGTAGAGTTTTTATAACCTTAAATATGTAAGGCAGCACAGCAGTGGTCGGCAATAGTCGTCCCGCGGGCCAAAGCTGGCCCGCCAGCAATTATATGTGATAGCTGCAAAAAAATATCAACTATGGCGGTTGGTGCTGAAACAGATCTCAGCCATGACAGCAAAAGTTACTCACATAACTTCCTCTTGAGTAGTTGTGCCTACAAAATAAAAGCGCAAGAATGTTTTTGCAGCAGTACTTTATGTCGTGTTTAATTGAGAGCTTTTACTTTGAAAAGTTCTGAAGGAAATTCAAAAGAGACTCTGGCTTGCTTGACAGCCGTCAGAAAAGGTGAGATCAGATTCCCCTGAAGGAGAAAAGCAGGACTGTCCTCTGCCTGGAGACACTGGGGACACGAAAATAGGCGTCCATAGGCTGCTGTGGACCAATCGCTGGGAGGACATGCTTAATTTCTGATATGTAATATGATCTCTTCACAATCAATTTGTTGAAAAAGGAAGAAAAAAGCAAGTGAGGATCAAACACACAACCCTCAGGATAGGAGTCCTCTGCAGTTACAACTGAGCTAATCACACACAGTAAACTTTGGGATGTTAATGGTCATTTGACGATGTTCTGGCTCGACATCTAATGACTTGAAAAATATTTGGTCCGTTGCCAGGCTTATTAGCGACCCCTGCATTACAATATGTGTCGGGCAAATCAAAACACAAGATGTTCTCTGTGACTCAGGTTGTCAGTGACCTCTTTAACATACAAAGCTGAAACACGTCTGCAACCAAACCTGAGAAACCCCAGACTCTCTGCTTATTATATTCTGACCCCCCACCCGTCCACCAGAAGTGGCCTCTGACAGGAGCAGCTGGTCCCCCCCCCACCACCACCACCACCACCAGATTGATGAAATTTTCATAACCGCCTTTCCCCAAGTCATAGTTCACCTTCAACATAATTAATGAGCAGCTCCAGAGATCCTTGAGCTGACAATATGCTCGCTGTGGGGTGAGCACGTTAACCACGGACTGACTTTATATGTTGTAAAAGCTGCTGCGTCTCTGATTCACACTGTAACACCGTGATAAAACAATAATGGAAGCATGTTTTCTGCATTTAACGACAGTGATTTATTTATTTTTTATTTTTTTAAATTAACTAATTAATTAATTTTAAAAAATTTTGTCTATTAATATACACACAAGTTTACGGATTTATCTATTTATTTTATTTTAATTTTTTAATATATTATTATAATAACACACACACACACGCTTACTGTTTTCTTCATTTATTTTAATCTAATATATTATTTTCTTTTTCTAATACACACACATACGCTCATTGTTTAAATTATTTACTTTTATTATTAATAATAATTTTTATGGAATTTTTATATTTTATATCTTTTTTATTATTAATATTTTTTTTTTTTATTAACACACGCAAACACAACTTTTACTGTTTTATTTCCTTATTTAATGAAATGTATGAAATTAATTGTCCTTCTGTAATTTCTATGTAGCTTTGGCAATATTGTATGTGCTATACATCCATGCCAATAAAGCTAATTTGAATTTGACAGCACATTTATAACAGAAAGCCTGTGGGGCATGCAGGTTGACGCCTAGACTAGTGCTAGCACAAGCTAGCCTGGCTAACTTAGTGGGTCCTGTGATTCTTGTTCAACAGTTTCCTCCTCCAGGCAGATACTGATCCTGCTGCGAGGTCCAGGTTTTGTTGCATCTCCATAAATCATGAAACTCCCATTGGTCTACACACACACACACACACACACACACACACTCTCTCTCTCCTACACACTGTCTACACACACACACACACACACACTCTCTCTCCTACACACTGTCTACACACAGGGATGCTAGAAAACACACTCCTACGTAAGACGAGCAGCCGCTCCATCACTCAGCAGTGAGAAGCGACTCTCACACGAGGGTCGTCTAATCGTTCCTGCAGTCTGGAGGGAAGAGTCGCCCTGAACGCCAGCGGTGGAGACGGAGACAGGATCCCATCCCGACTGCTGAGACCTGGATCAGGAAGAGATTAAAACTAAAACTCTGATATAAACTGTTTAATACTGGTTTTAAAGTGACCCTGTGGAGATGGATTTATTTCCTTCTTTAAAAAACGTCTCATGTCCTTTAAGGTACTGCACCCTGAGTTTACTGTCCTCCTCCTGACCTGCTCCGTTTCTTGGTGTGCACAAGCTCGTAGCTCCGTAGCGCCAACTAGTGTCCAAAACCTCAGCAGGGAGCCTTTAAAGTTAATGGCAAAATTACAAGGTCAAAGGAAGCGAGGAATTAATGTTAGAAAAACATTACTCTAAAGAGTATTTCACTCACATACGCCCCCTGTATTTAGGGACACTAAATTCCTCCTTCCGGTGAAATTTTCTGCACCATTTTATAGTAGAAATGTTTTTATTTCTACTATAAAAGGAAACACAAAATTCAGGTAGCAGGTGAAAATTCAAACCCATGTATGTGTATGTATGTGTGGCCCTGCACAGCAAAAACTGGAGTGTTGAATTAACTCCCACAGAGTTGATTTCAACACTTTTTTAGGGTTTATATAGCTCCACACTCTCCAGAGTTAAATTAACACTTTCAAAATAGTTAAAACATTTAACACTATGCCAGAGTTCCTTTTTAAACTCACAACACAGAGTTAAAGTAACACTTAGAGATTAGAAAAATAACACTGCTCTTAGTTAAAGTTTTTACTACTTGTGTAGTGTTAGTTTGCCTTCCTGAAGTGTTAAATCTACACTTAAATGTGTTAAAATTAAATTATAAGAATGAATTACAATAAACAAATAATGTTTAATAACATTTATTTTTGCCTTTTCATTTGCAGTGACAGTTTATTCAAAACATTACAAATGAAGGTATAATGTACAGATTTTCATCTGAATGACTGTATGAGCTTTGAATGTCAGACGGTTTGTAAAATTTAAGCTCAGACATTTTCATTATAAACCTTTCCTCACTTTTAAATACTCTGAAAGCATGATGGTGTTCATGAAAAACTTCTGTGAGTAGTCTGTTAGTCAAAAAATAAATGTGATTTTCAACCAAAAGTATGTTACTTATTTGATAAAAGACAGGCATGTCTTCTTCCACTGCAAACAACAAGTCCAGCTTTATACTCTACACCGTCAACTTTAACCCAACTAGTTGAGAAAACATCTTTTGCCAACATAATTTCAAGCATTTCATTGTTGACCACATTCTCATCCTTAAGGGAAAACGATTTAATTGGCCCATACTCCGTAAGGTTTCCCAGTGATAAGCAATGGCCATCTGATGCTTTTTAGCAAGGGATTTGGTTATGTTTTTGAAATTTTTAAAGGAGTCTTTAAACAGTTTGTGTTTAGCTTCAAACCTCATACTCCACATATGTAATAAAGGGCCAATTTTCCTTATAGAAGATGGGTAATGGATCATAAAATGATGCTTAGGTATCAAGTTCCTATGTGGATACAAGTGCTTAAATAGTTTGTGGTGGTCAACAATCAAATGCTTTAAATATATTGTCATACCTTGTGTGAGAGATGGTCATAAAACTATGTTCATTATTTGAAGTAACAATAACAACAAATTCCAGTTTTTGTTTCCTTCAGGAATAATGTCACCAAACAACAGTGGGATGTTTTTAACAAGACTTTAACTTTAACTGGCGACCTGTCCAGGGTGTCAGTTACAATTTTAAACATACCTTGTTAAAAAAAATAGAAATGGATCAATATGTGGTGGCGTGGATGATTATGGGGACACACCATAGGCCTAACGTTTCTTCACGCCACCGGCTGAAACAAAAAAATAAAGCAAGTCAATCCCAACTTTTGAACAGCTGTTTTTCTGCACAGCCGGTTTATAAGAGCAGTTACAAAACGTTAACGCCGCTCTCTCTCCAGACGAGTCCAAGCATCAGCGGCAGCAGCTGCCGGAGTTTCTTTCTGTAAGTTTCACGTCGCTGTGCTGCTTCAGCAGATGCTTCAATAAATCAGATGTTGAAAGCTTTTTGCTGCCTGCACAGAGTTTACAATAGACGACAATGTTCTTTGCATCTTGACACAATAATGGCAAAACCTACAGCTGTGGACAGAACGCCTTCTCCATTCCTCCTTTAGCTTCTTGGCTAACAGCTGACTTGAACAACATATGATTGGTGCAGCTAACCTGCAGCGCAGTCCAGCTTTCACATGAAGGATGGTGCGTTCGGATTAGTAACTGTAATAATATTACTGTTTTGGAAAGGTAATTAGTTACACTACTAGATACTGGGAAAAGCAGGAAGTAACCTTTTTAAATGTGGCTCCTTTTCACCTCGATGAGAAATGAATTCACTTTAATTCAGTAATAAACTCCTGGACTTTAAAAGCTCATGTGTTTCAGCAGCTTTTCTGCTCATGTTCAAAACTTTCTGCGCGTTCAGAATCTCTCCCGCATATCTCTGTGTTCTCTGACATTTTGAGAATAATGTTGTAATATTTTGAGAAAAGAAGTCTTAATATTGCGAGAATTAAAAAATATTTCCTGGATGCCCAGGCCTAACGTGGCACTGCACGAGGATTTAATAAATGACCAAAACCTACTTAATGAAACAGCTGAACCTGAAATCAGTATCACACTAACGGTATGTAAGTAACAGTATACTTTATATTTAATGGCATAATATTATACTAATACTCAAATTTATACTATTTCCTCCTCCAGGTTGTGGACAGCGTCTCTGCAGTAGACAGATGTAGATTTATTCAGAGTCAGGATGCCATCTGAGAGCAACACGTTCCCCTTGTTCTGTTTTATTAAAGTTATTGTTGTGTAAATATTGTTCAGTAATCTTCTTTACATAAAGTGTGGCGTGGGTTGTGTGGGTGCTGCTGGTGTATCGTGGATCCATTCCTGGTTCCAAAACCACAAGTCCCACACTCCACAAGCCGCAGTGCACCAGTAGAGTTGATTTACATTTCATTTTTTGGGACAACACAGAGGTTTCTTCTATATTTACACTGCATTGCAGGTTTTGTTATTGTGCAAATTGTATTTGTTAGTTAACATTTCTTGGTGCAAGTTATTTTTCAGAATGTTTTTAACAAATGCTTTAAAAAGTGGTGCCTACATGTCCCCAGCGTCCCCAGAGTTAATGAGCCTCCCTACAGGCTGAGCTACTCCATGCTTCACCTCCACTCTTCTCCTGCGCTCTCTCTCTCCCTCGGCCCTGTCAATTTGTCCCTCGCTAACTGCCTGGCAGGGGCCACGGATCTCCTTTAGATATGCCAGTTAGCTGACGACACGACGGTCATCGGCCTCATCCGGGACGGTGACGAGTCGGCCTACAGACGGGAGGTTGGTCAGCTGGTTCTCTCTGGAGATGACCGTGGACTTCAGGAGGAGCCCCCCCCACTCTGCCCCCCATCACCAGACTCAACAGTCCTGTGTCTGCTGTGGAATCCTTCAGGTTTCTGGGATCCACTATATCCACCAGGACCTGAAGTGGGAGCCCAACACTGACACCATCATCAAGAAGGTCCAGCAGAGGATGCACTTCCTGCTGATCCAGTTCTACACAGCCATCATCCAGTCTGTCCTCTGCACCTCCATCACTGTCTGGTTTGGATCTGCCACCAAAAAGGACAGGAGCAGACTACAACGGACAGTCAGGACTGCAGAAAACCTGCCCTCCATTCAGGACTTCAGTCAGGAAACATCAGTGCAGATCCATCTCACCCCGGACACAACCTGTTCCAGCTCCTCCCCTCTGGATGGCGCTACAGAGCACTGTACGCCAAAACCAACAGACTCAGGAACAGTTTCTTCCCACAAGCCATCACTCTGATGAACAGCTGATTTCTGACTCACAGTGTCAGGAACAATTCCTGTGCAATAACCCAGTAACTCTGCCTCTAATCAGCACCTGTTTACTGGTTTCCACTTATTATTTATTTATTCACCATTCTCTATTTCAGAGCTACTCATACTGTTATATTGTATATTTTATATACTGTATATCAAATCCACCTGCCTCAAGTACATAACGCTGCACATAATACTTATTTATTGTATTGTATTCATATTTTTTTTTATAGTGTGTACATATGTGTTCTCTATACTGTTGTAGTGCTTTACATAAAACATAAAAGCAACAAAGGTAAATTGAATAAATAAAACACATTATAAAAACAGGGTAAAAGTAAGCACATCGTGAGTCAAATTCCTGGTATGTGTACACATACAGGTTGTATGCCAGATTACCAGGCCAGCCCTGGTGAACACTGACGGACAACCAAGAAATAATGAGCGAGCCGAGTTAGAATGACAGACAACCATTTTATACACACAGGACAGGCGAGGATAATAAGACACAGCTGATCTTAATTAGGGGAACGGGACAGGTGCAAACAATCAACCTAAAAAAACTCAAGGACAGGAAGTAGAAGTGGCACAAAAGCACTGGTGGCAGACAAAGTAGGAGGTAAAACACGAAACATGAACAAATCCCTCAATCCCTGATGTGTTCGTCTGGTGACAGTCGGCTGATTTTGTTTAATAAGCCTGAGAGCTGCTGTTTGTTATTGAGTTTGCAAAGGTTAAAATCTTCCCCTTGTCCTGCTCCGTGGAGTTTAAACGCCGTCACACTGACTCCGCTGGTTCCACGTCTCTATCGTCACATTCACAGAGAGAGGAGGGGGGAAGACGCTGCGCTCCTCAGACATGTTAACCAACTGCCACCTAGTGTCACATCTGGGACGATCCCTTCAAAACAAACACCCTGAGGACCGAGTTCAGCTCCACACTGCACAGGACAGGAGAGCAGAAACATTTATTATACATGCTCAGCTGCCAGAATACTTTCAGGTGCCAGATGTGGTAACATTATTCAGGATTTCATTAGAAAGAATAGTAAAGATCAGAGGAAAGCTTGCACAGCAGAAATGCAGACTCATAAATGGGGTGAACAAAATATTTGATAGTAATGCAGAGACAAATTTATAAATGCTCAGTCGCCAGTTTGTTCGTTACCAGATTGGTTTTATTTAAAATACTTTAATAGAGGCTTGGAGCAGGAACATGATTCAGGATTACAGAAAAACAAAAAATAACAAAGATCACAGAAAAGCTTGAAAAAATAAAACGTAAACAAACACTCAGCTCGCAGTTTATTAAATATCTGAAAGGAAGTCAGAATGAAGCTGTTTTACAGACGTGTTGATTCAGAATCAGAAGGACTTTCTTGATACAGATTTACAGTTGTTAATCAAGGCATTAAAGAAAATAGAAATTATAATAAAAAATGTGGAAATGTGGACAGTATTTTACAGTATGTGACAGAGTTTAATGAATAAATAGTACTGATAAGGTTGAGAGCTGTAATTGATCAAAATCCTTAAAAATTGCGTTCAGCTGCAGGATAATTATGGAGACTGTAGTTCTGTTGAAAATTTTAATAAAAGGTTTCTAATATTTTGTCCACCCTCTCACTAAAATGGGTGAACAAAATATTTGAAACACTTCAAACGCTTCAAAGATTTATTCGTCACAAATTCATATTTTCAATTCATGCAGTGAAATGTTGGCGTGATGTATAAACATGTATATAATCTGTATGTTTATTTATATTATCCTGAATTGCTGTACTCTGACTTGAGTAAAATGTTTAATGCAGGATGTTCACAGCATTTTTACTCTGTGGTGTTACCACTTTGACCTAAAGATCTGTTCCTGATGATAATAATGATTCTGTTTTCGTGTCCAACTCAGCAAGCAGCCGCATTTCAGTGAAATATCACATTTCTTTAGCCATAAAATGTTAGATAATATTAAAATGAAAGGCTCTTGGTTTGTCACTAGAAGACACACACTGTCAGTTATAATCTTAAATCTTGTTCCATCCTGAATCTTCACAGGGACATTAGTGCAAATCTAACATATTTCAAATGGAGTTTGGCATAACATTTTGTTTTAAGACTTACAGAAACTCTGCTTGGGATTATAATTAGTTTCTCTCTCATGTCTCCAGGTTCACACCCTGATTGGCTCCAAACTTGTAGCGCAGGTACGTCCTGGTGTTAAACTGAGATTTAAGGTGAAGCTCAGAGAAACTTCTCCTCCTTTCAGCAGATGAATGTGAAAACAAACTCTTGCACAAACATAAGTCTGCACAGTGAAGCTCAAACAAGTGAACACAGTGAAGTGACTTTAAGTAAAAGGTCCATCCAGTACTGTTAAATTGTGGACGACTGTTAGCAACTGTGGATAGTAACTAAGTACATTTACTCGAGTTCTGCACTTAAGTACAAATCAGAGGTACTTGTACTTTACTTTTCATGCCACTTTCTCCTTCTGCTCCGTCTCACAGGGAGATCTTTTACTTCACTACATTTATCTGACAGCTTCAGTTACTTTACAAAGTCAGATTTTTACACATGAAGAGTTTATAAAAGATGATGTTTTGTTATAAATTAAACCCCAACAGTTTATACAAGTACAGATAGTACACTCAGTGATTGACAGAAATTAGGTTATTTTGAAAGTTTAAATCATTTTTTCATGTAAAACATTTCATGTGAAGATTTTAATAAATTATTTTTAATCATTTTGAGGTTTGGACTGACAGAAAAAGCATTGTGAAGGAGTCACTTTGGGCTCTGGGTAACTGCGACAACATTTCTCACTATTTTCAGAATTTTTACAATTGATTAATGTAGAGAAAAATCAATTAATTGCAGTCTGATTCAAAATAGTTCAACCTCCACCAACTACAGCAGTAAAATCCTGGTTTAACATTAATGCATGAGTCATAATAATAATATTCTAATGATGTATAGTATGACAGTTACAGGGGACATTTTTCAGTACTTTTACTTTGTTCTTTAAGTATATTTTCTTGATTATATGGACATATATTTATATTATAAGTAACATTTTCAATGCAGCACTATATAGGTATTAGTACTTTTACTTAAATAAATGTGTTCCTGAGTAAGACTCTTAACCATTAGTTGCCAGAGGTGTGCGACCTCTGACATATATAGCAGTTGTATGTCGCTTTGGATAAAAGCGTCATCTAAATATCAAAATTTAAAAGACCTGAATACTTCCTCCATCGTTGTCTGTTGGATGTTATATCATCTCACGACAGGTCTGAACTATTCTGATTTTTGTTTTAAATAAAAACCCAAGACGGAGGGTGTTTGAGGGGAAATCTGCTTATATTACAATACGGGGCTGAGATGAAGGTAGAAAGAGCCTCCATGCTCGCCTGATCGTGCACTTGACAGCTGTTGCACGGAGGTGGGCACGGCCTGTTGAGCAAAAGGTCGGCAGGCATCATAGATTCAACGACAGGCTGACTCTCTGACAATCTGCTGACAAGACGCACATTTCGCTCCATCGCCGGCCGGGCCGCCGGCTCATACAGCACCATCCCAGCCTAAAGAGACGTGGGGAGGGGTCAAAGGTCACGGCTGGGAGAAGCAGCAGTGATGGGAGACTGTCACGGCCCAGCGAGCGCTACGTAGCAAAACCATGAGCCTGACATGCAGGTTGAACTCATTCTGTCCAGCCAGCACAGTCATCTCAAGCTGCTAAATTAGACCCATTGCCAATTCATGAAAGGCAGACATCTGACAGCGTGCCTGTCAGATTCCCCAGGATGTATGTGTACCAGTGAGCCGTCGCACCGCCACGCTGCTCATAAATAGGCCTACATGCAAAGTCAGGGCAGACACAAGTCCTCAAATTGGCCCAAGTCCCTTCAGACAGGTTGTCCTGGGGGAAAGATGATGTAAAGCAGCTGAAATGGAGCTGATGGATGTACACAGGAGACGTATGAGGGAGAAACGTGATGGAAATTTACATGAAAATACAGGAACAAGAAAAAAAAAAGAGGTTGGAGTCACACGTTCACTCACATCTAAAGCTTACGTTGTGTTTTCCAGTTACGTCTGAGTGTGATAAAGAATCTGTGGAGTGAAAGCAGGTGGCGGAGGAACATCGGGGCTCAGATTGGGGCTGTGAGGATACACTTAGCTCACGAGACGAGACAATGCACGAGAACAAGACGAGAAGATATTTTAACTCCATTTTGAAGAAATATTCAGTGACATTTTGAGCCATAAACACTTAATTTCCTGCATTCTGGGGAATTGTTCTGCACCAATTTATGGTGGAAATGTTTTTATTTATATAAAGGGAAACAAAATTCAGCTGGCTGGTGACAATTCAAAATAAGAAAGTATAACTGAATATAATGCAGTAATCAGCAGCTTGTTTTTTAAGCTTAAGTTACTTTTTTTTGGATAATGCACAACCCCCGAGCAGGGACTTTTTGGGGGGTAAAATAAAACCCTTGAACTAAATATAGACCCTGGTCCCTTCGGTGGAAACGCATTGAGTTCCTCTAAAGGTTCCCAGTTCTGGGGTATAGTTCCTTTAGTGGAAACACAGCTTCTTCTATAGCCTATTTAAATTGCATTGTTTTCTTATTGTGCAAATAAACCTTTCTCAAAGCATTTTCATTTGTTATTTATGGAAGAGGATTCGGGCATATGTGAAAAAGTGAATTTGAGATCTGAGTTTAATCTCAGAATTCAGAAAAGTCTGAATTAAAAGTCTGAGTTCTGAGATAAAAGCCAGAATTCTAACTTTAATTTTACGTAAGAATTTTATTTGAGTTGTGAGTTTAAACTTCGTCTTTATTTCTCAGAATTCTGACTTTAAATTCAGAACTCAAATAATGTTTTCACGTGTGACCATAATCCTCTTTAGTAGTTAATTAATTTCTCGTTGCAAGCTATTTTCAGAGCGTTTTAGCAAATGATGCTTTCAGAAAATGATGGGAACATGTCCCCAGCGTCTCCGGTGTAAATTGCACCTATGAGTGAAAGCCAGACGTTTCTGGAATACATATTAAGCAAGTAAAAAGCACCTACAGTAGCAACGAGCTTTAATTTCAGAGAAGACTTCATTTCCCAGAAATCTCCTCATATGCTGCACATGCGCAGTACCGTCATAACGACATGACGAACGGTTATGTTTTCACTAGCAACCGTCACTCTGGACTGAATAAAGTCGTTGTAAAAGGTAAGAAATGTGCAAAAAGTGAGCATGAAAATCGTGTAAAAATGTTTTTGTTAATACAGACAGATACATGCGTCAATTCTGTTGAATATTATCATAGAAGAAACAGTTAGCCTTGTGTAGCTAGCTGAGCTAACGTTAGCTACAGTAAGTTAAACTCGAATGAATTGATTTGATTAAAAACAACAACAAACACAAAACCTCTCGAGTTTATTTTACCACACACACATTTCTAACCGTCGGGGATACGTTTACTTATGCTACGCCCAGATGTTTGAATTATTTTATTTATCTAAGATGATTTTCTTTTTTTTAAATCAGTGAAGAGGATGTGACGCCAAACTGCGTTTAAATTCTGGCAGCTTTCTAGTTAACTGGTAAAGACGATGTTAGTAAGTCCTTCAGACACCGGGCCCCAAACTGAAGAAGAACCGTAAAAAGCCTCTTTTCAGTTCGGCAAATATCCAACACAGCAAGCAGCACGCATTCCAGTAAAATTTCACATCTTTAGGAATATTTTAGATGGAGTATTAAATCTGACTGCGATGTTAGCGGAACGAATCTTTCGTAATAAATTTTTAGGTAATATTAAAATAAAATGCTCTTGGTGTGTCATTTGTATGCCGAATCCATTAGAAGACGAAGCTGTCAGTTATAATCCTAAATCTTGTTCTGCCGTGTTTGTTTTTTTATTTCCACACAGACATTTGTTTAAATCTAACAGATTTTTGATGGAGTTTGGCATAACTTTTCTTCTCCATGCGCGTTTAATTAGGGCTAGATACAGACCCAGTGTTTGGCATAAAGTGGCTGAAAAGGTGATGAGACAGTAGTAATACTAATGAAATCATAGAAAATACTGTAATATTCTACATGGGACCACTTTGCATAACGAGTTCTTTTTACTGTTTGCTGATAGTACATGTGTACTTTCCACCAGAGATAGTTTATAAATAATGTTATAATATAGTAGGTCTAGACCCAGTGTTTGGCTGATGGTGACGGTGAATATAAATGTTGAATGTTTCAGGTTGAAATATGTCCACTCTGCTTGATGAGACAGCAGCAGATGTGCCGGTCAGAGACCTCACAGTGACCCTGTCCCGGATTGCAGCTGGTCCACAAGGTCTGTCAGGCTGCGCGTCCTAACAGAAGATATAAACACAGTAACTACATGTGCTGTGTAGTTAAACTAATTGCTGAATTGTGCTGCAATGAAATAAATGACTTACATCTGATGTGACTGTAAGTCTCGTATGAAGACAAAGGGAGACAATATGAATGGAGTTTAGTTCAGCCTCAGGATAATCACATTGCACAAGCAACCTTATGAACTTTTACCCTGCTGCATTTGTGTGCTTTTTTAAGTGTATTCTGTTCAGTAGATCTTTCTCTTCTCTGTTACTTGTAGCTTCTGTGCACACATGAATTTTGTGTTTTAATCTTAGAATTTCAGTTTGTTTACTTACAGCTTCGTGCTTGAAAATTATGTTTTATTTTATGGCGACAGATCCATCAGTCTTTCAAAATGCTCGGACGCGACAGGACATCTCGCGGGTGTCCAGGGAGGAGCTGGAGGACCGGTTCCTGCGCCTCCATGAGGAGACGCTGCACCTCAAAGGACACATTCACAAACAGGACGACAAGATCAAGAAGTGAGACGCACACACGCATGAGTTGCAACATCTTCATCTTCGTCATTTGAAATAATGTAATGGGTTGAGACACATCTCTCAAGTGCTCGGAGCAAAATAAGACTTTCTTATGATTTGGTCAGTTTTAAAATTAAACAAGATTTTCGACCTTTAAAAACATTTAGGATTTAAAAGATTATATTTAAGAAAAGTTGTATAAACAGCTTGTTTTGTTTGACCAACAGTCTGAAACCCAAAGATACATCGCCGTCGCATTTCAAACTTTTTGCTTTAAAAACAATTAATTAATCAATCATCCAAATGATGGTCAATTTATTTCTAGTTTGAACTGCTTTTTTTCCGCTTATAAGGTTACTCCAGAGATACATTTTTAAATTCTTTTATTTTAACAATATTTTTATTGAGTTTTAAATATATGTCAGACATTCAAATATACAATGATATTAACAGTTAAACAATAAAATATGCGCTCTTGGTTTCACAGAAGAAACATGACATTTCTCATACTTTATATAATTACAAAGGAAAAACAAAAACAACAGAAAAAGAACATAAAAGTCAATACAGAAAACTCTGTATGGTTGGGGATTCACAAAAGACACACTTAAAAACACGATGGATCATTCGAGATCCAACTCCAAAAACACAGGATCCTACATCTCCCACATTGCAGCTTAATTAGATGGCTTCAAATTGTCCACAACTCCGCTTTGCAACACCGGCTGTACGTTAAAATCACTATGACAAACTTCTTCCAGAGCCTCCGGAGACGTTTTCACAGGCTGTGTAAAAACCTTCATCACGAGAAAACTGTTTTATCATGACTTTTAATCCTCACCTGTCCGCCTCCACCCTTCAGGCTGGCCACAAAGCTGATGAGGCTGGTGAAGGACCGAGGTCGTATGGAGCAGCTGGCGGTGGGGGGAGGCCAGCCGGTCTCCAGGGTGCGTGACGTGGAGATGGAGGAGATGATAGAGGAGCTCCATGAGAAAGTCCGGGGTCTGCAGGCCGAGAACGAGGGACTGAAACAGCGCCTCCTCGTGGCCAAGCAGCAGCTCATC
This sequence comes from Micropterus dolomieu, assembly GCF_021292245.1. Lineage (NCBI taxonomy): Eukaryota > Metazoa > Chordata > Actinopteri > Centrarchiformes > Centrarchidae > Micropterus > Micropterus dolomieu. Next base: position 1,896,392 of record NC_060171.1, read on the forward strand.
AACTCTCAGAGCAGGAGGCCGACGCCGTACGGCCACGTCCAGTCACGGGTTAGCTCTGGCTTGAAGAAGCTGCGAGATGACGCGTCCTCTCCCTCCCAAACACGACCAAAAAGTATGTCCCAGATATTCATATGTAAAGGTTTTAGATGACCACTGTAATGATGTACGTAGGTTTGTTCTTGCACACAAGTTCACCACAAAATGAAAAAGAATCTAATCACCATGTCGGCAGAACTCCCGACAGTCTGTCGCCCCTGTGACTCCATCACAGCCTCCGGCCAGGTCTTGGTTGAGAAGTAAACAAGCTGCCGTCACTGCGCTGCCATGTTACTTTTAAACCTGCACAAAACACTGAGATGTATGAAAGGATGCTGCTTTCTATACACTTTTACCTCAACATGTGTGTAGGAGAACTTGTAGAACTGATAACATGTTTATCAGAATAAATCTTATTATGTAAAACATGTTTTAAAAGAAATTTAATCCAGTTTTAACTGACGGGTACATTGATCCCACTGACTTATTCGCTGAGGCAAAACCACCAGCCTAAGTCACGTGACATTAATTTCACTTTAATTAATCTTCATTAAATTCTCACCTTTGAGCAGCTGCCGTCATCGGGCCAACCGGGGGTCGCCAAAGTAAGAGCGGGCTGTGGTGTCTTCTTGCTTGCTGGGCACGATACGCACCAAAATTCTACTTTTACAAATTCACATGTTGTGATTGATGTGATGGTAATGAAGTAATCATGGAAATCTGTATCATTTTCGTTCTTTTCATGTTCAAATGATCCTTCGCTAAGCCACGTCCCGAATACACAGCTGGCCAATCACAGCGCAGTATAGGACTCGCTCTAACTGAGGTCTGACACTTTCATGGCTGAGCTCCATTGACTCGTCGTTTTCTAGCTTTTTTCAGCTGTATTTTTCCAAGATCTGGTCAAACGCTGTTCCTGCGGCATCTAGTAATAGTTACAGCAGCTACCCAGAGAGGCTGAAAGGAGAAGGACGATTTATTCTCTTTCCAAAACCTAAAATAAATCCAGAAACAAGGTTGTTCCTAATGTAATGTTAACGCTGGCTAACTTCCTACTGAATGTAACGTAATAAAACCCTGCTGTTCTGCTTTTTAATGACTGTAATAATGAAATAATGAACTGATCCTTAATATCGTTGTCTTTTGTCTCAGTCGTTGGGGGATGCGGTGGTTCACTTGTACTGTGTGATTGGCAGGCTTTAGCTTCTGTCTTTCATTTTTTTCACGTTTCAAGTCCGTCTGGCTCAGTCCGAGTCAGTCTGGCTCAGTCCGGGTCCGTCTGGCTCAGTCCGAGTCCGTCTGGCTCAGTCCGGGTCAGTCTGGCTCAGTCCGGGTCCGTCTGGCTCAGTCCGAGTCCGTCTGGCTCAGTCCGAGTCAGTCTGGCTCAGTCCGGGTCAGTCTGGCTCAGTCCGGGTCCGTCTGGCTCAGTCCGAGTCCGTCTGGCTCAGTCCGGGTCAGTCTGGCTCAGTCCGAGTCCGTCTGGCTCAGTCCGGGTCCGTCTGGCTCAGTCCGAGTCCGTCTGGCTCAGTCCGAGTCAGTCTGGCTCAGTCCGGGTCAGTCTGACAGCCTGAATGTCATTTTTCACATATGAGTCTGATCCAAAAAACAAGCTTGTTTTACTTACTTTTGCAAAAACAGGAAATGGGAAAAAAAAAGGCCACAGACTGAAATAGATTTTGAAATTTAAAATGTGTCTGATTTGTGTAACTACTAAGAAACTGTCTTCTTTGTGTCTCTCACGTCCTCCTATTTGTCCTGAAAAAAATCAGACAAGAGTTTTTCTTAGTTATTGTCTAGTAAAATAAAATAGAATATCTTTATTATCTTTTTAACAGTACAACAAAATTAAGTGCACATAAGAAAAACACGTAAGAAAACATAAAAACACAACAGACCTAATCAGATATTCATAAAGCAATATTACACAGGCCCTTTAAAACATTAGATACCGATCTTTGTGAAACAGTGTGGGTACACAGATCCATTTGCTGATTCGCTGATTGTTTTTCCTTCACCTCTTACCGAGCTACGTTACAGCTCATAACTCTCATGGATAGAACCACCACTGCAGTAATGTCTTGTGTGGACAAACTCTTTTGTCTCCTGCAGGTACCAGGAGTTTGGAGGGAGGTGGGAGACCCCCGACCGGCCTCTTACCTCGATTCGGACACAGCCTGCTGGAGGAGGCGAGGGCCGAGATCCGCAACCTGTGAGTGCTGCGCGTCATCGCCCCGGGGTCATGTCCACCAATAGAGAGCCAGCACTTCAGCTGGTTTAAAGATCACATGTAGTAGTAATAATAATAATTACAAAATGCTTTCACAGAAGATAAAAACATTTAAAATCATAACGGTTAAAAAGACAACAACAAAATAAGCCATAGCATGCATAAAATTAAAATGAAATTAAAACAATAAGAGGGCTACCCTATCAGATATGGACTCTGATTTCCTGATGTTGTCAGGCAGATAATTCCAGAGCCTTGGGGCCCTTAACCGCAAAGGCTCTATCTCCTCTAGACTTCAGCCTGGACTCAGGGATCCTGCCGGAGGATCTCGGGCTGCGCACAGGATCTTAAGGGGTTAAAAGGTCATGGATATATTCTGGAGCCAGGCCATTAAGAGCTTTAAAAGTAATCAATAAGAGCTTATAATCAATCCTAAAACAGAGAGGGAGCCAGTGTAAAGAGATATAAATCGGGGTGATGTGGTTGTACTTCCTAGTTTGGGTTAATAAACTAGCAGCTGAGTTCTGCACTAATTGTAGGTGGTTCAGAGTTTTTTTTATTTAGACATGAGGACAGTCTGTTGCAGTAGTCTAGGCGAGACGAAATATAAGCATGTATAACAGTTTCTGCATCTCTGGCATTTTAGATTTAAGGTTTTATTCTTGCGATATTTCTAAGGTGATAGAAGCCAAAAAAGAAAACAAAATAGGTCCGAGGATTGATCCTTGGGGCGCACCGTAATAAACAGGAGAAAAGGTGGATTTAAAGTTATTGATAGACACACAGGACTTCCTGTTTGACAAATACGAGGCAAACCAGTACAATACCGTGCCAGAGACGCCCACCCAGCGCCTCAGCCTATCTAACAAGATCTAACCTGAAGCAAGAGTTCTTCTCTCCTGCACGTTGTGTTTAGACATGACACAGATTAACCACGGTGGTGAATAACAGGGCTGCAGCTAACAATAACTTTCAGTGCTGATTAATCTGTCATTATTTTCTCGATGAATGGATTAGTTGCTTGGTCTATAAAATGGTGAACGATGTCGTGTTTCCCAAAGCCCGAGGCGACGTCCTAACAACCCAAAGAGATTCAGTTTACTGTCACAGAAACCAGAAAATATTCACATTGAAGAAGCTGGAATCAGAGAAATTAGTTTTTTCTTCATAAAAGGACTCAAACCGACGAATCCATCATTAAAATAGTTGGCGATTATTTGATTAATTGCTGAAGCTCCACTGAATAATCAAGAAAACTCTTTTTAGTTTTGATCCATATTTTACCGCGATCACCAAAGTCTGTAACCTCTGACCCTGAGAGTTGTGCTTAAATCTGTCTCGTTTATATTCTCTGAATGTCGGAGGATGTTTATCTCAAAGTAAAGGGTCATTCTCCTGCAACTCTTTACAAACTTCTTTACCCCGGATCATTTATCAAAATAAAACACTGTTAGTTTCCGTAACTGTAGTGCAAGGGATTACAATTTGAACTTCAGCTATAGGGAATATGTCTGGTGATGGGCGGCAATGGCGCAGTGGATAAGACACATGCCTTTGGTGTGACAGACCCGGGTTTGAGACACTTAACCCCTCGTTGCTCCAGAGGCGTGCGACCTCTGACATGTATAGCGATTGTAAGTCACTTTGGATAAAAGCGTCAGCTAAATGAATAAATGTTAATGTGATCACGCGGACGCATCTGCATGCAGCCTTGTCAGTGTAGAACGATGCTAGTGCATTAATTAATAAAGGTTACATCTAAAACAACACGTTACGTATTAAAATAACATGGAAGTTAGATTAATGGAATTATACTTAACTTTTTTCTTTGTTTTGATGTCAGCATTATACACCATGCTCTCTAAATATCGAGATCACAGTAACATCTTTGGGGTCGGCTTGATCAGTTTGATCTCAGAGGACAGACCGAACGTGTTCGCTTGGTGCAGGAGAAGAGTTCCTACCTGGTAACTCCAGCGTTAAAGTTTAATTCACTTGTTGTGTGTTCTCAGCTGGCTCGCTAACGTTAGCCACCGGCAGGCCAACAGAAGTGAATCAGCTGGTTTTGTTCAGTGGTGGCTGAAGTGTGAACCCCACAGCTTCACTGTGAGGACTTGTGGAGAGCTGCCGTGTGCAGTCACAGAGGCTAACTTTAACTTAGTTGACTGTAAATCCCTGCAAACTGCTTGTCAAACCTCTCGTTTCCTGTTTCTACACGAGTTAAATGCAGAATATGAAATGTGGGGGGGGCGTGAAGTTGTAAAGTAAACTTATTTTTTCTGCTGGTTAATTCGTAAATTATTATGTAATGCGTAATTAATAACAGCTTTCAGGGAACGTGCCCGACTCTTTGCACTGTGTTTGTGTTCATGTGAAATGCCGTGTGACTGGAGACAGTTGTAAGTTTGCTGTATCTGTAGTAAGCTGAGATAACCGAAGCTAACCAGCGAGCTTTCTTTGTGCGCCAGAGAGAACGTGATCGAGCTCCAGCGGAGCCACATGGAGGAGATGGAGGGAGTCTCGGAGCAGCTGAGGGACGAACTGAGGAAGAAGGAGGCAGAATATCAGGAGAGGCTTCTGCAGGTCCGACAGCAACAGACCTCCAAACTGAGGTAAAAGGAGTGAAGTGACTCCATGCTGGAATATGCTCCACACACACTAATATTATATTTATATTAATGAAATGTCAGCGTTGTCAAATTCCTCAAAAATATAAGTTTGAACAGTTTAATAAAGCTGTTTGTAAAAACAATATTTACATGCATAAATGGCCCCAGATGTCATCTGTCAGTTGATCCCACAAAACAACATAATGTTTATTTATACAGCCCAATATCACAAATCACACATTTGCCTCAAGGGGCTTTACAGCCTGCTCAGCGTACGACCCCCTCTGTCCTCAGGCTCTCGATTCAGAAAACATAAAGCTCCCTAAAAAAGTTCCAAATAAATTATTCACTAACTATTTTGATACTCGTTACTCGTACATTGTCTTGTTCCAGCTTCTCAGATGATTTGCTGCTTTTATTTTGTTTGTTTGGACAAAACGAGCACTTTGAAGTAGGGTTGGGCCGATCGGCGATTTCATGGTTCGTTGGCCCAGCAAAATAAATCTCAAATTTTCACATAATAGAAGCTTGTGAAAGCAGATTTCAATGACCACGAACATTCTTATTGTTTTTAAGTATGCTTTGGACCTGCCTCTCCCCACTCTCTGACACACACACCTACACCTCAGGTAAATATCCCGGCTGGCCCCGCCCTTCTCTCCCCCCGTCTGCTCCATTTTCTCCATCAGCAGCATGTTTTACAAAGTCGAGAACTCGTCTTTTTTCTGTATTTCCACCCGCGATCCATTATCACAGCGGCAGGTGAGCCGCACATCAGCTTATTAATGAAGCAGCCTGTCAAACAACTGAAACCAACATCTGCATCCAATGACATCGTCCATCCCAGTGTTTCATTATAGACATCGTTCGATGGAAATTTTGTTAACATCGTCCAACCCTACTTTGAAGGCATCACAGAGGACTTTGAGACACTGTCTGTGTCATTTTATCACTATTTTATAACAATTGATCGGTTTATCAAGAAAATAACGTTTGATCAGTCTTGTCTTTTTTCCTTAGAAGGTCACAGACGTGGAACGACTTAAAAACACAACACGGATGTGAACGCTGAATATACGCCTACATATATTTATTCACAGCTGTCAGTGTATGACACACACACACACCAGGACTAGGGCTGGGCGATACGGACATGTTCTCACGATAAAAAGTTTCATATCTTTCCATCAAAATCAATAATCAAATTGTTATTTCTTTCAAGGCTGATTTTTGCTCCTGAGTGAATGTTGAGGAAACCTGATGGTTAATTGTGGTTAAAACTTCTTTACGGTCAACACTTGAGGCCAAAAAGTGGATCACTTCACAAATCTGAGGTAGAACATTCAAAATAATTATGATAAAATCTTTGTCAGCAAATATGCACGAGGAAAATTAAGTAAAAGCTTTTTTCAACAACAAACAAAATAAATATCTTCATAGAGGAATTAAGTCCTAATTCGTTTATGATTCAAGTGAATAAAATCAAACGTTATTGTTTGAAAATCAAAAGTTATTGTTTTTGTTTTATTGTCCAGCCCTAACGAGGACATGTTGTGTTCAGAGTTTCCTAATTAGCTTCAGCACTGCGTCCGTCTGTTGCTTCTCTCTGGGACAGTGAGTGGGACACGCTGTGGATCTGTGTGTTTGAGAACTGTGTAAACAAACACCTCATGGCCTCATGTGTTGTTGTTGTTGTTGTTGTTGTCTCTCAGGTCACACGTCAACAACAACGTGACGATGATCAAACTGCAGAAGCAGCTGGCCGACAGGTCCAACGGCGTCACAGAGCTGGAGGGACGATTTCTACAACTACAAGAGGTGAGGAGCTTCTATCGTCAACAAATCCCTTGAAAAGACTAAAACCAGCAACATGTCAGTGCGTCTCTCAGTCCTCTCTGACTTCCTGTCTGTGGCTGTCAGCCCATTGGTTCCTCCTGAAGACGTAAATCTTTAAACAGATGTACAGCTTCACCTTTAAAATTCTCAATCAATTATTGAAACAGCTGCTCGCTGCAGTTTCTGTCAGACAGACAGGAGGAAATAGTGCATCTGTTGGGGGATGAATCCACTTGTGGTGCTGTAGTGTTGTGCAGCAGGACGGTGTCTAAACTACAGTGTTCATGGTGATGAAGGAACATGAGGAAGAGGACACGTCAGGCTGTGAGACGTCCCAGGACTCGTTGGGAGACACGCTCACAGCTGGTTTGAGTCTGAACATGAGATTTGAAGAAAGATAAAGAAAATATGTACTTTTACCAGACTCCTCCTTTAAAATATGTCATCCGGAAGGTTTTTTTCTGAATGTTAATTTGTGGATTTCAGAGTCAGAGGACGCTGAAGGTCAGTCTCAATGCAGCGATGACGAAGGTGGACGAGCTGTCCGGTCAGCTGAAAGACGAGAGGCTGAAGAGCCTGGACCTGGAGCAACGGCTGCAGAGTTCCACCATATCCAAGATCAGGGCAGAGCAGGTGACTGGCCCAAACATGGTTACTCACAAAAATCTGTTTGTTTGTTTGGAAGACGTCTCTCTGTTGCATCTTCATCCAGTTCAAAGCTGCAGGACAGTTAAGTGGTCTCTCATCTCGGTCAAGCCGTGGCTGAAAATTCACCTTTCCAGACTTCAGCTCAGAAGAATCAGAATGAGAAGGAGCTTTACTGCCAAGTAGTGTTTTACACATACGAGGAATTTGCTTTGGTGATAAGGTGCTACACGCAGACAAACATACGGTGGACATAGATAAATGTAGAACTATATAAATATGGAATAAACAATGCAAGTTATATACAAGAATAATAAAAGAAGAGAGAAGAATATATACAACTATTTGCAGAGAACGAACAACGTCACAGATATTTACATGTGCATTATTCTGGGTTTCCTCGTCATAGAGCTGCAACAGTTTATTAATTGGTTAATCAATCAAACAAAATTTAATTGGCAACTTTTTGATAATTGATTAATCATTTCAACCATTTTTGCACTCACATGGATGCTAAAGATTATCTGGTTCCAGCTTCTCAGGTAAAAAGCAGGATATGCTGCATTTTGTCGCTTCCGATTCTTGATGTCGTCTCGCTCTTGTTGTTCCTTCTCAGCTTGGATGCGCTTATTGACACTCGCTCTGGAGAAAAGAGTCCCAATGAATGAGATGTGTTTGAGATTTACAGACGGCGTCCTGATGCTGTGCGGCCAAATCTGGCCCCCTGAAGAAAGCTTACGTTTTCTCCCTTTCATAGCTTACTGACAGAAATGTTCTGAAAGCAGCAGGCCCGTGCTTATCATCATGTAGTGCAGCACAGAACGTAGTTTAACTCACTAACTGTTAGCAGCTCAGATCGTCCGCCCTCACACACAAAAACGTTTATAAATCCCTTTGATTCCTAAGTAAAAATGAACAGAGATAAATAAGCAGGCCCATCATAATGTCTGCAGCATTAACCTCGCTCTGCCAGCTGCTGCTGAAACGGTAATTTGTGCCCGTAATGATAATTGGCAGTAAAAATATACGGCTTAAAATACATCATGCATGACGAACTTAAATACAGAACATAACTTCATACATAAGCTCTTTGTCAGCTCATTAACTGATCACACTAACTGAATTTAAAATGTAAATAAAGCTTTTTATAGTCTCAGAAGTTTGTCTGAACCTGCTCACTGTCTGTCTTTACATTGATGGCCGACAGCGAGGTGTCAGTCCGCTGGATCGTACGGTCAGGCAGGACCTTGTGGTTGGAGAGGAACCACAGGACAGACTCTGTTTTCTGTAGTTGCAGGAGCGGATCAGTGAACTGGAGCAGGAGAGGGACCAGCTGAAGGAGAACAATGAGAAACTGGTCAACAGGTAAGCACTTCAGTTTCTTTCATGTTTACCTTTATTTAAGACTGATACACATGCCTATGATTGGCCTCCAGTCCACTTCCCACTAAGGCAAGTGTATTTGCACAAAACATAAACGTATTGTTGGGGAATAAAAAAAAGTCATTGAAATACAATTTTTAAAAGAGAGAAATATAAAAACTGGATAAAACAGGACAGTAAAAGTTACAGTGCAGTGAAAGTTATCAATCTATAGCTTTTAATTTAATTAAAGGCAGACGTAAAAATAAAAGTCTTGATTTAAAAGAACTGACAGTTTCAGCACACCTGCAGTTTTCTGGGAGTTTGTTCCAGATATACGGAGCATAAAAACTGAGCGCTGCTTCTCCAGGTTTAGTTTGGACTCTGGGGACAGAAAGCAGACCTGATCCCAGATCACCTGAGAGGTCTGGATGGCTTTTAGACCAAAAGTACCCGGGACTTTTAAGTCCCCAGATCTTTTTCCATGGAACTAAAAGGTTCCTTCTGCGACTTTTATAATATATAGATTAATTGTTCAGCCATCTTTCCCAATCATCAATTCATCAACTGAGCCATGGGGCAGTTTTCCTTTTTAAACCCCTGGTTATCATCTACATGTCAAAGTCCCACTGCGTCCAACACAAATACTCTGATCCAACCAATCACAAGGTGACCTCGACCTCAGGCTGCACCGCTCCCTAACATGTCAGACCATTTTCCAACAAGCACTTTATTTAAGAGGATTTCATTTGAACCCACAAAGCTTTTGTTTAGTAGCGCATGTTAGCATGCTGGATGGTGATCAGACCATCAAATGTTTTCGCTCTCCACGCTCTCATCTCGCCAAACGTTTCCAGCGCCTTCGACGTGTCTCAGGAACAGAAGTGGCAGATTCAGGAGCAGCAGCTGAAGTTACAGATCGCCCAGCTGGAGACGGCGCTGCAGGCCGACCTCGTCGACAAAAACGAAATCCTCGACAAAATCAAGGCTGAGCGAGGTACTTTTACTTCCTTCACTTGAGTATTATAGCTGCGCTGCATGCTGCTCATCAAAGTGAGTGGTTGTTTTTTTTTCTCAGATACAAGTGAGAAGCTGACGGAGGAAAATAAGAAACTTCATATCCAGTTTCTGGAACAGAAGCAGCAGCTGGAGGAGCTCCGTGACCGTCTGAAATTCTACAGCAGGGTGAGATTTTAAAGTGACTCCTGTAATCTCAACGTGAATATAAAAATCTTGTGTGGTGGTGGAGTAAAACACACATGTCCCATGGTTGGAGACCCTCTATACCTCTGAGTTAACCTATTAGGTCACACCTGTCCTGGTTTTTCATGTTAGAGACCAAACCCTGGTCAGAACAGAGGCAGCGGACTCAAAGAACGTGGACATATTTTACACAATGTTTAAATTTCATCAAACATCAAAAGCAGTAGTTTCAGACTCTGCTAGCTGGAGCCACTGGGTGTGTTGGTGACTGTCTTATCTTTCAACTGCTTTTAATGGCAGTGTTTCTACAACAAAGAGACAATTCTGGTGAAAACTGATGCAGTGAAAGATTTATTTTCAATGTCAGGGGTTATTTAGGAGTCCTGCAGTGTGGGATTTGATTTATAGTTCAGTGTCAGACTTTACCTGTTGATATCACCGCGGGACATAGGTGTGTCCTGATGCATCGTGCTTTAACTTTTTACATGCTGTCATGTGCTTTGTGATACAGAGCGATGGTAGGAAAGTTGGCCTTGTTTCATCACCGAATAATAATAATAATAATAATAATGAATTAGATTTATATGGCAGGAAGAATAATGAAAGTAATTGGTTAAAAGAGGAAATAAAGGGGAGACAGTGGAAGGAATTTATTAGTTCTTGAAAAGGTGGGGTTTTGAAAGATGGCGTGGAGTTAGCCTGTGGGATGCGGTGAGGGAGGGAGTTCCAGAGGGAGGGTGCTGCAAAGAAAAAGGCCCTGTCACCCCAAGTCTGGCGCTTTGTTGGTTGTTGGTTTTTAGTGTTGTTGCGTCCATGGACCTGAGCCAACGAGTGGAGGTGTGGCGGGGGAGGAGGTCAGAGAGGCAGGGAGGGGGCCGAGTGGTTAGGTGAGGGGGTTAGGGCCGAAGGATTTCAGATTTATTGCATTTGAATTTGAGGAAGTTCTGTTGCATTTAAGACTTTATGTTTGTGAGACAAGTGATGAGGGTGGTGTGGGTGATGATTTTGGAAGAGATGAAAAGTAGAGTGTCATCGGCGTAGCAGTGGAAACGGAGGCCATTGCGGCGGAGGATCTATCCAAGTGGAAGGGTGCATATGATGAAGAGGAGGGAACCAAGCACTGAGAGTATGACCATCTCACTCACATACGATTACACATAGTATCATGTCTTCGCTCTAAACAGTCTTCTCCACCAGAATCAGAAACTGAAGCTGACCAATCAAGAGTTCCTGGTGTCTGCATGTGGCGTCCATGTGGTCGCTACAGCGTTACATGTTTGAGAAGGAACAACTGTGGCTCAGCTGTAGAGCCCCTGATCACAGAAGTATTAATCCAGTTTCATGAGGTCCTCTCTGAGTTATGAGAGGGAACTGTGCATTGCTGTCAGCCACAGCTTCATTTCTGATGCGTCTGTTGGGCGGCACCAAGTCAGACTTTTTTAAATTCTCCACATAAAGAAACAGCTGGCTTTCACAGCAGCTCGGGCCTCTCTGCAGAACGCATGTACAAAGTCGTAGTTCTTCAGGGTCACTTCATCTGACTGATATTGTGTTCTTTAAAGGAGAGTGAGTACGACGTGGCCGAACTCACCGAGGCGCTGCTGCTCATTAAGGTAAGTAGGGAAATAAACCTTCCTTTTTTTTTTAGATTAAATGTTATTTGTTTGTTAATAAACAACAAACCTATAAATTTGTGTCACGGATGTATACAACTTATTAGGGCTGTGTGATTTATCAAATTTTATTTTCAGTGACGATTCTGGCTTCCAACAATTATGAATATAAGAGTTAATCCATCCATCCATCCATCGTCAACCGCTTATCCTGCACACAGGAGGGCTGGAGCCAATCCCAGCTGACATTGGGCGAAAGGCGGGGTACACCCTGAACAAGTCGCTAGTCCAACGCAGGGCGATATCTGGCATTTTAAGATAGTTGGCTTCAGCTGATACCTGCACTTTCTGGCTGATTAATCATCCTACAGGACAGCAGCTCTGATCTAAATATATATATTTATACTGTAGAGGGTAATGCCGCTGTACCCCGCTCTCCTTTAAACACCAGAGACGCTCTGAAATCTACAGCAGAACCCAAATTATGTTTCTGTTTCATTCATTAATAAAGCTTCATCTGAAATGACACCTTACTGGCGAGAGAACATGCAGATTAGACTGGATTATATGGGACTTTTCTTTGTTTTGAAATCAGCATTATACATCCTGCTCTCTAAATATCTGCATCAGCCACTAAAAATCCCGTATCGATCATCCACCAAAAAACGATTATTGTGATACAGTTCGTTTCACAATGAGGCTCTGGTTTAGTCTTGTGTTATAAATCCAGCGCACCTTTTTCCTTTCCAGCCCAAACCCCCTCTCAGCCGCTGTGCCCAGTTACGTTCAGATGACGGAGTTATAACTTTCTCTTTCACTTCACACATTACATATTATTTATACTTATTTTTATTTTTGCAGTACTCATCGATGGTTTAAGTAAATGCATCTCCCGACAGAACACCAAGCCTGAATTTCAGCCTTATGTAACGTTACAAGTCAATTCAGGAGTTCTAAGTCCTGTCATCCTCTCTAAGATGCTGTTTGAAGGTCAAAATGTTGGATCGATATTTCTTATTTTACATTTCAAAGGCTATTTGAGATTTTGGGGGTAATTCATGTATAAAGAAATGAAGCGTTTCATTTTAAAAGGTTCACTAAATGCATGATATGAACGCAGTATTCACTAGCGGAGCTACAACTTACTTTTTTAATGTTTTATTTGTGTTTTCGTGATGGTTTTTTAAATTTTAAATGTCCCCACCCTTAGACGCGTAACTCCCAGAAGAGTGGAGATCTGGGCTTCCTGAAAGAGGTGGAGGAGGGAGCGAGCGGCAACACTGCGAGCGCCGTCCGAGAGCTACGAGCCGCTCACGCTGAAACCATCCAGGAGCTGGAGAAGACCAGAAACCTCCTCAGCGTGGAGAGCAAGATCTGCAAAGACTACAAGGTGGAGGGGCTCACATGTAGACCAGCAAACTTTCTACCTTTCTTTTATTTATCCTTCATTATCTTTTCTTTTTGTGTCTGTGCGTATAGTCCAGACCTAAATGCTTGTTTCAGTGTCTTTCTGCCTTCAGTCTGGTGAAAGAGAGTAAATCATGTGTGTGACTGAAGCCATTCATGAAATCTGATGCGGGAGAAAGTCTCCTTAGTGGCTGAAGTGTAAGTGCTTAGTGGGCTTTGTTCTGAATCTCTGGTAATGAGGCGGAGCTGGAGGCCGTGTTGAGGAAGATGGACGCCGACAGAGTCGAGTACGAGCAGAAGCTGGGACGACAGGCCCAACTGCTGGACACCAGGGCGGCGAAGATCAAGAAACTGGAAGGTATTTATTTATCCAGGCTTTAAACAAACCATCTGAGGACACCAAACAGTTGATCCACACCTGTGACGTAACTGTCAAGTGTTGGAAATGTGATTATTTATCTTTAGTCTTAGTAATCTAAAGAAATATTAGGTAAATCATCTTCGTCTCTGAGAGTCAGGTGTTCAGAATGTGAAGCTACAGCCAGCAGCTGGTTAGCTTAGCTTAGCATAAAGCCTGGAAACTGGGGAAACAGCTAGCCTGGCTTTGTACACTGCAAATGCAACACAATCCACCAACCAGCTCCTCTAAAGCTCCCTGATAAAACAACTTATTTCCCAATCAATTGTTTAAACACCATCCAAAAACAAATCAGGTGAACGAGTAACCACTCCCGTGATGATGATGTTCTCTCCCTTTACGTCTCTGACGGACGTCAAACTCTCCTGCTGAATCAAAACAACAGATAATCAACTGTGTCAGAAAATATCTGCTTCTTTGATTAAAAGTCAAAAGTCTGAGAAGCCTGTGGACATTAAAAGGAAGGAGAGATGCCAACTACGACTCCCACGGTGCATTTCAGCAAAAACATCGAACCACACAGAGCTGGACTTCTGGTGTGTGCTTCACTGAACGCTGGTAAAAGATGAAGACTGAAGAGGTGTCTTTGCTCGGTCACGTTGAGCAGCGGCACCAGCTGAGCTGCTCGTGTACAGAAGCTTTTTACAGCTTCTTCTCTGGAAACAACGCTTTGAGAGTGAACCACAACAGGAAAGCTGCAGCCGGACAGACAGAAACAATGAGCTGATATCAGACTGTGTAAAAGAAGAGGACGTAGCCGCCTTGACGTCACCCGTTGGTTTGTGGACCGCCGTTTTGAAGCCTCAAGTTTGGCATTTTGGCCGTCGCCATCTTGGTCTTTTGCAACCAGGAACCAGACGTGACCACGTTTGGGCGAGAGGGTGGAGCTAGCTACTTAGTTGGCAAGGTGCATCCGTAATTCACGTCAGGGGAGGAGCCAGGCGTTGCAAACATTCGGGGCTTAGCCCAAAGCCAGGGGGGTCCAGGGGGCATGCACCCCCGGGGAGATTTGTCTCCCATTAAGCCGGCTAAATGCTCTATTTTCATGCTCTTTGAGATGATAGACTGCCTAAAAATCTAAACCTTATCTGGGAAAATAATGCTCCTGTAGCTACAGTCTATTTTTTATTTGATTGTAGTTTAACTGTAGTTTACCTAAAACACAACAAATGTTGAGGATCACTCATTTTCACTCCTGGCTACTAAAGAGAGGCAAAACTTATCTGATGGTGCTATTTTTAGGTAACATAACCAAGGTACAGTAGAAATATAGTCTGACAGTTTCTGATCATCATTGGAGGTGGGAATCTCTTAAGCACCTCACAATCTGGGCTGTGATGCGATTTATAAAACGATTATCGATTCATCTTCATGCATCTTTTTTTTCTATGTGATTTCTGGATAATTACTAAGCGTTTCATTTACACGTTAAAATGCAAAACAAAACGTCTCCTCGTCAGCTTAAAAGGACTAGTTTGCATCCCTAATTTACTTTTACAAATTTCTGCTCCTTCATGGTCACCGGCGTTGTTCTCTCACCCCTACTAATCATAAACTTAAGATGCAAAGAATATTAAATGCTCTTATATTTACTTCTGGCATCTGTGCTCCCTTTACTCATCTTCCATTCACTCCTTTCTTCTAAACACATTTTCATCTCTTGTCCCTCTTCCATTTCACCTGCTTTCACATTTAATTTTTACTGGAGTCCCTGGATCACCAATTTGCAGTTAATCCACCTGCTTTGTCCTTCCTCTTCCCTGGCTGACTCATCTGTGTGACAAAATAGTCCCTCAAACACAGTCAAATCAACCAACTCACAGATTGGTGTTTTCCAATAGCAAGTAGTGATGACTGGATGAAGCATTATGAAGCTTTGGGGCTTTAAGCTAAGCAAACACCGTTGCATCTGGTGGCGTGTAAAACGTATAGCAACACCGTTAGACTGAGGCGGAAATGCCACCATAATCAGAAATACTGATCCCAGAGGGGAAATGCTGTGTCACAGTTGCACACATTGCACACATTGTATGAATAAAGATAGTGGTATATAACTTTAGTCTCATGTGTGCAATAAAGGTCAAAAAGGGTTAGGGTTAACCTGACGGTTGATATTTATGAGATTCAGACATGTGATGTGATTGGACAGTGATTTTCATTAAACTAGCCTATTATTATTAGTTTTGATTCTATGAGCCCTAATCATCAAGATTAAAATGGGGAAAAAAGGCTTGAAATGTTAATAAGATTGTATTATTGAATTAAATTATGGAAGAAAATGAACTTTTCCACGATATTAAGCTATTTTACAGCAGATGCACCTATAGGCTGCTTGTTATATTTGTCATCAGGAGGAAATGTCTCATATCTCATCTTTCTCATGCTCTCTCATGTCTTTCTAATCTTTATCGCCATATTTCTCAATTATTCTCTCTTCTTATTCCACTAATGTGCTGAGATCAGCTGCAAAACGCCCTGAGATGATCATTTGGTACAAGCTCAGACCCGATGTATTGAAACTGTGCTCTTCACAGGAGGGAAACGAGCCTCGGAATCAGCCGAACGTCTCTAATTGCGAGACCTAATAACATCAAACTAGTCACTTAACTCAAGTGTTACAGCTGCGGACTCACAAACCTGACACTTGTTCGCGGTTCACTGTCTGACGCTGCTTCTCTCTGTGAACGGCCAGTGAGATTTACCTCCATCCATCCATCCATCCATCGTCAACCGCTTGTCCTGCGTACAGGGGTCGCGGGGGTCAGGTTTACCTCTCCGCATAAAAATGATCCCCTAAATGGGACCATAATTTACTAAATGAACATCACGCTGTGTTGAAGAAGACTTGAAACTAGCGACTGAGACCATAAACTCATCAGGAAAGTGTTTACTGAGGGAATAAATCAGCTGACAGGTAGAAACATTTTCTCACAGACTTCTATACAATCACACTTCTTTCTGCAGCCGCTGGAGTCGCCCCCTGCTGGCTGCTGGAGAGGACGCAGGTTTAAGGTGCTTCAGCATCGGCTTCAGTCGTGAGAGCAGGAGGTTGCCGCTTCATTTCAAATTCAGTTCCGGTAGTGAATCAGCTGATGATGAAACCAGCGGCTCCTCAAACACACGCGTCTTTACTTTAGATAGACCTCATGACAGACACAAAAGTTGAAGAACTGAAGAAGTCCCTTTGGATGAGGGACGAAACGTCTTCCAGTATCTTCAACCAAGTCCAGTTGCCCTTGACTTTAACCTTCGTTGGCTAACTATGACCTGGATGACGGAGAATCTTCATAGAGATCTCATGACAGACATGTTTTTGATGCGTACCTGTGTAGTGAGAGGTGATCATCCTTGTTTGGTTTTGTGTCAGCTGTGATTATCTCTAACTCAAACTTTCTGTTTCTGCTCCTCAGCTCAGCTCAGAGACATCGCCTACGGCAACAAAACCTACGTCCTCAAACCAGACATCACAGACGAAGACGAGACAGATGAGTTGGATGAAACTCTTCAGCTGGAGCGAGGAGAGAACCTTCTTGAACTTCAGATAGTCGGCGCCACGCTCTCTCCGTCCGCCCTGGACGCTCTGGGCGACTCTGAACCCTCCACCTTCTGTACCTACTCGTTCTATTTCTTTGAGCTGCACTCCACTCCGGTGGCGACGGGCCAGAAACCAAAATATGGGTTCACATCTAAGTACGTGGTGAGCATGGACGACCGGTTCCTGGACTATCTCCGCAGGTGCTCTGTGACTGTGGAGCTGCATCAGGCCCTGGGTTTGGACTGGAGGACAGTGGCGACCGCGCAGCTTCGGCTGCAGCAGCTGCTCGAGCACGACGGAAGAGTTCATGGCAGCATGCCGCTGGTCGGTGAGCGAGATTAGATCGAACTAACAATCCCTGTTGGCAGGTAGCAGTAGAATATGGCAAAGAAAAACAGACACAGAGCGAGCCGACCCGGTCAACACAGTGTTTTGTATCTGTCAAAGCCCCAGGCACGCTGTGAGAAGTAGAAAACACTCTTGTTGACCTTGAGCAAGGAACTTAACCCTCACTTGTTCCCTCCTGAAGTTTGCTTCCCTGTATACAGAAGATAGGATTTTTTTATTAAAGAGAACACTAGAAGAGACCTTTAAATCTGTGAGTGTGGTTAAAATATAAAAACAACTTTCTAGTTAAAAGGTAGTTTTAAAGTAGGGCTGGGCAACAAAACAATGGCGATGGTTAGCACAATATCATTTTCTTAAATAACAAATGTTCAATAAATGAACGAAACAGCACTTTATTTTTTTATTAAGATATTTATTTTGTTTAGAAAAAGAGACTGAAGAAAGATTTTATTTAATTTTACCCGTGCACATTTGTTAAAAACAGAGTTTAGCAGAATAGTTCTGAATGTTCAGATTTGTGAAGCGATCCACTGTTTGGCATCAAGTGTTTGTTCTGACAAGCAAACTCTGTATCTTCAGCCAACCGCCAATCACAGTATTGATCTTAATCAGTTTATCAAACAACCAGCGCAGGCCCCGCCCCCGTTAGCTGTCGACAACAACTTGAAAAAAGGTGAGGGACAGGAGGAAACCACGGCAGCAGTAGATTTGGTTGCAAAAGAAAAGCAACTTTTGTAAACTGCTCAGGCGGCCGGTGTTCAATCATTTGTTCAAAATATGTTTACTGCATTAAAGCTCAAGAAAGGACAGATAGCAAAAAGTCTTCAGACTAAAAATACATTTATCAGCTATTTTATTTATTATTTCCTATGCATTTTCACTACAAAATCACCCCAATAATTCTAGGATGCTTAATTCTTTTCAAACAGAGCAACTGAAGTCATCTTGTGAAAATTCCTGTATTTTTCAAATTGCAATATAAATCGGTCAATATCCTGCAGCCCTACTCGGGAGCAACAGTCGGCCTTTAAACCTGAACGAAATAATGATTTGACGTTTATCCTGATAATTATCGATATCGAATGATATGAAAACATTTTTGGCCGTATCGCCCGGCGCTGTTTGAAAGTATGAATTTTAAGTTTTAAAAGTTGTAAGAAAATTCTCAGATCTACATCGACGCTTCTCCAGAGTCTGGAATAGACTTTAGTCTAGCAGGTCATATATATATATGAGCGAGTGAGCAGAACGCGGACGTGCACTGACCTTTGCAGTTGAAAGCTGTTTGCTCTCTGTTTCTCAGGTACATCTGATTCAGCGTGGTCCTTTGGCTCCGTGGATTACTGGCTGAGGCTGAAGATCCCCATGACAGAGACCCTCCGTCTGTTTAAAGAGAAGGTGAAGGCCGTCGGCTACGTCAACACCACACTGAGAGAAGACACACAGGTACGTTATGTTTTAGTAATTTAAAGGAAAACTTGGGTTTTATATCTGTGGCTACAGCCATCGTTTCTATCAGATATAATAAAAATGTAGTTCGTACACAATAATATAATAAGAGAAGCTAAGATGTTTCTTTGTTGATCCCCCCATAGAGGAAATTGGCAATACAGTGCAAAGTAAAATAAGTGTATTAATTATAATCAGTGATTATCAGGATCAAATATATAAAATATATAAACATTATGTCAAATCAAAATAGCGTCTATTGGCGGAGGTGGGAGATGTTGGGTGCTGTAGCGTTGATGGCACAAATGAGCATCCTAAGCGCTTTTAATAACCCCAAAGCTGAAATCTCAGAAAGCGGCAACATCGCTAACCAACGATGTGTCGGGAACAAACACGTGCAGCCAATCAGTCAGCTTAGCTTCCACTGCATCAGGAGGTAAAACTGAAACTCCTCATTACACAGAAACACCGTGAGGAAGCACATTTGGCAGGGATGGATGTTTGGAACAGGCAGTTTCAGAAATGTTTTCTCTCCCAGATAACTTTGAATGAGCCCAGAGTTTGTTTACGACCTGTCTGATCTTTGCAATTTATTAACCCACCGTCAGAGCTACAAACATGAAACCCAGGTAGTTTTACTGTGATGGTCTCTTAACTCTTACCTAGAACAACCAGTGGTTGAAGTGGTACTCACCCGAACGCAGTACCGCCACTTCTAGATTTTACTCTTCGGCGTACTTTTCAGAAGCCGCCGGGACTCCTGCCATCTCCACCAGTGCAGGCGGACGTTTCTGCAGAGCGATGTAACCTCCAGATAAATCTTTCCTTTCAGCCGCAGCCACCCAGCGGCAGTCTGAACGAACTCTACGTCACCGTCCAACGCTGCCGAGACCTGCAGCCCAGAACCTCCCGGCTACCGAGCCCCTACGTGGTCTACAAAGTCTTTGACTTCCCCGACCACCCGACCGCCACCGTCCACGACTCCTGCGACCCCGACTTCGATGACCTCAAGTCCTACTCCGTCCTGATGGGTGTAGATCTGGACCGGTACCTGAGGTCTGAGGTCCTTCGGTTCTACGTGTTCGACTACAAAGAGGAGCAGATGGACACGTACCTGGGGAAGGCCCGGGTACCTCTGCTGTCACTGGCCCAGGACAAGGGGATCACAGGTGAGGTGTTACTGTGCCAGGCCTCAGCGTCAGGGCTCCTGCTCCAGGGGCCATGTTACAGGAAGTCCCTATCTTAAGTCTTAAGTTAAGACAGGAAGAGTCTAAGATTTTACAGAAGCAAATCCTAACTAACTTGTAGGAACCTAACCTGTCTTATCTCAGGTTAGGAAATCCTAAATACTCAATCCAATTATCGGTTATCAACTTTTATGTCTGTTACCTAGCAACCGACGCCACTTTTCTCATCTCGCAGAGCTAAACGGCTTTTAGTCGCTGTTTTTTTTTTTTAATGAAACATAAACTGAAAAATGGAGCAGAAACAGCAACTTTCACTGAACTTCAAGTCAGATGACTCAGAGGTGTTGGGGAGAGTAAAGAGAGAGAGTGGGACACACACACAGCGGACAGAGTCTCCGCCGCATATCCGGCGTCCATGCTGTCAAAAACAAAATACGATACGAAGAGAAAGGCAGCTGTTGTGTCCAGAGCTGGTGGCTCCTCCTGTGCTCCCTCACTGACCCCGGCAGAAACCCGTACTCTGCTCGGGAAAGTTAATAATGGAGGTAAAATAACACTAATAATAACAAAAGCTGATGTCATCGTGTTTTTCATGTATTTCTTGTCTCCTCCTATCAGAGACTTGCGTCAGGATGCTTTTGTTCCATCATGTTACCTAACGAGACATTATCCAGCGTCACATCGCCTACAGCCTTCCTACTAACGAGGGTTTTGTCATCAA
>NC_060171.1:1917087-1937543 GCF_021292245.1 Micropterus dolomieu
AAGCAGACCTGATCCCAGACGACCTGAGAGGTCTGGATGGTTCGTAACGAAGCAGAAGATCAGAAATGTATTTTGGCCCTAAACCATTTAGTGCTTTATAAACTAACAGCAGGATTTTGAAGTCAATTCTTTGACATACAGGAAGCCAATGTAAAGACCTCAGAACTGGACTGATGTGATCCACCTTTTTGGTCTTAGTGAGGACTCGAGCAGCAGCGTTCTGAATCAGCTGCAGCTGTCTGGATTTCTTAGGGAGCCTGTAAGGACACCGTTACAGCAGTCGAGTCGACTGAAGATAAATGCATGGATAAGTTTTTCCAGGTCTTGCTGAGACATAAGTCCTTTAATCCGTGAGATATTCTTCAGGTGATAGTAGGCTGACTTTGTAATTGTCTTAATGTGGCTCCTCAAATTCAGGTCTGAGTCCATGACTACACCAAGATTTCTGGCTTGATTTGTGGTTCTTAACATTACAGATTGAAGTCAAGCACTGACTTTCAATCGTCCCTCCCTGGCTCCAAAAACAATAACATCCTTGGAAATGGTCAGACTCCAAAGTGTGCCCCTTATTGTGCGTGGGCCTCGTCACGTTGAGTCAACCCATAATTATCAAGAACACAACACAGTTCTTTAGTCCCTCTTTCCTGGGGGTTGTCAACATGGATGTTAAAATCACCAACAATAACCACACAGTCAAAGTCAACACAGATTATAGACAGCAGTTCATCAAGTCATTAAAAAAGTTTGCACAGTATTTAGGGGGCCTGCAGATATTTAGAAAAATAGCTCGAGAAGAGGAATTCAGCTTAAATATAATCGTTCTTCACGGAATATTAAATAACGGCGGTGTATAGATTAGTCCAGCAGTTCCCAAACATTTTAGGCAACGCACCCCCTTCTACATATTCACAGTTCACCTGCGTGGTGGAAGGTGGGGGGGGGTTTCATGACAAAAAAAAAAATACATTTCAAAACATCCCCCCTCTGTTTTTTTACAAATCACGCCCTGTTACAGCCTCATGAACAGATAATATGGACTAAAGAGGATCCATATGAGGATTTGTAAGTACAGTGAGAGGAGAGAGGTCACTATTAATAATAACGTTTTTAATTTTGCCTACTTGTCCAATGTTGAGAACATCAAGTACAAACTGAGAGTAAACTGACGCAGCCTGCAGCTCCGTCCTGCACAGACTGATTCAATTAGTTTTCAGTTTTCAGTCTGAAAAAGTGGTTTTGGAAAAGAAAGGACGGAGGTGACTGGAGGAGCTGAGCTTAGTAAAGCTAATTAGTGATGCAAACTCGTCCTTTTAAGCCGATGAGGAGACGTTTCTTTTTGGATTTTAATATGCAAATAAAATGCACCTCAGAAGGGAGGAGGTTTCTCATGCTGCCTATTTTTTATATTAATGTCTACAGATAAATGTCAGAAGCTGTGAAACGAAGACACAGAAGGCAAACATGTAATGATTCTGAGGTCATATTAACAGAGTTTCAGGGGGTGATGCCCAAAACATGCTGTAAACTGTAAAATCACTGTGGAGCATCAGAACCAACCAAATTACTTTCTCCAGATCTGAAGGTTGTAGTTCCTCCAGCAGACCGATCTTTGGCTGTTGGTTGTTTGTTATCTGCTCGTGCTTTTCCAACTATTTGTTCAGAGATATGATGTGAAATTACATATTTGTCATTGGAAAACGTAAAAGTTTCTTAGGGGAGGACCCCAAACCCCCCGACCACCACGAGCAGCACCAAAACATTAATCTAAAGCTCACATTAAACTGGGAAAACACTGAAGTTTTAAGCTATTCTAATGTGCATCGCATGCTCATGGACACAAGAGTAATGTTGCTGAGACATGTTGTGTTGGGGTTTTATATTCAGACAAAAATTTTGCTTCGCCTCCGCTGCTACAACTCCATCTTAGGGGAAACACTGCTTCGTCACAATGGTACACACGTCATACCAAATGAAAGAATGAAGTCTGGGGCACATATTTTGTATTCATTACATCTTCATGTCTTATCTCATCACGGAGTTGTAGACTGTTGAAGAGAGAGCGTGCACTTTGACCCCATCGGCAGGTAAGTTGTCACACTGGATTATCAAACAATAAAAAAGTAAAAAAGCCCAAAGTCCAGCCCAAAGTGAGTTCCCATCTCCCACAGAAAACTCTGCTCTGAACTGAAAACAGCTCGTTTGTAGTCCAGCCGCTTCCCTTTCATCCCTGTGACGTCACAGGGATGAAAGCTAAACGCGCCTCCTATAACGCTCGCCAAGCGGCTCCTCAGAAACAGCGAGCTGCAGCACACAGCTCTCCTCTCCCTTCCAAACACTAGCTACCCTCCAGGCAGTCAGTGGACAGAAAGTTGTTCCTGTGATGTAGAGACAGAGCTCAGTTAAAACTTTATGGATACAGATTAATAACTCACCGCTCTGAAACTCTCGCTCCAGTCGGCAACACGTACGGCTGAACCCGAGCCGTTTACCGGCTTCTCTGCTTCTGATTGGCTAGTAGTCCTTAACTAGGAACTGAGCATGTGCAACTCCCAACAAAGATCATTTAGAGACAAGATGTATCACTTCATAGCTAAAACGAAGCCTTCAACACAGGCTGAAAAGAGGAGCTGCAGCAATGTGCAGGATGACAAAAATATAACCATGTAAACCTGCTCTGGTACAACCTCTAAATAAGATTCTGAACCTGAAATAATAACTATAATAACTATAATAACTATAATAACAGCAGAATACCACCTCTTTAAAGTCCACCGGGTCGCCTGCTTTGTCAGAATGAACATGCTGCACATCGTTATATCAGTTAGATTCTCCACAATTCAGTCATTCAGTTTATTTTACAGAAACAATTCAGATTTACCGTTATGGCAAACAAGAGAGAAGAAAAGACAGTCAGTATATCAGTTTTATAGAACTACTGTACATTCTGTATATACTGTAAATCACTCCTTTGCACTACTGTTCACACTGTATTGTTATTCATACCATAGTTAGAAACTGTTCATAGCCTGTACTTACCTGTAGCAATAGACATTCATGTAGACATATATATATATATATATATATATATATATAATCTTGCAGTTTGTATAATAATGTATCATATTTTATTTAATTAATGCTTAAACAGTAAATATTGCCAAAATATGGACATTCGCCTGATATATTTTAAAAATATTGTATGATAACTGTTTGTATTTTAGTTTATTTTCATCAAATTTACAGTTAAAGTTGCATTCTAGGTGTATTAGTTGTTTTTCCTGGAATAAGGTGCAGGTTTCCAACAGGTTAAGCACTTTTGGTTAGATGCTACCTGTATTTCGTTGCTTGTGCCTGGTGACATGCGTGATGACAATAAAGTTGAATCTAATGTAATCTAATATTCACACTGGTTGAAATAAATAGACAGGCCGAGTGGGTTCTGTGACTGAAGCAAATAAAAGCCTGGATATACTTTTGAATTTTACTGTAATCAAGAAAAAGAATCTGCAGATTAGTTGATAGTAAAACAATCTTTAGTGGTAGATTTTGTCTGTAGTCCTGTTTAGTTTTCCTGCCTCTGCACCCTCTTTATCTGCTGTGTTCATTATCCTCCTCCTGCTGTGTTGCTGAGTCCTCGTCCTGCAGCGTCCCCCGTCTGCCCACTGAGGAGGTTCAGCTCCATCCTGTCAGCTGCAGCTGACTCAGACCGGGACGTCTGCAGACCAGGAGGACGGGAAGAAGACTGAACACAGAGACATCACCCCGCCGAGGACGCAGCAGGTAAAACTCACATCCTCTGCTTTTACTGTTATCAATTAATTGTTTAAACTGATGTTCCAGGTTCTCAAATGTGAGAATTTGCTGATTTTCTTTGTCTTTAATCCCAGAAAAGTGAATGTTTCTGGTTTTTGGGGCTGTTTGTTGAACCAAACAGGACATTTAGGATGTTATAACCTAACCTCCTTCTTTACTGTTTGCTGATATTTTATAGACCAAATTAATCGAGAAAATAATCAGCAGATTAATCAGTAATGAAAACAGTTGTTGTTGCAGCCCTAATGCTGGGAGCTGTTACAGTCTGATCTTTATTTTGCCTTTAATTTTGTAGTAAATGTGGTTTATTTTACTTCACAACTGGGAAAAATGATTTGAAGCTTTACGTTTAGATCAACTCAGAAACTCTGACTCTTCATTCCTTAACTGGATCTTGAAATGTTGCTGAATGTGCTTTATTACCTGTACATTATTACTGCCACCACACTTCTGTCACATACTGTAGAATATTTCCTCACTCCTATTTAGATTTTATATTTTCTGGTCTTTATTTTCTACTTTCCAACATTTTTATTATTATTCCGATTTTCTTTAACGCCTTGTTTAGCAACAACGAGGGGATCAGTGGGAAGTATTTCTGATTCTGATTCAGAAAAACGTAGAAAAGGGGACGTTTAGAGCCGCAAATACAGAATTCTTAATATTTGTGGAATATGTTCTAACACTGAAAAGAGCTGTTGTGGACGTACGATCTGTGTGTTTCAGCTTTGTTGCTCCAGCTGATTTTCAGCCATGAGAAGAATATTCTTAGGGGTAACTCACACCCAGCCAATTAACGTTAGACCTAACAAACTGACGGACAGGCAGACACGCCATCACAGACATATGACTAAACTATACAATTATTTTCAGAATACAAGGGAACTTGACTGGCTGTCTTACAGTATGTGTTATGTTTGTCAGACTGACGCTGACCGTGCACCTGGAGGAGGTGGATATAGTCAGACGACATCAGCTCGTTTTAAAAACTTCCGCAACTTTGAGCACAAAATTAAGTTATTCAGAAAAATATGAAATATCATAAAAATGTCAAAATACACTGGAGGGAGACTTTACGAGATGTAAGAGGTAAACGCAGGTGGAGTCAGCAGCTGACCTTCCAGATCTGCTTCTGATGAGCCAAGAGGGAAACCTGCAGGAAGCAGGGGGCTCAGTAAACCACGCTGTGCTCAGTCTTCATCAGTATCTGAAACTTCTTCATCACACCTGAACATGCGTGTTGTTGTTCCCTCTCTGTGGCTGACATCTCTATGGAAACATCCCTAAATGTCTCTGCAGTCCGTCAATAATCGTCTCTGTGGGGATCCAGCGGGACGTCCGCAGGACTTCAGCTGTTCATGAAGGTTGGCCTTTGGCGCTGAGCGGAGCCTCGTGGGTGAGATAACGCGCTGAATAAGATGTTCCGGCCGCAGAGAGACAGACTGCAGACAAAGAGCGAAGCAAAAGAAAAGGACGATCACCGGCGAGGTTCCTCAGGGGTCTGTTCTCTGCTCACATGGATGTCGCTCCAGAAAGAGTTTTAGTTTATGGCGGGACGTTTTTACATTTAATCCTTAAAACTTACAGTTTGCTATTTAAAAGCTGCTAGAACTTACTTATTAGTTACTAACTATTCCTGTTTTACCTCCTGTCCCCAGAACACACGTGAAGACAGGAGGTGAATTCTGTGTCTTGGATTCTGTGAAAACTTTTAGAAAACACCTAAAAACGCATCTTTTAAACCAAGCTTTTAATAAGGTTTTGTATTTTATCCTGTTGCACACAGGCACCCTTTTCCAGGAAAATGCCTAAAATAACAGGAGGAATCAGTAGTAACTCCTCAACCATCAGGCCTAGATGCAAAAAACAGTTGGTGATCGTTCCCTCTGGCTGGAGGAATTTTACACATGATCCATGCACTGCTGCAGCTGGGGGCTCTGGGGAAAAGAAGTCAGGTCGAAACCAAATTTGCTTTATTGGCATGAATGTTAAAACGAAAGTGTTGCCAAAGCTAAGGGGAATATACAAAATAAAATAATTGTATTTTAATATTTTGGATATATAATAATATATCTAATATTCTTATTTTCGCTAAGTTTTATTTCATTACGGCTGTAATGATCCCGTTATCACAAGAAAACAACAGTCGTTATCTCGAGATCACGAGATAGTGATCCCGTTATCACGGAGTAAATGGAGTAAAATAAAGATGTGAATCGATGGCCGCTTAGGGCTTCCGTATAAAACGGCGAAGATAAAAAAAATTTCGACCACAGTGGGGAGTTCAGTCCCCACTGCAACGCATCCTCCATTGTGTCCCTGATACGTCCCAAGACACTTAACCCTAGTTGCTCCAAGTCGTTTTGGATCAAAGCCTCAGCTAAATGAGTAAATGGAGTCTCTAGTTACTACTCGGACAAACTTCACCGATGCAAACTAGCTGTTAGATATTAATGAATATTAGTCTTCATCAAGAAGAGGAAAGAGATCTGTAGCTCAGCCAAAATAGCGAGTGTTACTGGAAAAATTTGGCGAAAATGCAATGAATGGTTTGACGGTCCGTCGTCTCCTGGTGAACAGTAGCCTGTTGATGTTTGTGGAATAACTTGTGAGTTGTTCAGGACGTCAATGTTATGTTAATTAAATGTTAAGCAATTAGTTAATCCCTCCATCCATTTTCTGCTGCAGTTCATATTTCATTAGGAATTATTGTTATACGCTGCTGGAAGTACTGACAAAACATTCAACAGAAAGAAATAAAACATTTAACATCATCTTCAACAAGAGAATCTTAAAACCAAATTATAACATCAGTGCAAAATAAACCAAAAGGTAGAGACGTTGATAAAGTTTAACTCATGAGCTCTGAGCTTTACTCTCTAATCTCATTTCCAAAGGACAACAGATGATATTAAAATGATGTTCAACATCTGTTCAGTTTTAATATCTACCAACACGTTCTCACTCCCAACTCGTCACTTATGGCTGTTGGTCCAGACCCCATGTCGTTTTAACGCCCTGCTGGGTAATGATAAATAGGCAACATCCACTTACATTTTCAAAATAAAAGTACTTGTTAACATTGTGAAACGTCGGCACTTTCAAACGGCACACACTGCAATTTGGTTAAGTTTAGGCACCAAAAGTACTTCGTTAGGGTGAAGAAAAGATCATGGTTTGGGTTAAAATTAATACATTACGTACGTCAGTTAACTCACATAGGATAAGTTACTATAATTAAAACATTAAATCTTTTTGTTTCACACGGAAAACGAACGCCGGTCTCCTGGTTGAAAGTCCAGTTTCTGGCCCTCCGTCCACCCCAAACACCTCCTTACTCTGAATTTACTGTTAAATATCCTCTGAAGTGACCCTACAGGGTTTCCCCCACTGCGTTGAACTATGACGCTAAGGGGTTCACCAACTGACGTAGATGGGTCTCGACCATGGCCAAAAATGTAGTCTCGACAAAAACATTCCATATCATAACAACACTGAAGAAAAGACACTTTGCTCCAGTGTAAAGTAGTGAGCTTGTATAACAGTGTAAATTTACTGTCCCCTCAAAATAACACATCACACAGCCGTTAATGAAAATGCCGAAATTGGGTCCAATATAAACTTATTTGGTTGAGATGGTAAATGTAAATGCTCCATATTTGTATAGCACCTTTCTAGTCTTTTCTACCACTTTTACATCTGCATTCACCATTCACACACATTCATTCACAAACAGAAACTTACAGACACACATTCCGCCAGGGGCAATTCGGCAATATCTTGCCCACTTCGACATGCAGCCTGGGGGAGCTGAGGGGTGATGTTTAAGGCAGCCCTGGAAAATAATGGTGGCCCCACAAAATATTGACACTTTGGGCCCAATTTGGACATTTTCACTTAGCGGTGTGCTCACTTTTGTTATTGTTATTTTGAGGGGACAGCAAATTTACACTGTTCTACAAGCTGTACACTCACTACTTTACATTGTAGTAAAACGTCATTTCTTTAGATCAGATGTGAGGGGTGCACTCACTTTGTGAGCTACTGTATGTGACGACTTGACCAGTGAGAGCGGCTTGTTTCTACGCGTCTTTTTATGTTTCTTAATGCACAGTTGTCGAAATGCAGTTATTATATAAAAAAAATGTAGGTAAATTTCTTTTTTGAGCAGTCATCCTCAGTCTGTGATGACAGACTGGATCTAACTCAGGACGCCTCCGCCTGCTTCTTCTCCTGATTCCATCCAACACAACCTCTCTGTGGCTCGACGCCGCCTCTTTGTCCAGTTTGTCGTGGTTGTTCTTCAGCCAGCCGGCGTCTCCCCGGGTTTCTCTGGGAGCTTGTTTCCCTCTCTCCGGTGTTTGCTACGTCTTCGGTAGCATCTCCTGTCCCCTCAGAAACAGCTCTGTGTGAGATTCACTGAACTTTGAAGGACTTTGTATGAATAAAACAAAAGCAGACAGAAGGTGGCAGTTAAATGTCATCATGTCTTTCATCTAGGTAGGATTTGTTTACAGTTTGCAATGTGTTTCGGTTTCACTACAAACTCACTTTTTTAACCTCTACAAAGCTAAACTATTAGTTGAATAATCAGTTATTCAATTTACACAAAATAAATCAACTATCTTGATAACTGATTCATCATTTTAGCCATTTTATCAAACAGAAAATGTTCTCTGATTTTAGTTTCTGCTTTTCTTTGTTTCTTTGGGTTTTGGGCTGATGGTCTGACAAAAACAAAATAATACTGTCTGGTTTTGATACGGGAAATTATAAATGTTGCATCGGTTTTCAATTCAGTTCTATCTTTATTGTCCCACCAGGGGAAATTTGATTTGCAATAGGGTTAAAAAACAGAAACAGAAGCAAACATACACGAGACATGGACAAAAATAAGATCAGCCGTTACCGTGTACAACATATAATTTGTTTGTCTAAAAGTACTGAATAGCCTCATCACTGTAGGATGCTTCTGAGCAGCAGCTCGAGCTCAGTGCCAATTTAGGGCATTAATTGCTGTTGGTGCAAATGATATATTATAATTGCTATCAGCATTTAAAATGCCCAAATTAAAACAAAGCAAACAGAAACAAAGTGAAATACATTGACATTGTGATTTGTATTTCCTTTTTATGTAGACATTTACGTTGTCATACTTCAACACAAAACGTGTTAAAAGGACAATTATTGAACTCAGGACTGACCCCAGAGGAACTCCCCTTTTCCTCTGTAGGGGAAACGCCGTCCCCCCTCATTCTGGGTTAGGGCCAATCTACCCTCAACATGTTCTTTATTTAAAGGCTCTGGGATGTGCTAATGGTGCTAATACATGAAAGAAGCAGTGTGAGATTTAGTCCCAGCACTGAGACGGTTGGCTTGTGTCCTCCAGCAGCAGCATGAGTCTGGACGAGGACGCCCGCTGGCTGGACTGGATGACCAGACAGTTTGAGAGCATCGCCGGAGACGACAAAGAGATCGACATCGATGAGTTTAAAGCGGCTCTCAAGGTCAAAGATGTGAGAAAGAAGTACTCATATTCTTTACTGAAGTAAAAGTACAAATACAACAGTGTGGAAATACTCAAATTGTTATTTATGGAGCCCCTGATGTCCCATGAGGTGATATTTTTACATGTGCAAACAAGATAAAATAAAATATCACCTTTCGGGATTTCAGAGACTACAAGTAAAAGTCCTGCATTAAACACACCAAGTATTATCACCTCATGTACTTCAAGTATCAGCAAACAAAAGTTCAGCATTTTACTGTTGTAGCTGCTTCAGGTGGAACTAGCGTGAGTTTAAACTACTTTATATACAGTTAAATTGCATGAAGTGCAGTAAAAAGGGCAGTATTTGCCTCTTAGATGTGGTGGAGTAGAAGCATAAAGTAGAATAAAATAGAAATACAGAAGAGTTGATGTTTGACAGGCTGAGCTTTGCTGTGATACCTGTCTGTGTTATCACGTGTTTGTTCTGTGCAGTCGTTCTTTGCCGAGCGCTTCTTCGCGCTGTTTGACTCGGACGGCAGCAGCTCCATCAGTCTGGACGAGCTGCTGAAAGCTCTGGACCTGCTGATCCACGGCAGCGAGACGGACAAGCTCAGGTTCCTCTTCCAGGTCTACGATGTGGACGGTCAGTGGTCCAGTTTAACAAACAAACACACACACATATAGACACACAGGAGTTTGAACTCAACGCCATCGTAACAACTATTAAATGATATAAAGCTATGGTTTATACAGATATAGTCTTTATATAAGGCTGATGTGACTGCTGTTCAGACCATAGTCTGTAGAAAGAAGTGGGCGAAGCCTGCAGTTTGGCAGTTTGGCATTTTAGCCGTCGCCATCTTGTTTTTTTGGAACCAGACGTGACCATATTGGGATGAGACGTGTGTGCTAGCTAGCTTGGTTAGCTAGGTGCATCTTTAATTAGCTGGGATGCTGATTTTAGCTAGCGACAAACAGGCTGAAAATAACTTACAGAAAAATTACCTGCCGACTCCTGAAAGGTTTTTCAGCGGCGCTGGTTAAATGTACACAGAGCAGCGGATACGAGTCCTAAAGCCTCCCCTGCTTCCTGGTCTCTGTTCCTCTAAATGGGACCATAATTTACTAAATGAACATCATGCTGTGTTGAAGAAGACTTGAAACGAGCGACTGAGACCATAAACTCATCAGGAAAGTGTTTACTGAGGGAATAAATCAGCTGACAAGTAGCAACATTTTCTCATAGACTTCTATACAATCACACTTCTTTCTGCAGCCGGTGGAGTCGCCCCCTGCTGGCTGCTGGAGAGAACGCAGGTTTAAGTTACTTCCGCGTTGGCTTCACTTTCAGACCCGGAGGTTTCTGCTTTGTTCAGACTTGGCGTCTGCAGGGTGAACTCAACCTTAACCCTTAACTCCAGGAAAGCCAAAAAAACAAAACTGTAGCAGTCGGGTTCAAACTTAGTGTCATGTTAACGTAAAAAACAGTTTCCCGCGTGGAGCTTATCATCACTAAATTAAACCAGGTTGCCTCTCCCTAATTGGTCTTAAGTAGAGAGTAGTTGTTACTAAATATTTACAGACTGTTGTTAGCTAACTGAACCAACTGACAAAGCTAATGTTAGCAAGCTAACTTTTGAGCTGTTTAGAGTAAAAGAGGTAATATGGAGCACGGTCGCCGTCTCTGACCTGAAACTTAATAAATGCTGTTTTAATAAAGGATTTTAAATTACAATTAAAAAATGAAACATGCCTCAAATTACTAAACATTATGCTGATGACATTTGACTAAGTCAGTAAATAACCTCTGTTAGCTTAGCATAAACTGTTTGAACACTACTTACTCTGAAACAAAGCTTCCTCTGTGTGTGCAGATAGAAATAAAATAATTTTGAACCTCTGAAACTGTAATGTTTGCAAGCTATGCTAGCTTGTGATGCTACAGTGTCGTCCTGTGTAAACTGTTGATTGCTCCTGATTGGACAGTGAACCAGTGAACGTCCAAATTCTCTGATTCAAACTTCTTAATTGTGAATATCTTCTGGTTTGGTCTGTGACAGTAACCTGAATCTCTTTGGGTTGACAACACTGACCGACATTTTTCACATTTTTCTGGACCTAACTAATTAATCGAGAAAATAATCAACAGATGAATCGATAATGAAAATAATTGTTAGCTGCAGTTTTTCATCGTTTTTTTTCAACAGAAATATTTCAACCGTTTTGGGTTTCTTTTCAGAAACACATTAAGATAAACAAAGATTATCCCCAAACTTTGTTATGTGTAGTTATGAGGCCTCACCAAGATTACATGACCTAATGCAGTTTAAATATAAACTCTCTATATTGATAGTACTTTGAACAAAAGTACAGCTGGTTATGTCAGCTGATCGCTGCTGTCTGAAAGTTTTATTGAACTTCCAGACGGAAGCAGAAATGAACTCATTCACACACAGTGTCTTGCCCAGGCAGACATGCAGAGCCGGGGATCGAACCACCGACCTTCTGAGAAGTGGGCGACCGCTCTATTTAAAGAAAAATCCAGCTACTTAAATGTGAATATTTCCTGGTGTCTTTCCTCCTCTGTGACAGTTAACCGAATGTCTTTGTGGATAAAACAAGACATTTAAGGACGTCATCTTAATGAAAAGAATCTTTCGTTGCAGCCCTGTTGCTTGTTTTTCCTCCTCACGTTTGCAGAAAGTCATGTGACTTTGCTCTTTTAGTGTAACAGAAGGTGTTTTTTTGCTCGCAGGCAGCGGCTCCATCGATCCAGACGAGCTGCGAACGGTTCTGAAGTCGTGTCTGCGTGAGAGCGCCATCTCTCTGCCGGAGGAGAAGCTGGACGACCTGACGCTGGCGCTGTTCGAGTCGGCCGATAAAGACAACAGCGGCGCCATCACCTTCGAGGAGCTCAAGGCCGAGCTGGAGAACTTCCCGGAGGTGATGGAGAACCTCACCATCAGGTCACACAACATTTACTGTCTGCATGCTGCTCCTGGTGTTTAATGTTCCTGTGATTCATCCCCACAACACACAGTTCACTGATTCTACTTTAACCAAACATGCTTATGTTAATAAACTTTACCAAGCGACAAAGTAAAAACGGTGGACAAACTATGATAAAAACAGTTAGAGAGTATAATAAGTAAAATAAAACAATATCAAATAATTAAAATGATCAATTGTCAATTCAGTAAGAGTTCAAAGAAGAAGAAGAAGATGTTTCGTAGATCCTCAGAGTGATTACTGAAGAGTTAGATTTGAGGATGGAACTTTAATAGAACCCCTTTTTAACACGTCTTTGCTGAACATATTTCTGAACGGGAGGAGAAAAGTAAGTTATGAGAGATAAATAATAGATCCCGATGGTTTGTTTGTGTTAATATTTGTGTATTATTTTAATTCCTGCAAGGCTGGGTTTATTTTATTTCATTCCCATCGTTGGAGATCTGCTGGGACAGGCGGTTTCATGAGGTCAGTACCCTGCGCTGTTTGTTGATGATGACCGTGTCTGAATGATCCCAGGAAGTCTGGATCATATAAATGACCAGACAATAAAATCAAACTGTGGAGACGAACGCAGCAGCAGCAGCAGCAGCAGAGGGACAAAAGTACTGGGACACATGCACATTGTTTTTATGACATCCTGTTCTAAATTCATTGGCTTTAATATGGAGCTGCTCTCCCTTTGCAGCTGTAACAGCTTCCTCTCTTCTGGGACGGCTTTCTAGCAGATGTTGGAGTTTGTCTGTGGGAATTTTTCCCTGTTTATGCGGAAGAACATCTGTGAGTTCAGACCCTGATGATGAACGATATCCTGGCTCGCAGTCTCTGTTTTAGTTCATCCCAAAGGTGTTTATAGGGTTGAGGGGAGGGATCTGAGCAGGCCGCTCAAGTTCTTCCAAACCAAACATTGAAAAGCATTTTTTAATGGAGCTGCTTTGTGCACAGGAGTGCCGTCGTATTGGAACAGGAAAAGGACAAACACAAACTGTTTACTGTCTAAAACTGTCTGCTGTAACATTAAGGTTCCCCACACCGTGAAAAAACAGCCCCTCCTAAAGGTATTAAGACAGGGGTGTCCCAGTACTTTTGGCTATACAGTGTATTTATACCACACTATGAAATGCTCCTTTACAAGGATACGTTCTGCATTCAGAATCTTTCCTAAGCAAAAGTACAGAAGTATTATCAACACAGTGTACTTAAACCATCAAAAGTAAAGGTGCTCATTCTGTAGAATCATCTTCCTTCGTGTTATTAATTATTGGATCATTAATTACCTGCAGCTGTCAAATAAATGTAGTAAAAAAACTTCAATATTTCCCTCTGAGATGTAGAAGTGTACTGTAGCATAACATGGGAATACTCAAGTAAAGTACTTAAGTACTTGAGCAAATGTACTTAGTTAGTTTCCACCACTGTTGTTTGGCCCAAATAATTATAATAATAAAACAAGACAAAGGAAACGAGAGATTTCTGCTTGAAAAATGTTTAGTCATCAAAATGTTAGACGGTTCTTTATTAAATTCAAGTGTATTTCTAGAGCACATTTAAAATCAACCCTAGTTGACCAAAGTGCTTTCCAGTTTCAGAATACACAACAAATATAACAACAGTAGAAAAGGTCTAAAATGTCACTACTCAACTGTGTTTGAAGGCCAATGAAAAGAGGTGGGTCTTTAGCAAGGATCTGAAAGTGTCAGCAGTCCAGACATTTCTTATTTCAACAGGTAAAGTGTTCCACAGGTTAGGAGCAGCCACTGAAAAGGCTCGGTCACCGTTAGTTTTTAACCTGGATCAGGGGACAACGAGGAGCATCTGATTGGATGAGCTCAGTGCTCTGACCGGAGTGCGGACGTGTAAAAGGTCTGATAAATAAGAAGGTGTCAACCCATTTAAAATTTTAAAGACAAGCAACAAAATCTTAAAATCTATCCTAAAGCGGACAGGAAGCCGGTGGAGCAAGGCTGGAACGGGGGTCATGTGCTCACGCTTTGTAGTTCCAGTTAGAAGCGGAGCTGCTGCGTTCTGGACTGACTGTAACCGACGGAGAGACGACTGATCCACTCCAAAATAGTCTAGTGGAGACCTTATAAAGTTATCAAACAAAAACTCCACTCGCTCTGTGGTTTCAGTTTCTGCAGTCTCAGGTCTTGTGTTTTATATCTCTGTGAGCTGAATCTCTTTGTGTTTTGGAAAGACGTGTGGAGACGCTGGTCAGCTGCACCAAACACTGAAGGCCTGTAGAGAAGAGTATTTTAGGGTTAACATTAATTCCTCTGCTCTCTCTCTCCCTCTCTCTTGTTCTTCCTCTGCCTCTCTCGCCCCTCCTCTCCTCCTCAGTGCTGCTAACTGGTTGAAGCCTCCTGACGTGGAGCAGAAGAAGCGTCGCGCTCCACGTTACCTGACCCGGGTCTACTGGCACAACAACAGCCGGAAGCTGCTGTTCCTGTGCCTGTACGCCGGCCTCACCGTGCTGCTGTTCACCGAGGCCATGCTGCGGCACAGTTACGGCGGCGGCTGGTTCATGGTGGCCAAGGGCTGCGGACAGTGTCTCAACTTCAACTGCACCCTCGTCATGGTACGAGGAGGCGGCACAGGTGGTGCAGCTGGTGCCTGTTACACATGAAAACATCTGCACGTGATCGACAGAAGAGTTTTATTTCAAGGAGGGCGCACAGAGGGAGCTCAATCACACACGTCACAGAACAACAGCATAAAAGACACTTACATATAAAAGCTAAAAAATGAAGTACATCAGAATCAGAATCAGCTTTATGGACACATACATACATTGCTCACGATGTGCTGACTTATACAATAATACAATAATAAATCAGACACAGGCTACAGTATAGAGAACACATATATACACGCTATAAACAATAGTTTATTGAGACAAAGGATGCAGAAGGAAATTATCATTATTATTGTTATCATTATGTACATGCATACATATCCGTATTAGTAGAGGCCCTGTGCCTTTTATTATTTAGAAACCTGACCTTTGTTACCAATAATTTTACATTCAGATTCCTCCTGTTCCTGTTTTTTTTTTTAACCTGTCCTGCCCATTTGCTGCATGTTGCGCCAGACAGATTTTACTGTGACAAGAAAGTACTGTTAAGTATTTCCTCCTGTTTCTCAGCTGTCTCTCCTCTCGAGGCGTGTCACAGTAAAATACCATCCAATCAGGGGCGTCATTTACACTGGGGACGCTGGGGACACGTCCCCACCCCTTTGTTAAAGCATAATTTGTTTAAAAACTTTCTGCAATACAGCTTGGAGTTAATAACAAATTAAATGCAATTAAAAATATAGAAGAAACACATGTGCGTTGTCCAAACTTAACTTAACTTAAGCCAAAAAAAAACAAGCTGCAGATTATAAAATGACCCAAAAACGTGCAGTAACTATAACAACTTCCGGACGCAGTTTCTTTTTGGCCAAGTTTTCCGTTCTCTCCCTGTGAACATGACAAAAGAGGAGGGACTAAAGACTAAACCGGGCCTGAGCAGGGACGATGTTACAGGAGAAACAGATCTGAGAGCTGCTCTCACTTAGATTCTGTTGGATTTGTTTATTTTGAAATGTCACCTGCCGCCTGAGTTTCCTTTTCCACCATAAACTGCTGCAGAAACTTTCCCCAGAGTGCAGGAAATCAAGTGTTTCCTCGCTCATGTATGTTGGCATTGAGGAAATCCTTAAAACTCTGTTTAAGGATCTTTTCTTCTTGAACCTGATATCACGTACCTTTGATATCTCGCAAGCTAAGTGTCTCTTCACACTAATCACTAATCTGAGCTCCTTTGTCGCCACCGCTTTTCAACACAAAGCGACGCCCTTGCATCCAGTGTTTGCCAACACTTTTCAAGAGAGACTGAAGACTCCACGCTTACAGTCTAGCTCGCCTAGCAAGGCTGGGGAGCAAAGTGCTGCAGCTTCCTGAAAGTCTTAAACTGTTGAATGTGTGAGGGCTTCTAAAAGTGTAACTGGAGAACAGGAAACACGTCCAGGCCCTGTTTTTTAGAGGTCTTAAAGAAGCTGCATAAATGAGATTCTTCATCAGTGGAAGTTTTTAGTTAATGAATGATTTACTGTTTGCTTTAGAAGAGCCAAAGAAATTAAATTAAACTCTCTGTGCCATATTGAATTGCATAGCATCGGATGATTTTGCGTCGTCCAGTTGCGTCCTATCACATCATGGTGAATCAAATCGTGTCAAACCGCACTGCATCGTAATGGGTGAATCGTACCGTGCCGCAGATCACTTCAGATGTATCTGTAATGTGTCGTCGGCGTTGCATCGGCCTCCGGTGATGGAGATGCACAGCTTCAGTCTTTGTAACATCCGGCTCTGGAGCTGATGCACCAGGTTTGTTTGGATGGAACGTTTACAGCAAACCTCTGCTCCATGTCTTCATGTGTTGATGTTTTCACTCTCTTGTGGGCCTGCAGATTGGATTATGGATTTTACTACTTATTACATGATGCAAAGAAACTCCCGCACTCTGTCTAATTTGCAAAAATAAGTTTCTAAGCTGTCAGCGTTGTCTAAGATTTTGCCTGATGAAGGTCTAGCACCGAAACGTTGCAGCGGATAAACTAATTTTTGCAAGTTAGACAGCGTGCAGGAGTTTCTACTTGTTTCCCTCCGACCCACCTGTTATAGATGTGCGAGGTAATGCACTACTTTTAAATATACCTTGTGTGTCTGTGTGTGTGCAGGTGCTGATGCTGCGTCGCTGTTTAACCTGGCTGAGGGCGACCTGGGTGGTGAGGGTCTTACCTCTGGACCAGAACATCCTGCTGCATCAGATCGTGGGCTACGCCATCCTCTGCTTCACGCTGGTGCACACTGTCGCTCACGTCTTCAACTTTGGTACAAACTGAGTGTCAAATGTTTTTATGAAGGGAGGACATGAAGGTTATGAAGGTTTTCTGGTGAAACAAAAAGGATCTGACTCTTTAAACAAAGGTCTCTCTCTCTCTGTAGGGATCCTTTCCTCAAAGCTGTCAGACACATGTAATAATAATCTGAGCCTGTCAGCAGCAAAAACAAGCACGTGGACGTACAAAATGTCAATTTGTCACATAGACACAAAAATATTGGAAGGTAAGATCCAGGGCGGGACAATAAAACACTAACAATAATTATCACAATATAATTTCTTTCAAAAACAATATAACAATGTCCAATAAACGTTTGATTTTATTCACTTGAATCATTTATTTTGTTGAGGAAAAAGCTTTTACTTAATTTTCCTCCATCAGAATAGTTCTGAATGTTCTGCCTCAGATTTGTGAAGTGATCCACTGTTTGGCATCAAGTGTTCTGACCATAAACCACAAGTAACCATCAGGTTTCCTCAACTTCCTCTCAGGAGCAAAAATCAGCCTTTAAACTCGAAAGAAATAACAATTTGATACTTATCGTGATAATTAGGGATATCGAAAGATATAAAACTTTTTATCATGATAACATTTTTGGCCGCATCGTCCCGCCCTAACGCAGGTTGATAAATAACGACGTTACCCTTTAAATCATTAATTATGTGGACAGACTGCTGCGAAATCCCTGAAAGAATTACATTTTCAGAACTGTGTGTTTTTGATTCTGCAGAGCTGCAAGTTAAACTACATGGGGTTTTATTAGTACCTTTGATAAAGGACACTGTTTAATAATAATATTATTAGTATGGGAGCCACCCTGCCACTCACACTCACACATAAGGGCAATTTAAAGTCACCAGTTAACTTCAGTTCAATACAATATTATTTATTGGCACGAAGTAAACAATGTTGCCAAAGCTGAAAGTCACATATAAACATTACAATTAAACAAACAAATGTATCTTAAATTCAAATAATTTCTTGCTTCTTATTTTCCTGCCAAGGAACAATTGTTCAAATATCAAACAATAATCATAATATTAATTATAATATCACAGTAATTTGATGTAAATGACAACAATGATTGTGACACTGATGCTCGGTACCAATGATCTTCTGAGCAGTTTGAATCCCTCGCTGCAGAGCCGTCCGGTCCTGGGCCGTGCACATCGCATGTTAGTGATGTTTCCAGTCAGGATGCTTTCTACTGCTCCTCTGTAAAAGCTGCCAGGAACTTGGCGTGGGAATGTCAGGTTCTCTGTGATGCTGATTCCCAGGAAGCTGAAACTGTCTCCACCTCAGCTCCACTGATGTAGAGTGTAGTAGGAGTGTGTGTCTTTATCTCAATCAATCAAACTCAAATCGAGTGTGAATATCCTTATTTTATTCTTTATTTTGATGCTGCTAAATTGTGATACGTGTTGGGATTCTGTTTATTTCTCTAGTTTTTATTCAGTCAGACGGAACAAACAGAGTCGCAGGTGCAGCAGGTGCTTTTAGTGGAGGGGATGAAGAGAATCGGACTAAAACAGTGTGACCTGGAAGAGGTCACATTTATTTATTTATGATAGATTTTTGTAAGAAAATGTAGTTTTTTCTGACTCTGTGGTGGACGGCTGAAAAGAACCTCCAGAACCTGCAGACACAGGTGAGCAGCGAGTGTGAGGGGAAGCAGGTGTGACGTGTTGGCGCTGCGTCCGTGTGTGTTTCAGCGCAGCTGGCGGAGAGCGGCGAGTACCGGCTGTGGGAGTTCCTGCTGACCACGAGGCCCGGCATCGGCTGGGTGAAGGGGACGGCCTCGGTGACCGGAGTCGTGCTGCAGGCGCTGATCTGCCTCATGGTGCTCTGCTCCTGCACCTTCGTACGACGCAGCGGACACTTTGAGGTAAGACTCTGCAGGCTGATTCTGCCGCTTACTATTCAGATCCTTTACTTACTGCAAGTAAAAGTACTAATACCTCACTGTTTAAATACTCTGTTACAGGTAATAGTCCTGCATTTAAAATGTAACTTAAGAGGAGAAAAGAAATCAGGAAAATGTACTTAAAGTATTAAAAGTTAGAACAATGTACTATTACAGATTATATGATATTATTATTATTATTATTATTCCTCATGTTCATGTAAAAGCAGGATTTCACTGCTGTAGTTGTTTTTTGGTATCAGACTGCAATTAATGATTATTTTCATTCTGGATTAATCTGCTGATTATTATCTGAAAATAGAGAAAAATGGTCACAGTTACCCAGAGTCCAAAGTGACTCCTTCACAGTGTTTGTTCAAACCTCAAAATGATTAAAACACAATAAAATAATCAAAAGGAGAAGCAGAAAATCTTCACATTAAATGTCTTCAATGATTATCAGAATAGTTGCCAATTACATTTCTGTCAATCAACTAATATACTAGCTGTACTTATAAACGTTAAATATCTGATTCTATTTTTTTATGTGACAACGCTGAAGAAATGACCCTTTGCTCCAGTGTAAAGTAGCGAGCGTACAGCTTGTATAACAGTGTAAAGTAGTGAGCGTACAGCTTGTATAACAGCGTAAAGTAGTGAGCGTACAGCTTGTATAACAGTGTAAAGTAGTGAGCGTACAGCTTGTAAAGTAGTGAGCGTGCAGCTTGTATAACAGTGTAAAGTAGTGAGAGTGCAGCTTGTATAACAGTGTAAAGTAGTGAGCGTACAGCTTGTATAACAGTGTAAAGTAGTAAGCGTACAGCTTGTAAAGTAGTGAGCGTGCAGCTTGTATAACAGTGTAAAGTAGTGAGCGTACAGCTTGTATAACAGTGTAAAGTAGTGAGCGTGCAGCTTGTATAACAGTGTAAAGTAGTGAGCGTGCAGCTTGTATAACAGTGTAAAGTAGTAAGCGTACAGCTTGTAAAGTAGTGAGCGTGCAGCTTGTATAACAGTGTAAAGTAGTGAGCGTGCAGCTTGTATAACAGTGTAAAGTAGTGAGCGTACAGCTTGTATAACAGTGTAAAGTAGTGAGTGTACACCTTGTAAAGTAGTGAGTGTACACCTTGTATAACAGCGTAAAGTAGTGAGCGTACAGCTTGTATAACAGTGTAAAGTAGTGAGAGTGCAGCTTGTAAAGTAGTGAGTGTACAGCTTGTATAACAGTGTAAAGTAGTGAGCGTACAGCTTGTATAACAGTGTAAAGTAGTGAGAGTGCAGCTTGTAAAGTAGTGAGTGTACAGCTTGTATAACAGCGTAAAGTAGTGAGAGTGCAGCTTGTATAACAGTGTA
>NC_060171.1:1937563-1938535 GCF_021292245.1 Micropterus dolomieu
TGAGCGTACAGCTTGTATAACTGTAAAGTAGTGAGCGTACAGCTTGTATAACAGTGTAAAGTAGTGAGCGTGCAGCTTGTATAACAGTGTAAAGTAGTCAGCGTGCAGCTTGTATAACAGTGTAAAGTAGTGAGAGTGCAGTGCTTGTATAACAGTGTAAAGTAGTGAGCGTGCTGCTTGTATAACAGTGTAA
This sequence comes from Micropterus dolomieu, assembly GCF_021292245.1. Taxonomy (NCBI): domain Eukaryota; kingdom Metazoa; phylum Chordata; class Actinopteri; order Centrarchiformes; family Centrarchidae; genus Micropterus; species Micropterus dolomieu. The sequence goes on from NC_060171.1 coordinate 1,937,757, forward strand.
AGTAGTGAGCGTACAGCTTGTATAACAGTGTAAAGTAGGGAGGGTGCAGCTTGTATAACAGTGTAAAGTAGTGAGCGTGCAGCTTGTACAACAGTGTAAAGTAGTGAGAGTGCAGCTTGTAAAGTAGTGAGTGTACAGCTTGTATAACAGTGTAAAGTAGTGAGCGTACAGCTTGTATAACAGTGTAAAGTAGTGAGAGTGCAGCTTGTAAAGTAGTGAGTGTACAGCTTGTATAACAGCGTAAAGTAGTGAGAGTGCAGCTTGTATAACAGTGTAAAGTAGTGAGCGTGCAGCTTGTAAAGTAGTGAGTGTACAGCTTGTATAACAGCGTAAAGTAGTGAGAGTGCAGCTTGTATAACAGTGTAAAGTAGTGAGCGTGCAGCTTGTAAAGTAGTGAGTGTACAGCTTGTATAACAGTGTAAAGTAGTGAGCGTACAGCTTGTAAAGTAGTGAGAGTGCAGCTTGTATAACAGTGTAAAGTAATGAGCGTACAGCTTGTATAACTGTAAAGTAGTGAGGGTACAGCTTGTATAACAGTGTAAACTAGTGAGCGTGCAGCTTGTATAACTGTAAAGTAGTGAGCGTGCAGCTTGTATAACTGTAAAGTAGTGAGCGTGCAGCTTGTATAACTGTAAAGTAGTGAGCGTACAGCTTGTATAACTGTAAAGTAGTGAGCGTACAGCTTGTATAACAGTGTAAAGTAGTGAGCGTACAGCTTGTATAACAGTGTAAACTAGTGAGCGTGCAGCTTGTATAACTGTAAAGTAGTGAGCGTGCAG
>NC_060171.1:1938635-1941976 GCF_021292245.1 Micropterus dolomieu
GTAAAGTAGTGAGCGTACAGCTTGTATAACTGTAAAGTAGTGAGCGTACAGCTTGTATAACAGTGTAAAGTAGTGAGCGTGCAGCTTGTATAACAGTGTAAAGTAGTGAGCGTACAGCTTGTATAACTGTAAAGTAGTGAGCGTGCAGCTTGTATAACTGTAAAGTAGTGAGCGTGCAGCTTGTATAACTGTAAAGTAGTGAGCGTGCAGCTTGTATAACAGTGTAAAGTAGTGAGCGTGCAGCTTGTATAACAGTGTAAAGTAGTGAGCGTGCAGCTTGTATAACAGTGTAAAGTAGTGAGCGTACAGCTTGTATAAAGTAGTGAGCGTACAGCTTGTATAACAGTGTAAAGTAGTGAGCGTGCAGCTTGTATAACAGTGTAAAGTAGCGAGCGTACAGCTTGTATAACAGTGTAAAGTAGCGAGCGTACAGCTTGTATAACAGTGTAAAGTAGCGAGCGTACAGCTTGTATATCAGTGTAAAGTAGCGAGCGTACAGCTTGTATAACAGTGTAAAGTAGTGAGCGTACAGCTTGTATAACAGTGTAAAGTAGTGAGCGTACAGCTTGTATAACAGTGTAAAGTAGTGAGCGTACAGCTTGTACAGTGTAAATCTGCTGTCCCCACAAAATAACACGTCACACATATCTATAATAATAATATCTAAACCGCTGGCAACAACAGTGAAAATACCCAAATTGGGCCCAATCAGCCATTTTCCCTCCCCGGTGTCATGTGATTCGTTAGTGTTACAAGGTCTCAGGTGTGAACGGGGAGCAGGTGTGTTAGATTAGGTGTTATCGCTCTCACACTGGTCACTGGAAGAGCAACATGGACAAGAACTCTGAGGATCTGAAAAAAAGAAGTGTTGCTCTACATGAAGATGACCGAGGCTCAGTGCGGGCAGACATTTTGGATTAGGGGTGCTGCACAGCAGAAATGCGTGCAGGGCACGACTGTGACACACTTTCCTTCAGCACAGAGTGGTTACAAACATGTTCGGATGAGGTCACCGAGGTCCAGACCTCCGTAACTATATGTATGTATAAAATGAAATAAGGTGAAATGTCAGACGCTGTGCGCATTTACACAGCAGCATAACTTCATATTTAAGTCTCCCGACACGCCGACAGGATCGGTCAGAAACTAACGTTAATTAATGTTCTGTGTTCTTCTCCGCGTCCAAAAGGTCTCGCACACAGTCCACGTTCATCCAGTGAAACTGTTTGGAGTACAGCAGCCGTCCTCCTGATCAGTCTTGAGCTCCATCACAGTTCTGTTTTGCTGCATACATGTCCCAGTAATGTTGCTGTGACATTACTGCGCCCATGGAAACGTTTAAAATGACTGACAACAGCCTCTCGAATCATGAAACCAAACTCTTAAAGCAAACACTCGTACATCAGCACAATAAAGAAATCACCTGGAAAGTTAAAAGGATCGGTAGAGGTGGGATAAAATAAAATAATTAAAATAATTAATTGGGCCGAGTGCGGGTACATGATTATTTGTCAAAAAACAAACTACCGCACACTGATCTGGCTTTACTACCTTTATTGTGAGCAAAGTGTTTCGCCCATTGCTTCTTCAGGCTCACACAGTAAAATACATAAACACTTACAGGTGTGCTAAGTAGACCCTGTGCAGGTCATGTGACCAGTACAATCCATTTCGCTCCTGCCTTCCCGCCCCCTGCCAAGGATAAAAGATTGCATAGACCCTGAAACTGAGCTGCAGCACGGTGGCCGAGACCATACAGGGGAGTTTAATTTATAACAAAACATCATATTTTATAAACTCTTGATGTGTTTTATGTGTAAAAATCTGTCAGATAAATGTAGTGAAGTAAAAAGAACAAGATCTCCCTCTGAGGTGGAGCAGAAGGAGAAAGTGGCATGAAAAGAAAGTAAAGTACAAACACCTCTAATTTGTACTTAAGTGCAGTACTTGAGTCCACGTCTGCCTCTGACACAGTTAGTATAAATCCCTATCATATGCAGTCTGTAACTACAGTCCCCTCTTGGTGTCACTGTGCCTCACATTAGCATCTTTAAACAGAATGTGTTTTCTTTTAAAACAGATCATTACATTCTTTCAGAATGTAGGTAAATATTCAGTCCTCACTGTTGAGCCTCTCTCTGCTGATAAAACATCACTTCCTCCACGTTCTCCCACTGTGACCTTGTTTTTACTGCCCGGCTGTTTCCAGTCCACCTGCAGTGTGTGCGGTGTTTGGCTCCCTCTTGTGGCTACGCTCAGTTACTGCAATAACGACAGAAATAAAACTTCAGCTCTTCTCAGTCAGTCTGTTATTGTCTACACCCACTTAGATAGGTGTTGGTAGGTGGGGGGGGGGGGGGGGGGGGGGGGGGGGGGGGGGGGGGGGGGGGGGGGGGAGGCGCGGTCCATGTTGCAGACACGTACACGGCAGCATGACTTGGAAACGAAACATAAAGAGTCACTTAGAGATAAAGTCCAGGCATCATGAGAGAGTCCAAACCAAACAAGGAAATCCACAAAAACAAAAGGAAGTAATGAGAAAGTCCAGAGGACAAGTAGAGACCGAGGACAGGTAGAGACTGAGGAGAGGTAGAAAGACTGAGAGGACAGGTAGAGACTGAGGACAGGTAGAGAGACTGAGAGGACAGGTAGAGACTGAGGACAGGTAGAGACTGAGGACAGGTAGAGAGACTGAGAGGACAGGTAGAGAGACTGAGGACAGGTAGAGAGACTGAGGAGAGGTAGAGAGACTGAGGAGAGGTAGAGAGACTGAGAGGACAGGTAGAGAGACTGAGGAGAGGTAGAGAGACTGAGAGGACAGGTAGAGAGACTGAGGACAGGTAGAGAGACTGAGGAGAGGTAGAGAGACTGAGGAGAGGTAGAGAGACTGAGGACAGGTAGAGACTGAGGAGAGGTGGACAGGTAGAGAGACTGAGGAGAGGTAGAGAGACTGAGAGGACAGGTAGAGAGACTGAGGACAGGTAGAGACTGAGGAGAGGTAGAAAGACTGAGAGGACAGGTAGAGACTGAGGAGAGGTAGAAAGACTGAGAGGACAGGTAGAGACTGAGGACAGGTAGAGACTGAGGACAGGTAGAGAGACTGAGAGGACAGGTAGAGACTGAGGACAGGTAGAGAGACTGAGAGGACAGGTAGAGAGACAGAGGAGAGGTAGAGAGAGAGGAGGGGTAGAGAGAGAGGACAGGTAGAGACTGAGGAGAGGTAGAGACTGAGGAGAGGTAGAAAGACTGAGAGGACAGGTAGAGACTGAGGACAGGTAGAGACTGAGGAGAGGTAGAAAGACTGAGAGGACAGGTAGAGACTGAGGACAGGTAGAGACTGA
>NC_060171.1:1942076-1942631 GCF_021292245.1 Micropterus dolomieu
GTAGAGACTGAGGAGAGGTAGAGACTGAGGAGAGGTAGAAAGACTGAGAGGACAGGTAGAGACTGAGGACAGGTAGAGACTGAGGACAGGTAGAGACTGAGGACAGGTAGAAAGACTGAGAGGACAGGTAGAGAGACTGAGGACAGGTGTAGAGACTGAGGACAGGTAGAGAGACTGAGAGGACAGGTAGAGAGACTGAGGACAGGTGTAGAGACTGAGGACAGGTAGAGAGACTGAGAGGACAGGTAGAGAGACTGAGAGGACAGGTAGAGACTGAGGACAGGTAGAGAGACTGAGAGGACAGGTAGAGACTGAGAGGACAGGTAGAGACAGAGGACAGGAATACCAAATCATTGCAGCAAAATTTGTCTCCTCATGCCACGAACTGAGGACAACCAGTGGAAAGTCCGACTAGAATTTTTTTTAAATTATTATTATTTTCATTGTTATTTTAGTAATTGTTGTTTTATTCATATTTCACATTTGATACTGATTTTTTTGTTTGTTTTTTGTCTATTAACACACACACACCTATTTAATGTTTTATTTATTTTT
>NC_060171.1:1942731-1954048 GCF_021292245.1 Micropterus dolomieu
CTCGCCAAGCGGCTACTCCGACACGCCCTCAGAAACAGCGAGCTGCAGCACACAGCTCTCCTCTCCCTTCCAAACACTAGCTACCCTCCAGGCAGTCAGTGGACATAAAGTTGTTCCTGTGATGTAGAGACAGAGCTCAGTTAAAACTTTATGGATACAGATTAATAACTCACCGCTCTGAAACTCTCGCTCCAGTCCGGCTGAACCCGAGCCGTTTACCGGCTTCTCGCCGACCCGCCCTTCTCTGCTTCTGATTGGCTAGTAGTCCTTAACTAGGAACTGAGCATGTGCAACTCCCAACAAAGATCATTTAGAGACAAGATGTATCACTCCATAGCTAAAACGAAGCCTTCAACACAGGCTGAAAAGAGGAGCTGCAGCAATGTGCAGGATGACAAAAAATATAACCATGTAAACCTGCTCTGGTACAACCTCTAAATAAGATTTTGAACCTGAAAATTAGCAGAATACCACCTCTTTAAAGCATTTGTTAAATATGTTCTGAAAATGGCTTGCAACAAGAAATGTTATAAAAACAAATGAAAATACTTTGAGAAAGGTTTATTTGCACAATAAGAAAACATGCAAGGCAATTTAAATATAGAAGAAACAAATGTGCATTGTCCAAAAAAAGTTTCATAAGCTAAAAAGACAAGCTGCTGAGTACTGTATTATATTCTTTAAATTGTCACCTGAATCACTTTATATAAATAAAGACAATTCTCCCATAAATTGGTGCAGAAAATGTCTCCAGAATGCAGGAAGTTAAGTGTTTAGCGCTCAAAACGTTCTAGGGGACCTCCAGACCCCCATTGTTATATTTTAGCATTGAATATTTCATCAAATAGTGCTGAAATATCTTCTTGTTTTGTTCTCGTGAACCCAATATGTGTATCGTCACACCCCTAATCTGAACCGTTATGTCTCAACACAAAGTGACGTCCTTGATTCATTTTATCTTATCAAAGTATAAACACACCCCAATAATCTATAGTGTGTTAAATATTAATGTATTATAATAAAATATTTTATTAAATTCACGGAATTTTGTAAATAATTATCTCGGGCTTAAAATTCATATAGATTTTCCGTTATACAGCAGTGAAGTTAATGGTATTAAATTTCATCCTAGGTGGTATTAAAAAGGTTTTATTTATGTCTTAAAATTAACTTGACACTGTAAAGACCAAAAGACACTTCTTCTACAAATTAACATTTTAAAGATTCTACAATATAAAACTCTCATAATGACTGTTAATAATGTAAATCTAAAACATGGGTTTTCTGTAATATTTTTATTGAATTTTGCAGTTGGGTCACATTTACGTCATCAAACCAGACATTTTCAGATCTAAAATGAACAATTAAATGAAGGATTTTGTTCATTATTTCACTGTAGGATCAACCGATGACCAGCTGCATATTAACATATTATTATATAATAATAATAATGCACTTTTCACGTATGTTTTCTTAACAAAACCTGGTTTGTAGACCAGAAAGAATCGTCGGGTGACAGAGTCGTTGTCAGCTCGTGTCAGTCACGTAGTGCGAGCACCACAACAACAGCAGCACAGTGACCTGCAGACGCTGAGAGTCGTGTAGTCTGCACTAGGCACCAGAAACTTCCCACACTTTCTCAAATACTCCTGCCTTTCCTCTGGTTCTGTAATACAGTACCAGATGCCATCTCCTCCACCCATTCACAGACAAAGCTAACATCCTCCTGCAGGAGCACAAAGTCTTTGGATAAATACCATGTATACACACCTCTGCTTAGCGATGTCAGTCTGAAGTGTTTTTATGTTTACCATATTGGACATGTTGTTTAATAGTATTCTGTGTTATGTGTCAGTGTTATGTAGACGGACCGTACGGGACTCCTACGAGACAGATCTTTGCCTCTGAACATGCCGTCCTGATCGGGGCAGGGATCGGGATCACGCCGTTCGCCTCCATCCTGCAAAGCATCATGTACCGGTAAGATACCAGACATCTGTCCATTGTGCAGGGTCGGCAGGTCAAGCACCGCCGCCTACACCTCCCTTTCTCAAGAATCCTGGTTCATTGAGGGAAGTGGGCGGAACTACATCTCCCAGCATGCTTCAGATGAGTAGCTGGAAAGACCATGGCTGCGTCCGAAATGTCAAAAAAATCTCATTTCCTTACCACCTTTCCTTGACCTCAATGGAAAACGTCATGAGGTCAAGGAAAGATGTGAAGGCGACGTAATGATGCAACGGTGGATTTTACTGACGTGACCTGCCGTGATGAAACTACAATGTCCTGAAGATGGACTACAAAAAGCGCATCTCTGACTCTGCCCCCCGTGTTGCTTTAATGCAGGCCATCATAAGGTGGACAGCACGGTGAAATATATTACTTCATAACCAAGATAGCAAAAAGGCCTGTAGGGCACCAGTCACCAAATAATGGACAGGGTTGTTACAGTGAGAATGCTCACACTCTCCCTCCTGCCAACATTCGTCAACATGAATCCCAATTATTGTTTGTAAACAGTAAACACAGGGTTTCCCACAGAATGACAGCGAAACTGTGGCGAGAGAGAGAGGGAGAGAGAGCGAGAGGAGGTGCTGAGTGAATATATGCGCTGCGCCCAGCTCTGTGATCAAATACAATTTTACCCATAGCCCAGTAAAACAAACAAAAATCGATCGCTGACCGCAGCTTGATCATTGCCTTTATTAAGCCGAGTGTGTTGGCATCTGTGACTGAGGTAAAATGAATTAATGATATTGCTGAAGGCATTTTACAAGACTAGTAACACAGCTCGCACGCCACAGTCTCTCTTGACTCCCGTGTTACATTCAGTAACAGTACCAGCTCGTTATTGGTCCATGCAAAATAGAATCTGGTTCTTCGTCTGCAGTACTTTATTCTTTCACCAAATCTTCTGTAACTACAGAACAAACCATCTGCTTCATGTTTACACCGGCATGCGCATGGCCAGTGTACCTGAACGGCCACTAGCTGTGCGTTTTAATTTTAAATTTAATGTAGCTAAAACGCTTCTGTGGACGGAGATCGTAGTCGTTTTAAAACTCTGAACTGAAACGGAGTAGCGTGGATGGGGCCTGAGTGAAGTCCTGTAAGCTGATGTGGTTTGTTTCCTTCAGATACCGCATGAGGAAGCAGAACTGTCCCAACTGCAGCTACTCGTGGTGTGAGAACATCAAAGACAGCGACATGAAGTTACGCAAAGTAAGAAAACACCAGTTATCGGGGATGTGCAGTTACACACGACATGTTGGAGCTTAATAAAATGTATTCGATGTGAACAGAAGTTAATCAGTTCCTTTAGGATTGCGTGATGTTGCGATAACACCTATTAACACAAATTCAACTCCCTGTGAATTCAGCGTGACTTCACCACAAATCTGACCTATCATGGCCATTTATTGAAAAATGTCTGTAAAGGTTCTCAGTCATCCAGGTCATAGTTATCCAAGGGTGGTTAAAATCAGGGGCAACTTGGTTCAGGTTACTAGAAGAAGTTTCATCCTTCATCCTAGAGACTTCTTCGGCTCTGACTGAATGACCATCGTTGGCCAAGAGTGAACGATTGTTTAGTTTCCAGGGAAGTGATGAACCCAGCAGTTTATTAACATCTGAAGGGCAGAGGACTCTTATTTGAGGACCACCAGGTGCACATTTTAGAGAAGATGGATGGTTTGAAAGAGGTGTCAAGGAAGCATCTACACCTGGGCTGAGAAGCCGTCCCTGAACAGAGGAGGGGGTCTACGCCGCCACTTATCCCCCACTTACAATGCTGTCCTTTCATCACCTCTTGGCCTTAGGTGAAGATACCAACGATGGTCGTTCAGACTTGGCCTCGGGTGGTTCTAACGACTGTCGTAACAACAGCCAGGAGAACTAACGAACCAGCGGTACAGATGATCTTGACAACAACCCCACAGAGGTTAAATAGCTGAGTTTCCCTGTAGTAGTTTATTGACCATCATCATCAACAATGACTTCATCAGCCAGGAGAGGGCACCACATTCACTCTTTACTTCACTCCCACCCCAAAAACCAAATACAACAGGTCACCATAGTAGGGTTAGGGTTAGGCCCGCCATGTCCCGGAGGGCGGTTGTCACTTATTTCCACAATTTCATTGCAAAAAATAGACCAAAAAATCACAACTTTCATGGCATTTTTTTTTAGCAAAGCTGCTGCAAACTTGGGTATTTTAGGCCGCCACAATCAAATACTTTGTACGTCTAAAAACTACTTGGAAATAAAGCCGTTTCTGATTTTGGACCCTGCAGGTCGACTTCATCTGGATCAACAGAGACCAGAAGTCATTCGAATGGTTTGTCAGCTTACTGACCAAACTGGAGATGGACCAGGCTGACGAAGAGCCAGAAGGTGGGACAGAGTGATGCGTGAAGAAAGCCGTGTTAGACGGCTGATCAGGATAATAACAGCTCTGTCTGTCGCCTGTCAGGCCGCTTCCTGGAGATGCACATGTACATGACGTCAGCTCTCGGTAAGAACGACATGAAGGCCATCGGCCTGCAGATGGCGCTGGACCTTCTGGCCAAGAAGGAGAAGGTGGACTCCATCACTGGACTGAGGACCAGAACCCAACCTGGACGACCCGAGTGGGGGAAGGTGAGGACACACCGTCATGTGCTGTCGTTCACTTTACTCCCACAATAGGAGACTTCATGCAAATTTCTAATGTAATGATATATAATACATATACTCTATAAATCCATGTTCGTTCTTTCATTATTTCGTTTCAAAACCAAATCGGAAAAAAAAGAGAAGCTGAACGGATATTACCCAACATTTTAATCTGTGTATGATTCGTTAATATACAGCTCGCCGATTTACCTAATAACAGTTCATGTTTGCCATTGGATGTACTGACAACTATCACTGAGTTAATTTGATACTGAAGAAATCTTAAAAACTGCAGGATCCTCAGGAAAGCGTCCTGTTCCAGCTGCTAGTGAGTTCCAAACTGAACATTTAGCCAGTATTATATAGCTGCAGCCTCCGGTACTGCAGCTGTAGGCTATTATATTGTCCTGATTTTCTAACTAAAAACCCGCTTATATTGATGTTCAAGCTCGTCTTTATTACATTTAATCAGGCACCGCCATCGCCCAAGTGGAACACACGAAGCTACACAAATCATCAAACAAAACAGATGTCTGTTTTTTGGTTTTCCGTTTTGGTTTTAAAACAGAAAAACCTGTAGGGCTGTTCCTAACGATTAGTTTCATTATTGATGAATCTGTGTACTAGTTTTATTAATTGATTAACATTGTGACACATGTCAATCACTAAGTGACGTCTCTAAAGGTCTTGTTCCGTTCGCGGAGATATAAAACAGAGGATGTTGAGCATGTTTGCTCGATTAATGACCGAAACAATCTACAGATAATCAAACTATTGTTGTTGATCAATCCTCTATTGATTGACCAATGCATTCATTGACTGTGTTAAATGTAATTGAATTTGCATAATAGAGAGTATAAATATTTTATTCCTAACCACACACACACCAGACGGTTCCGTCCAGACGCAGGACCACACACTCTGCGTTTATACTAAACGCTTTCAGAGTGGCGGTTCCGGGGATTTGAGATCTCACAAAATCTCGCGTGTCCGAAGAAGGTTAAAGTCAAAGGAACACTAACGAACCAGCGGTATAGATAATCCTAGCTAACAACTCCACAGAGATTAAATAGCGGAGTTTCCCTACCAGTGAGTTGGAACTTAAGGAGTCTTGGATGAGAGACGAAACATCTTCTAGTATCTTCAACCAAGTCCAGTTGCCCTTGACTTTAACCTTCTGTGGATAACTGAAAACCTTCACACACATCTCGCGTGATCAAACGTGACTTCAGACAGAAACAAACATGGAGGTAGACTGTTGTCGTCAGCTGGTTGACCTCGTGTGCTGAGTTTTACACAGAAAAACAAAAGAGAATCAAACTGTGGTTGAACTCGAGCCTGAGAAGAGGGAATCAGCAGGTTTCTACATTTTATAGAGCAGATACACAACACGCTGGGGACACTTCCTGCTCAGCTCACTCTCATTGGTTGATACAAAAATATATACACTATGTGAAACTATATACAGTATGTGATAGCTAAATATCAGACATGCGCATAGACTGTATATAAAATGGACGTAGCGTCCGTGACGTCACCCGTTGGTTTCTGAAGAGCCATTTTGAAGCTCAAAATTGGCGGGTCACTCCCGGATAACCAAAAATGGGCCAAGAGGCGGGTCGTAGGTGGAGCTGAGGTGACGTGTTGCTGAAACCACTCACGCCTAGCTCGACGTGACCGAGTTAGCTCCCTCTAAGGAGCTGATGCTATATGCTACTCTGCGAAGGTAGCTTCTAAACCGCCGGTGCTGTACGGTGGAGGTTTGAACCTGTGGCCGTGTTACCAGTTTATGGTCGTTACCAGCTCACAGTCAAGGTAAGACACTGGAAAATATTAAAATAACACATATCTGTTATTGACATTATACTTCACAAGGTTTTAAATGCTTTTTAATATATAAATGTGGTAACGTTATTTTTTAGTTACGTTATTATTTAACGTTAGATTTTGTTGAGACCAACGTTAACAGATAACTATGAATCAGTTATTAATTACCTTAAGTTTACTTAACGTTACAGCTCAAACGAACAATTTGAAGCAAATCAATTAACCCTTTTACATACTGTTGGTTACGAGCGGTTACGAGACGTCACCTCAGTATGTTACTTGTAAGAAATGTAATAAGCTAACGTTAGCGGTAGAGTCCTTAGTTACATGATGGAAGCTGTATAACTTGTAACTTGTAGCCATGGCTGTTATCACGTTAATTAATTCCCCATATTTTGAGTAACGTTGCTGCTGTCGGCAGGGCTGTGTGGGATTATTGTCTGGAATAGGACATTTGAGAGAGAAAGATACTTTTTATATTTGTAATAAGATTCTTGTTGAGGTTCTGATGCCTCCACATCTGCTACTGAAAGCTTAAACTTTGAGTCTGAAATAATGTTGCTAGTCTTGGCTACTTAAAGGACAACACAAAAACATTTAAAGACTGTCTCCATTGTTCCATTTTCTCCCACGTATGTGACATGTGACAGTGCTGTCAACATTAAAACACTGAGGCATCTTTTAGAGGACCATCTCAAAAAATTACAATACCCTGGTAAAGTTCACTCTGAGCACCAGAACCAGACTGAGAGATTACAGGCTTCAGAAACCTTTGCAGGTGTTTTGAGCGAAGTAGCTGATTAGAGAGTTCTTCTCTAGTTGACATTTCTGTATCATTTATAATGCTGAAATGTCTTTATTCTAAAATTTTACTACATTTTAAGCTAGTGGAGTTTTTATTTCCATGAGCTGTAAACCGTATTCATCAAGATGAAAGGAAAAAAAGTGTTTGAAAGACTCATCTGTATTTACTTTATATTTTTTATCACCTGAAGAATTTATTACACATTTTCCTCCCAGAGTCACACTGTGGATCACATGTCCCACCTGCTGCCAGAGAGCTGCAGAGACCTGGAGTCCTCATTGTGTTGATGGGGTGGACAGACGTGGAAAGGCGTTCTCTCCTTCTGTTTACTTTGACTTTTAAATATTGTCCAATATTGTCTACACCCAGTACCCATATACTGTATAACAAAGCCTGAAGTTTCTGAAGAGTGCCTTGTTTGCTGCTCTGATATAAGTCTAGTTTAAACACAGCGTAATGTGGGAACATCCAAACCATCCTGTGGGTAAGTGCTGAAACAAAGAATGATCTGCACAGAGTAATTTTAAATCCCACTAGCTGGTTTTTATTGTGACCTTGCAAACTCTGAGGTCTCAGAGCTGACCGAATGCACATGTAGTAAATAGGTGAGTCTATACAATGTAAACCACACAAGAGCTTCTCAGAGGTCGCAATAAATGACACCTCCTTGCAGGGCTTCAAAACTATTCAGTGTGCAGATAATTCTTTGTTTTTCCACAAAAGAGTAACTTGATAGTCAATGTCACATTTGTCTCTTAAAGAAATGTCAAAATAAAACCGTATATAACATCAACCTTTCATTTTTTACTTTCTACCAACATATGTAAAATGTTGCCTATAAGTAACATCTTAATATTTTCATTTACAGCTGTTAACTATAATATATTGTTAAGTTTAGATCACACTATTTAAAATTAAAATATGAAACTGATGATGAATGAAGAATGATTTTATTATAATAAGTCTGATACATTTTATAGCAAAGTATTCCTAATACTTTTTTTATTCCTAATGAAAACTCTTGTCTTGCATTCATGAAAACATCAACATTAAAAGGTTACAAATGTAAAGGTAGTTTTGTATGACTTGAAATGTGTTGTAAGACAGATACAATCTGTTGATAAGAACCCAGCACCATAATTTCACGTCAGTAGTGTTCAGGTGTTGTGAATAAAAAGAAAAGCCTGCACAAAGCAGGAGTTGTAGAGCTGGAAGCTGGAGCTGTTATCTCCTGAAGAGATGGACACAGCAAATCACATCTGGAAGGTTCTGCAATCAGCTCCTCTGGCACCTGTAAAGACGACAATGGGTAGACAGTTGAGCAGCTTCTTCCAAAGAGCCATAAAGCTGCTGAACTCTGAGATCACATCAGCATGATAACCTCTCTGGCATGTGACAGTAATTAGGGGTGGCAATGTGAAATACACTGTTTACTAATATGTGCAATATACAGTTTTCTGCTGGACACCTGTTGACTACTCAAGTCAGATCTTATTGAATGTTTATTATAAGGATCTTATTTTATATTTCTTATTGAACTGTACTACTTTTTTTGTTAAATTCTAACCCACCAAACAAACTCATAGGCGGCTCTCACACAGCTACAGGTAGAACAACATCTGTTCCACCTCTTAAGCTCCTTATCAGAAACGTCGCTGATCAAACGCAGTTATCACCTCAGAGTGTTTGCTGAATCTCAGGGAATGCAACATCTACTAAGTGTAATAACTTACTGATGACTCTAAACTGCATTTAATATGTACTTCGAATCAATCATCCCCACTGATGAACCCCACAAAGAATAGTGTTACGTTATCGTTTTTAAACAGTAACACTTGGAGGTGCACGGCTCTCCTCGGTGTGACAGTTTCAGGCAGAACTCCGCAGCCGCTCCCCTCTCGGCTCTCTGCCTTTAAACCTTTCTTGTCCATCGGGATCAGGTGCAACCACTTAAAATAGTATCTGAGTAGTATCTAACTGAACAGTGACTCCGTTACAGGATGTAGCTAAATCTCACATCGCCCGTTTATTTATTTTAAAGTTTTAATTTACCGTGAACATAACGTCAGCTAACTGAGAGCTGAGCCTTTACTTACAACTTCACACAGATGCCTTTTCTTCGAAGCATTATCACCCTAATGTCTAACACTAAGGTTAATCTAATACATTTTGGCTTCTCTCTTTGACTCCTTAAAAGCTGCGGTTAGAACACACTATCTCCTGTTAACTTTGCATCGTTAGCAGCTTGGGGCTGCTCGTATCTGGCTAATTAGCTTAACGAGCTAAGCTAACAAGCTATATGTAGACAGCTCAGTTCTCCTCTACTATGCGGTTGGCATTAGACAGCTTTAAACCTGTGTTGTCAAAGTCACATGACTACTTAAACCCCATACTTAAAAATGTATTGTTTATTTGCTAAGTGACGGAGAAACATTAATCAACATTCAATACAAATGTATTCCCACAGGCTAAAACTAATACAATCTATATATACAATCAAACAATATGTAGGCTATTGCTGTGTCCTCAGAAGCTGCAGTTTACTATCTTTAAATGTATCCACTATATATGAATATATGAATTTTCCAGGGGGCAGATCAGGGTCGGATCATCCCTTGCCGACACCGGATTACTTTCCTTGACAACCTCCGAATTTGCACAACATAAACCAACCAAACACAGTGTCACTCAAGGAGGTTTTGATTTTAATGAGGCATCAAAACGATCTTGGTAATTGCAGACTAGCTCAAGGAGTTTTACTGTAAACATCCCGCCATAAATCTCCTTTTATAAGTCTGCTGCTGACCTTCTTCTGCATTTAATGGCGGTTGGCCAACCCAGTGCAGACCTTCACCACCTGGGCTTGTGTCTGTAACAGTGGAGTCCTGCTGACCTGCCGGTCAGATCGATGTACTGTCCCAACGTTCATGTGCTGAATTGCATCTCGCGGACGCATAGCGTTAATTTCTGGAGATGTGCACAACCTACACTCCAAAGGATGCGCAGGAAACGTGCGGCAGCCATCTTACGTACGTGAACGCGTAGTTAACAGCAAGTACATCTGGGGCTTTAAACTTCAATTTTTAGGTCAGGCCTAATATTTCGTCTTTTCCTCATTTAATGTTGCTTCAAAGAGAGGGTTCACTTTCTGATCAATAGGACTGCTGTACAGCTGTGAAGCACACTGGTATTTCTTCCACTAATGGTTGTTCAAAGTAAATGTAATTCTTGTTGTTGTTTGTTGCATTTCAAACATGTTGTTGTTGTTGTGCATCAGGTCTTTCAGAAAGTGTCTGAGGAGAAGAAAGGCAAAGTCCACGTGTTTTACTGCGGCGCTCCTGCGCTGGCCAAAGTCATCAAAGCTCAGTGCGAACACTTCGGCTTCAAATTCTACAAGGAAAACTTCTGAGGAGGTCACCTGCTGTTCAGCACACCTCCTGCTGTGTTTCTGCCTTTATACCATGTTGGTGTTTTTCCTTCATAACAGTCTGTGTCGTTTTTCTGCCTCGTTCCCTGCCTGTTTGTTGGACAGTAGAAGATTCCCCATCGTGGTAGCTGTTAAATCCTATATGCACCGGTTTAACTGCTGACACGTCATTTACATTATGTATCTGTAGATCCTGTGATGACTCATGTATGAATCAGGTGATACCTGTTTTCTTTCATTAAAGGATGATTCTCTCTGATCTCAGTTCTAACTTAACTTTCATTGAACCTCTCTCCTCCACATATACTTCGTAATTCCCTACATTTTAGGGGTCCTAAGTCCCTCCCCTTCGTCTCCCGCCCCATGGGACCTTATTATGTACGGTAGTCAACGTCGAGAGACAACTAATGTTTAGATCCATTTTGAATTGTGTGAAACCGCTCAATGAACTATGTTACAACGTTAGCTTCAGTGACGTTGGTGTCAGTGATGTCAGTGACATTAGCTTCAGTAACGTTAGCTTCAGTGACGTTAGTGTCAGTGATGTCAGGGACATTAGCTTCAGTAACGTTAGCTTCAGTAACGTTGGTGTCAGTGATGTCAGT
>NC_060171.1:1954148-1969845 GCF_021292245.1 Micropterus dolomieu
GGCATTAGACAGCTTTAAACCTGTGTTGTCAAAGTCACATGACTACTTAAACCCCATACTTAAAAATGTATTGTTTATTTGCTAAGTGACGGAGAAACATTAATCAACATTCAATACAAATGTATTCCCACAGGCTAAAACTAATACAATCTATATATACAATCAAACAATATGTAGGCTATTGCTGTGTCCTCAGAAGCTGCAGTTTACTATCTTTAAATGTATCCACTATATATGAATATATGAATTTTCCAGGGGGCAGATCAGGGTCGGATCATCCCTTGCCGACACCGGATTACTTTCCTTGACAACCTCCGAATTTGCACAACATAAACCAACCAAACACAGTGTCACTCAAGGAGGTTTTGATTTTAATGAGGCATCAAAACGATCTTGGTAATTGCAGACTAGCTCAAGGAGTTTTACTGTAAACATCCCGCCATAAATCTCCTTTTATAAGTCTGCTGCTGACCTTCTTCTGCATTTAATGGCGGTTGGCCAACCCAGTGCAGACCTTCACCACCTGGGCTTGTGTCTGTAACAGTGGAGTCCTGCTGACCTGCCGGTCAGATCGATGTACTGTCCCAACGTTCATGTGCTGAATTGCATCTCGCGGACGCATAGCGTTAATTTCTGGAGATGTGCACAACCTACACTCCAAAGGATGCGCAGGAAACGTGCGGCAGCCATCTTACGTACGTGAACGCGTAGTTAACAGCAAGTACATCTGGGGCTTTAAACTTCAATTTTTAGGTCAGGCCTAATATTTCGTCTTTTCCTCATTTAATGTTGCTTCAAAGAGAGGGTTCACTTTCTGATCAATAGGACTGCTGTACAGCTGTGAAGCACACTGGTATTTCTTCCACTAATGGTTGTTCAAAGTAAATGTAATTCTTGTTGTTGTTTGTTGCATTTCAAACATGTTGTTGTTGTTGTGCATCAGGTCTTTCAGAAAGTGTCTGAGGAGAAGAAAGGCAAAGTCCACGTGTTTTACTGCGGCGCTCCTGCGCTGGCCAAAGTCATCAAAGCTCAGTGCGAACACTTCGGCTTCAAATTCTACAAGGAAAACTTCTGAGGAGGTCACCTGCTGTTCAGCACACCTCCTGCTGTGTTTCTGCCTTTATACCATGTTGGTGTTTTTCCTTCATAACAGTCTGTGTCGTTTTTCTGCCTCGTTCCCTGCCTGTTTGTTGGACAGTAGAAGATTCCCCATCGTGGTAGCTGTTAAATCCTATATGCACCGGTTTAACTGCTGACACGTCATTTACATTATGTATCTGTAGATCCTGTGATGACTCATGTATGAATCAGGTGATACCTGTTTTCTTTCATTAAAGGATGATTCTCTCTGATCTCAGTTCTAACTTAACTTTCATTGAACCTCTCTCCTCCACATATACTTCGTAATTCCCTACATTTTAGGGGTCCTAAGTCCCTCCCCTTCGTCTCCCGCCCCATGGGACCTTATTATGTACGGTAGTCAACGTCGAGAGACAACTAATGTTTAGATCCATTTTGAATTGTGTGAAACCGCTCAATGAACTATGTTACAACGTTAGCTTCAGTGACGTTGGTGTCAGTGATGTCAGTGACATTAGCTTCAGTAACGTTAGCTTCAGTGACGTTAGTGTCAGTGATGTCAGGGACATTAGCTTCAGTAACGTTAGCTTCAGTAACGTTGGTGTCAGTGATGTCAGTGACATTAGCTTCAGTAACGTTAGCTTCAGTGACGTTAGTGTCAGTGATGTCAGTAACGTTAGCTTCAGTAACGTTAGCTTCAGTAACGTTGGTGTCAGTGATGTCAGTGACATTAGCTTCAGTAACGTTAGCTTCAGTGACGTTAGTTTCAGTGTCAGTGACATTAGCTTCAGCAACGTTAGCCTCAGTGACGTTAGTTTCAGTGTCAGTGACATTAGCTTCAGTAACGTTAGCCTCAGTGATGTCAGTGTCAGTGACATTACCTTCAGCAACGTTAGCCTCAGTGATGTCAGTGTCAGTGACATTAGCTTCAGCAACGTTAGCCTCAGTGACGTTAGTGTCAGTGTCGGTGACATTACCTTCAGTAACATTAGCTTCAGTGATGTCAGTGTCAGTGACATTAGCTTCAGCAACGTTAGCCTCAGTGACGTTAGTGTCAGTGTCAGTGACATTAGCTTCAGTAACGTTAGCCTCAGTGACGTTAGTTTCAGTGTCAGTGACATTAGCTTCAGCAACGTTAGCCTCAGTGACGTTAGTGTCAGTGTCGGTGACATTACCTTCAGTAACGTTAGCTTCAGTGATGTCAGTGTCAGTGACGTTAGCTTCAGTAACGTTAGCTTCAGTGACGTCAGTGTCAGTGTCAGTGACATTAGCTTCAGTAACGTTAGCCTCAGTGACGTTAGTGTCAGTGACATTAGCTTCAGTAACGTTAGCCTCAGTGACGTTAGTTTCAGTGTCAGTGACATTAGCTTCAGCAACGTTAGCCTCAGTGACGTTAGTGTAAGTGACATTAGCTTCAGTAACGTTAGCTTCAGTGATGTCAGTGTCAGTGATGTTAGCTTCAGTAACATTAGCCTCAGTGACGTTAGTTTCAGCGTCAGTGACATTAGCTTCAGCAACGTTAGCCTCAGTGAGGTTAGTTTCAGTGTCAGTGATGTTAGCTTCAGTAACATTAGCCTCAGTGACGTTAGTTTCAGTGTCAGTGACATTAGCTTCAGTAACGTTAGCCTCAGTGATGTCAGTGTCAGTGATGTTAGCTTCAGCAACGTTAGCCTCAGTGACGTTAGTGTCAGTGACATTAGCTTCAGTAACGTTAGCTTCAGTGATGTCAGTGTCAGTGATGTTAGCTTCAGTAACATTAGCCTCAGTGACGTTAGTTTCAGTGTCAGTGACATTAGCTTCAGTAACGTTAGCCTCAGTGATGTCAGTGTCAGTGATGTTAGCTTCAGCAACGTTAGCCTCAGTGACGTTAGTGTCAGTGACATTAGCTTCAGTAACGTTAGCTTCAGTGATGTCAGTGTCAGTGATGTTAGCTTCAGTAACATTAGCCTCAGTGACGTTAGTTTCAGTGTCAGTGACATTAGCTTCAGCAACGTTAGCCTCAGTGAGGTTAGTTTCAGTGTCAGTGATGTTAGCTTCAGTAACATTAGCCTCAGTGACGTTAGTTTCAGTGTCAGTGACATTACCTTCAGCAACGTTAGCCTCAGTGACGTTAGTTTCAGTGACATTAGCTTCAGTAACGTTAGCCTCAGTGATGTCAGTGTCAGTGATGTTAGCTTCAGTGACGTTAGTGTCAGTGACATTAGCTTCAGTAACGTTAGCTTCAGTGATGTCAGTGTCAGTGATGTTAGCTTCAGTAACATTAGCCTCAGTGACGTTAGTTTCAGCGTCAGTGACATTAGCTTCAGCAACGTTAGCCTCAGTGATGTTAGTGTCAGCGATGTCAGTGACATTAGCTTCAGCAACGTTAGTGAACGCGTAGTAGTGATGTCAGTGTCAGTGACATTAGCTTCAGCAACGTTAGCCTCAGTGACGTTAGTGTCAGTGTCAGTGACATTACCTTCAGTAACGTTAGCTTCAGTGATGTCAGTGTCAGTGATGTTAGCTTCAGTAACGTTAGCCTCAGTGACGTTAGTGTCAGTGTCAGTGACATTAGCTTCAGTAACGTTAGCTTCAGTGACGTTAGTGTCAGTGACATTACCTTCAGTAACATTAGCCTCAATGATGTCAGTGTCAGAGATGTTAGCTTCAGTAACATTAGCCTCAGTGACGTTAGTTTCAGTGTCAGTGACATTAGCTTCAGTAACGTTAGCCTCAGTGATGTCAGTGTCAGTGACATTAGCTTCAGTAACATTAGCCTCAATGATGTCAGTGTCAGAGATGTTAGCTTCAGTAACATTAGCCTCAGTGACGTCAGTTTCAGTGACATTAGCTTCAGTAACGTTAGCCTCAGTGACGTTAGTGTCAGTGTCAGTGACATTACCTTCAGTAACGTTAGCTTCAGTGATGTCAGTGTCAGTGATGTTAGCTTCAGTAACGTTAGCCTCAGTGACGTTAGTGTCAGTGACATTAGCTTCAGTAACGTTAGATTCAGTGAAGTTAGTGTCAGTGACATTACCTTCAGTAACATTAGCCTCAGTGACGTTAGTTTCAGTGTCAGTGACATTAGCTTCAGCAACGTTAGCCTCAGTGACGTTAGTGTCAGTAACATTACCTTCAGCAACGTTAGCCTCAGTGACGTTAGCGTCAGTGACATTAGCTTCAGTAACGTTAGCTTCAGTGACGTTAGCCTCAGTGACGTTAGCGTCAGTGACGTTAGAGTCAGTGACATTAGCTTCAGTAACGTTAGCTTCAGTGATGTTAGCTTCAGTAACATTAGCCTCAGTGACGTTAGTTTCAGTGTCAGTGACATTAGCTTCAGTAACGTTAGCCTCAGTAACGTTAGCTTCAGTGATGTCAGTGACATTAGCTTCAGTAACGTTAGCTTCAGTGACATTAGTGCCAGTGTTGTCAGTGACATTAGCTTCAGTAACGTTAGCCTCAGTGACGTTAGCGTCAGTGACATTAGCTTCAGTACTTTTTTTCGTGTCACCTCCGTCGAGGTTCCAAGCGAGCTGAGGTGATACTAAAATGTGAGTCAGAGAGAATCGTAACTATTCACTGTATCATCATTGCGTGTACCAGACAGAGACCATCACTAAATCCACTTCTGAGAAGTTTTGAGGTGAAATCAGCTTTGTAGATTTTGAATATTGACAGTGGCGGAACAAATATGTGCTTGAATATTTTTGGAGTTGAGGAGCTCCACGAGTGGCTGCGGGGGAAGCCTGCTGTGACCCGCAGGGGGAGCGTGTGAGGCCGGCCAGCCGCCCGCTCACAGAGCCCTCTGCTCCCGCCGTCACACAGACCGCTGCAGCAACAACGGCAGAGGAAAACACAGCTGGAAGGTTTTCATACCGCTTATCTGTCTTTACATTCTGAGGAAGGTTCAAACGTTTTAACTATGACGACCAGCTACATTGAAGGTTGCTATGTCTGGGTACTGTCTGCAGTGGAAAATGGAGCAGGGCCAAACCGGGTAGAGTAAAGTCGAGGCGAGGTACTGGTAATGGAAACGCGGCACAATTAAACAATAGCACACGACAGGCCGTGGTATACGCTTAATATATCACAGTGAAGGGGCGTTGTTCGGCAAGTAGTGACTGTGTGTGTGTGTGAGAGAGGGAAATGTTGAATCACGTAATAACCAACAATTTCTCTCTCTCTCTTATTATTTATCTCCACCAGTAAAATTCAATCTGTATTCGATCAGATCTGTATCAGATCACATTTTAATACCAGGTGTAAATGGAGTGTGAGACCCCCACGAAGCTCAGATTATAATGGTGCGTTCCATTTGCCATGGGAAGTCGGAATTTCCGAGTTCAAAGGTCAAAATTTCAAAGGGAACGCCCCCTTAAGTCGGAATCCCGACTTCGGAAGTCAGGAGAATCGCACTACCCCAACTTTGTGATCCAAGACGGCTGTCGGGGTATCAACAGTTAGAGAAAGCTCTAGTTTATAATGTTTATTAGCACTTCTGTGTACTTGTGTCTCATAGAAATGTTCGTACACAAAGTGCTGTCCAACAGCTGTATGTTGTGGTGTTGCTACAGTGTTTAGTATGAGTAAATACCGAACCAATCAGATTGCTTGATTTGAGCTATCCGTTTTATAAACATAACACACAAGTCTGATATCAGTTCACTTTAACAGTTGATAAAAGTTTGTGTTTTCTGAGGTGAGGAGCACATGAATTATATCTTTTTGAGAAACTAATCATTCATCCAATTTATTGTGGTGGTGTTGGCCCACACAGTATTATAATAAATTATATATGGGTAAATTAAACTGTTACAAAAGTTTTCAATGCAAGAATGATTTAATAATGAATGGCGAGTGAAGTCATCCTCTTTTTACACACAAATATGGTGCTTCCATGTTAAACACCTAGGAATTTATTAACTTAGTTATTTCAATATTATGAAATGAATATTTAGGCTTTTCTTAAATCATAAAATTAGATTTATTTTTATTGAGTGACAGTTTCCTAATCTGAAATAATTTATAAATTGTTGCTAGCTCTTCGTCTGCTTCTCGAATCAGTGTGTAAAAATGTTGATGTGAAGCGAGAAGACATGTACAGGCCTTAGTAAATCAAAAACAAGAGGTCCAAGTATTGAACCCTAAGGTACCCCACACAGTAGCTTGGCTCTATTTGACTTTATGGATAAACACTGTTTTCTGTCATTAAAGGTCCAGTGTGTAATATTTCTGAGGATCTACTGACAGAAATGCAACATAAGATCCATAACTATGTTTTCAGTGGTGTGTAAAGACCTTATATAATAAACCATTATGTTTTTTTTTTACCTTAGAATGAGCCATTTATATCTATATAACCGCGGACACCCCCTTTCAATGAACGTGGCCACGTTGCATCCTCATGTTTCTACAGTAGCTGAAAACGGCCAAACAGCGCTAAAGATCGCGTTCCGTTTAAACTGCAGGACTTGCACCTGTCTGAGGGTTTAATCTCACCCTGAGACAGGTTTTTCTTCTCTCTTCAACAAATGGATTCTGCAGCGAATGTTTCTCAGATCACGGCATGTGCAGCACTGTTTGCGTTTTGGTGTTTGATCCTCATCCATCAACCTACGGACACTTTTTCAGTTCCCCAGTATCTCCAGGTAGAGGACATTTAGGGGAATCACGTTCTCTGATGGCTCTTTCAGAGGTGTGTCAAGCTTTTAATGTTATTCAGAATTTTTCAAAGTAAAAGCTCAGTTCAACTCCAAATAAAGCATTACAATAAACAAACTCCTCGTGCTTTTATTTTGCAGGTTTTATTTTCCACTAAAGAGGAAGTGATGATGTGAGTAACTGTAGCTGTCATGACTGAGATCTATTTCAGCAGCTATCAAAGCACCATAATCTGGCAGCGGGCCAGATATTATTGTTGGCGGGCAGTTTTGGCGAGGGTCCATAATCACAGAGAGAATGAACGTGTTTCCCTTGTCAGTGTTTGTCTAACCTTTATCTAATGTGTGGTTTATAAAGGACTGTGGTGCAGAAACAGTGACAGTGTTTCACATTGTCAGTGTTTGACATTTTCCATGTTGTCTGTCAGTGGCCAAGTCACATTAACATAAGGTTTTATTGAATAATTAAGTAAATATAATTTCTTAATAAATATACCTAAAGAATCCTCATTTTTTGACTGGCCACTCTCTGCTGTCTCAGAAGAGACACCTTTTGTGCTGTTGTCAGCCACCGTAGCTGTCCTGCGCTCTTTAAAAGGTTAGGGGGGCAGTGGTAGACTGGACAGATGGTTGCAATTCACAACCCTCACCACTAGATGACACTAAATCTTACACACTAAACCTTTAAAATAGTGATCCAACTATTTTAAAACAAACAAATCCCCTAAACCTACATTCTCTCTAACGGCCAGCAGGGGGCGACTCTTCTGTTTGCAAAAGAAGTCTGGTTCCATAAGACATAATGGATTTATTCCCTCAGTAAATACTTTCCTAATGAGTTTATGTTCTCAGTCGCTAGTTTCAAGTCTTCTTCAACAGAGTATGCTTCAGGGTGGGATTATCTATGATTGACAAGTCATTACCATGGCAACCTGTCAATCAGGCTAGGGTGACTCGCACCCTCGGCACTGTGTAAGTTTAACCAGCGACGTTGAAAAAGCTTTTTAGGAGTCGGCTGTTCACTTTCTCTGGAGAGTACATTTAGTTTTAAGCCTGTTTGCTAGACAAACTTATCAGCCCTGTTAAAGAGACCGTTAACGTGAATTACATTTTCCTGATTCTCTCATTCACAGGAAGTCAGTGAAGTGATCTCAGAACTGGAATTTAGGAGTCCTGGTTCAAACTCTAGCAGTTCTGAAAAAGACACAAAAGCATAAACGATCATCTCCGATTCAGCCTGTAGCACCAGTGGTCTTGGACTGGAAAACGTATTCCTCATCTGGAGGAAGCAGTTTCTAACTAATTGTTTAGAGAGGTACTCCAAAGACGTCGCTCAATCAAAAACAAAATCTAAGGTCCTGAGGCTCGACTGGACAGACGAGCTTAAGGCACCAACATGCTGCTTCATCTGAAGGATGCTGCTTTCAGGGGTGATAATTGGTGTTTCTGTCTTATCTGTGTTCAACAGCAGGTAGTCGTCACTTAACCAACTATCTGATGCTGCTCAAACAGTTAAGCATACATCGATTTTCGATGTCTGATGTAGTATTTTGTCACCCTATCCATGTCACACACCTCCGTGAAGCTAGGAGGCTCAGCCAGAACCTCAAACCAACCATTTTTATCCACATCAAACACCAAGCATCTAAATGAACTTATTTCACAACATAAATCACTCTGTGTGCGCTGTACATGTGCCTGTAAAGCACGGGAGTGCTTTTGCTCACAGGAATATTGATCAGTATTCACTGTTTTTATCAATATTTCAGTGCTTTGGAAACTTTATGGTTTTTGGTTGCATGGACATAAATAGAGTTTTAAAGAAAACTCCCAATTAAAGTTTAGACAGTAAATATAGCCAAAACATGGACATTCACTTGGTATATTTAAAATAAATTGTGTGATAACTTTTGTATTTTAGTTTATTTTCATCACATTACAGTTGTATTCCAGGTGTATTAGAAGATATTCAGTTGCATTATAATCTATTTGATGATGATTTATGGCATTAAAAATGTAGCTTTTTTACCAGACGAGGATGAAAATATATGTATCTCCATTTAGTCTGTAAATGTAAAATAAATATGTTAATGTGTTTATATTCCTTTGCTTCTGACCTTTCAAAGGAGACCAGAATTATGCATCTAGGCCCAATGGTTGAGGACATATTCCTGATTCATTTTGGGTTTGTTATTTTAGGTGTTTTTCCTGGAAAAAGGTGGAGGTTTCCAACAGAGTGATGGTCCGTGTGTAGAACCTGTTCTTGTGTGTAGTGCAGTACAAAGTACAGTAGTAACTTCTGAAATGTAGTTGAGTGGAAGTATAAGTCTCTCACTTCACGGTACTGGTGCTCAAATAACCATCTTCAGCTGAATGTGGCAAAAACAAAAGGACAGCACACCAACCGCACAGCCCGCAACTACACCCACACCCCTGCAGCATCAATAACCAAGGACTCACGCTGGACAGTACACTGTCCCCCTTCTGCTGCTGAATAAAGAATACTCCAACATTCTCACTGTGCCCAATAGGAACATTTACATTTACTCGTTTGGCTTTTATCCAAAGCAGCTTACATTTGAGGAACAACAGACAAGCATCAATACAGTAAGAGATCTACAAGAGACAGTAGATACTAGTAAGAAGAGCTGTTAGCGCCTCAATGGGGAAGAAGTAAGAGTTAATAAATAGTGCAATCAATACAAGAGAATTGTAAGGAGACAGAAGAAGAAGAGCACAGGAAGTACATGTTAGAGGTTAGAGGAAGTGTTCTCTGCAGAGATGAGTTGAAAACCAGATGCTGCCTCTCAACCATCTGTTGGGGTTTCACTGCACAAGCTGGAAGACCCGCCGGGAGGGCATTGCAGTAGTCGAGGCGAGAGATAACCACGGCCTGTAGAAGCTGGCTGGCCTGATTTTTTATGAACAACAAACTGACACACAGTACAAACAAAGCCTCCAAAGTAATTGGGCTCTCCACCCCCAGACTCTCTGACCTCAACAGTAAAGCCATTTTACAAAAAGCTCACATACGACATCAGTGATCCTCTCAACCTGCAAATTGCACATTTGTTTCTTCTATATTTACTTTCCATTGCATGTTTTGTTATTGTGTGAATAAACCTTTCTTTAAAGCATTTTCATTTGTTATTTAACATTTCTTGTTGCAAACTGTTTTTGCAGAACATTTTTAACAAATTATACTTTCAAAATTAGCCATTTCAAATAGTGGTGGGGCTGTTCCACAGCGTCCCCAGTGTAAATGACACCTATGAGGTTCGTATAATACTCTAAAGTAAAGTACCTTAATATTTTATGTGAATACAGAACCTGAGTAAATGTATGTTGTCACAGTGTGACTGTGCAGACAGCAGCACTGGTTAACAATTCAGTTTCACTTTAATTCAGCTTTATTGGCATGAATGTCAAACAACAATATTGCCAAAGCTTAAAAATATAATAAAAAGAACAATTGATTTCCTACAGTTCATTAAAAAGTAAATTAAACAAAAAATAAATAAATAAAATAAAAATATTTAAAATAAAGTAAATAAAACAGTAAAAGTGTGTGTTTGTGTGTTTTAAAAAATAATAAATAAAATAAATCAATTAACATAAAAATATTAAATATAAATATAGTCCGGTGGATAGTGCTGTGGCCTCAAAGGAAGAAGGTCTTTCTGTGTGGAGTCTACATGTTCTGCCCGTGTGAGTGTGAGTGGTTGTCGGTCTGTGTGGCCCTGCAATGGACTGGCGACCTGTCCAGGGTGGACCCTGCCTTTCACCCGATGGCAGCTGGGATTGGCTCCAGCCCCCCCGCAACCCTGTACGCAGGATAGGCGGTTGACGATGAATGGATGGATATTAAAAATTAAAATAAATAAAACAGTAAAAGTGTGTGTTTGTGTGTGTGTGCCATAGCTCAATAGTATGTAGAAGTAACTTTATGTTTAGGATCAACAAATAAGCAACTATATATTAATAAACAAAACAACTAAAAATTCAGTATCAAAGGGAAAAATGCGAAATATAAAAAACAAACTGACAAAAACCCCATGAAGTATTTTGGGTTCAAGGGTTAAAACTCTTCTGAGCATTTCTACACACATAGTGTGTGTGTGTGTGTGTGTGTGTGTGTGTGTGTGTGTGTGTGTGCGCGTGCGAGGACGAACGTCTGTCAGCATCACTGCAGGAAAACTGCAGAGCTCAGCAGGAAAGACGAACTGCGGTCTTCAGACCTCCGTGGGCAGCAAAACAAAGTATTTCACTTATAATGTTACAGACAAGTACTTCTACTAGAAAGTAGAATGGCAGCCAGAGCCTTCATCTATCAGGCTCCTCTCCTGTGGAATAAATAGGGTTCCATGATGTTGACAAAATGTTATTTTACAATGTTGATCATGAATATTACAATATTAATAACTTGGTGGATATTTTTACTTAACATAGGTTTTATTTTCTATTTTTGCAACATTTGCTGATGAAGAATTTGACACAATAAAACACAAGTTTACATAATACTTCTAATACTAGACACTAACATGTTAATTTTCTTTTTTAAAATGTGTTAAAGTTAATTTTTATTTATTTATTTGTTTTTAGCTTGTAATGACTGAATATTATTATCAGTGATTGTCCTCTAGATGGTTGGAATAGATTTGCTGGCTTCAGTCTTATTTCTTCAGTAAAATAAAAAATTGACCCTGAGAGAAAAAAAGCAACTATTTCCAGGATTTGTAGTTGATGTAAGAGTCGCCTCTTGCTACTAATTATGGGATTCCACGGTGGATTTAATTGATCTTCAAACACACTGAAACAATTATAGAAGTACTGAGAATACTTTTTAATTTGGTTGCTGGACTACACCATAAAAACATTTAATTTTAGTGAACGGAAAGTCGAGCTAAGGTGCGTTCGATTAGTTGTAATCGGTGCTCTGTTGATAAGCCTGTGTGTGGCTAACTAGCAGTTAGCTAGTTACGCAGTAGCAGTTTAGGCGTCGGGCAGCTAGTAAAACATTGGACCGATGCCTTGGAAAACATTTTGTCCTCACATCCCTCAGATAACATGAAAGTTGTCCACTGATTCCAGTGGACGCTGCTCATTAGAATAACCGTAAATCACATGTTAACGTTAGGCAGATTATTTTTATTTGCAGCGGCCACATTTTCCGTTTTTGGCCGAGCTAACTACCTAGCATAGCTAACTCCACATAGCCTGTTAGCAACGCCTATGATGGCACAGCCGGACAGCGACTCGATAAAGGAAGGTAGGCCGTACAGCTCGGTTTTATTGATTTTTTCACCATCAGTATTGTTTAAATCATACGTCAATAATATATTTATGCCTGTAAGTTCACCTCAATCTTATTAAAATCCCCAAATCCCTGGCGCTTTGTTTTCCAGATCGTTGGCTTGGTAACTATGTCCGGAATGAGCTAATTTAGCTCCTCGGTTAGCTGCCTCAGAACGGCTTTAAAAGGCTAGCTAACATCACTTAAATTAAGATTTTAGGGGGTCGATAATGGTTTTCAAAACATCATCGTGTATCTGGGGGGCACATTAGCCAGAGTATTAACTGCCCTGCTAAATAAAAGTAAGGTTACACATCTAGCTAGCAGGCTAACATATAAACTGCTGCCAGGAACAAATTGGCATCTGTTTGTTCGTCATGTATTCAAAGCTAACTGTTTATTTTGGTGTGGCGTGCATCTAAACAGGCTTTATGTCTTATATTAATCACACTTTTAGACACCTATATCACGTTTGATAGTAATAAGCTGCCCACTGATGAGGTAAGGGTTAGAGAGAACTATTATTAGCATTGATGTTGCTATTGGAAGGGATCATTAAACCTCCCTTTGTTTTATGTCAGATTATATGTTTGTGGTGGTTACTGTGGATAGTTCATCTTATTGCACCAATTTGGTTTTGCTGTCAGTATTCAGGAAACATGTATTCTTTGGATGGAGATTTTGGTTGTACTGCAGTTTTGCATTATATAGTGTGAATGAATAAAGGTGGTGTAAACATTTTAATTTAAGATGTGTGGAGAGCAAAAAACTCTCTGGCTGTGATGTTGGTGTTTTAAGAGTATGGATTTTTTTCTTTAATAATCTAACGATTATATTCTGTCTTCAGTTTGCTTGTTTTGTTCAAACATCAGTCCAAGAACCTCAATCTCAAAAGAACGTGTTAAATAAAAAGCGATTTCCCTTCACTTTTGCCTTATCTGTCTGAATCGGAAGCTAACTTCAGCGTTGTCACAAAAGAGGCAGAAAAGCAGAATATTCTCACACCTAATCAGCTGGGACTGCAGAGTGTTTGTGGTATTTGTGCTGGAAAAATGCCTCATGATTAATTGATTATTGACTAATCATTTCAGTTAGAATTTTAAACATCTTTTTAGTTTTGGACTTTTGACCGGGGAAAAAAAGATTCTGCTGTTTTTACAGCCCAAACAGTTATGATATTAATCAAACATATTGATCGATCATGGAAATGATGGTCAGTTGCGGCCGTACTTCTTGTGAAGGTGCTAGGGTTACTCTTTTCTTCTCCTTTTATTTTTCCCAGTGGAAACTAATTGAACTCTCTCGCTCGGCCTCGCCGTCCTCCACATTCATACTGATCCAAAAATTCCAAACATGCACAGTGGGAACCGAGCAGTGTGACCGCGAGCTCGGCTGGAGCAGGTGGGATCAGCGATTGAAGCTGTTGAGAGATTGTACCTCATTAGCTTGAGCTTGGCCTGGATTTTTTAACCAGCCTGGAGATCCAAACGTTAACAGTCCTGCTTCCATCAGACGTCACAGATGTGTTAAAATGAAATGACATGGCAACATGTGAAAGCTGCTTGTGGCGTGCTGCGTCCCAGAGCTGCTCTCTCTGAGTTCTGGGACGTCCGTGTGATCCCCTGAGCATGCTGTTAAACTTCACTGGAACTAAACTCAGGCCTACTACATTCATTTTAAATACTAACTACAGGCTGTAAGAACTGCCTCACGTTCATTTTAACTAGCTCACATTCCTGCAGCGTGTTTGCAGATGCTGATTATTTTACTTACTTACTAATTATTTTGATTAATCATGTGGTCCATACAAAAAAAAGCCTAAATTCCCCCTCAGACTCTCGTTTAGTTCAGCTCGAGCCGAGATGACCGGGTTATAACTGCTACAACCTGCTGGTCACCATTATTAGCTTAAGTCTGCTGCACTTCACACTGCGTGCCTAACGAACTTTTCCTCATAGCTTAACAAATCACATATTATACTTAGTTATATTATTTTTTTACTCGCTATATGTTTAAGTCACTGCATCTCCCGACTGCAACACTCCACAACACACGGCAGAATTTCAGCGAAATGTAAATTAACAAGTCGTGAGCTGTGAGCTCAGTACTTCACCTGCTGAGCTCAGTGTCCTATCAGCCCCCCCCCCCGGTGCCATTAACTATGATCTAAACTTCAGTTAGCCTAATTATTACAGAAATAGCTGCAGATTAATTTGTCGTCAGTCAACTAACAGATTGAGTTTGTAGACAGGTTGGGCAATTGTTTACAAAACTGGCATCTGAGACAAATATCTTTGTGTGGTGACGCGTTATTTAAGAAACCTTCAGCACTAATTCAGAAAGCTTTACAGGTATCACCCAAATCACTGTTGCAGAGCTACTTCAACGTTTTAATGCTTGTTTTGTTTTGACCGAACAAGTGCCACCCTCACAAATGAACTACATATCCCAGTACTGTGTTTTCTAGTGTTTTCTTTGTGTGGTGTTTATTAAGCAACGTGACCCGTGCTCACGACACCGCGGCCAACTTCCTCTAATATGTATTCACACTGAACCACTGCTCTGCTCTCCCTCAGCCTAGACTCTGCATGGCAACGGACTGGCAGCAGCGGGAGTGAGCAGCCAATTAGCCAAGGCCTCCGGTAGCAACATGGCGTCCCGTCAGAGGAACTCGGTCCGGATCCTGTCCAGCCGGGAGCGAGGCTCCCAAACCTTTGGCTCCCAGAGGCTCCTGCAGCTGCTGGTGGAGGAGAAAGTCCGCTGGATGAAATGGCAGAGTCAGGTGTGTGTCTGCTGAAACAACATGAGTTGGGTTGAGACTCACTTCTGGAGGAATTCCTCATTCTGGTATTCAAGAGTTATGTATTCAGAAAATGGTCAAAACTTTATTATTGTCAAACAAAACTTAAACAGTGCTGATGTTTAAAATGAGAGAGTGAAAATTCAAAACATTCAGATGACTCAAAAGCGTGTGCTGCTCTCAGATAGAAAAGCTCCCAGGAAGTGTTCTGTGCTTTGAAGCCTGTGTTACTGGCGGCCAAACAAACTTAAAAACTGTGGGAAAAACTTTCTTTTCAGCATCACAACTCCTGCGACGTCTCACTGTCAGTTTGATAACTAACAGGAAGTTAGCGGGCTCAGTGGAACATAGAAACCTCACCGCTCTCACCTTCTTTCACAAGTGGGTTTTGGGGAAAACAGACACACAGAGATTGATTCAATTTTATTTATATAGCGCCAAATCACAACAACAGTTATCTCACAGCGCTTTTCATAAAAGAGCAGGTCTAGACCGTACTCTGTGATGATATTTACAGAAGCCCAACAGTTCCCACCAAGAGCAGCACTAGGAGACAGAGGCAAGGAAAAACTTCCTTTAAGAGGCAGAAACCTCGAGCAGAACCATGGCTCAGGGTGGGCGGCCGAGAGAGAGAGAGAGAGAGAGAGAGAGACTACACAATATACACACAGAGGTACAGACAGTAAAGGTGATGTTGCTATAAACTAAATGAAAAATGGTACAGATATTTATAGTAGTGTTAATGATTATAATAACAATAATAACAACAGGACTAGTAACAATAGTCGTTGTAGTAGAGGGTGTCGAGCAGGAACACGGGGGCAGCAGGTGACCCGCAGCCACAGATCCAGACTCCACAGCTCCAGAGCCAGAAAACCTGCAGGA
>NC_060171.1:1969865-1970717 GCF_021292245.1 Micropterus dolomieu
TTTATTTATATAGCGCCAAATCACAACAACAGTTATCTCACAGCGCTTTTCATAAAAGAGCAGGTCTAGACCGTACTCTGTGATGATATTTACAGAAGCCCAACAGTTCCCACCAAGAGCAGCACTAGGAGACAGAGGCAAGGAAAAACTTCCTTTAAGAGGCAGAAACCTCGAGCAGAACCATGACTCAGGGTGGGCGGCCATCTGCCTCCACCGGTTGGGGTGAAGGAGAGAGAGAGAGAGAGAGAGAGAGAGAGAGAGAGAGAGAGAGACTACACAAAATACACACAGAGGTACAGACAGTAAAGGTGATGTTGCTATAAACTAAATGAAAAATGGTACAGATATTTATAGTAGTGTTAATGATTATAATAACTATAATAACAATAAGACTAGCAACAATAGTCGTTGCAGTAGAGGGTGTCGAGCAGGAACACGGGGGCAGCAGGTGACCCGCAACCACAGATCCAGACTCCACAGCTCCAGAGCCAGAAAACCTGCAGGAAGTGATAGGAGGAGAGAGGAGAGGGACGAGAAAGCACAAGACTACCGGAAAGGGGAGAAGTTGTGTTAGTAACATGCAATAATGGGATGAGGTTGCATACAGAGGGAGAGAAAGTAGAGGAGAGAGGAGCTCAGTGCATCATGGGAAATCCCCCGGCAGTCTAGCCCTATAGCAGCATAACTAAGGGATGGTTCAGGACTACCTGAGCCAGCCCTAACTATAAGCGTTATCAAAGAGGAAAGTCTTAAGCCTACTCTTAAATGTGGAGATGGTGTCTGCCTCCTGAACCCAAACTGGAACCTGGTTCCACAGGAGAGGAGCTTGATAGCTGAATGCTCTGGCTCCTA
>NC_060171.1:1970817-1975899 GCF_021292245.1 Micropterus dolomieu
CGAGCAGGAACACGGGGGCAGCAGGTGACCCGCAACCACAGATCCAGACTCCACAGCTCCAGAGCCAGAAAACCTGCAGGAAGTGATAGGAGGAGAGAGGAGAGGGACGAGAAAGCACAAGACTACCGGAAAGGGGAGAAGTTGTGTTAGTAACATGCAATAATGGGATGAGGTTGCATACAGAGGGAGAGAAAGTAGAGGAGAGAGGAGCTCAGTGCATCATGGGAAATCCCCCGGCAGTCTAGCCCTATAGCAGCATAACTAAGGGATGGTTCAGGACTCACCTGAGCCAGGCCTAACTATAAGCGTTATCAAAGAGGAAAGTCTTAAGCCTACTCTTAAATGTGGAGATGGTGTCTGCCTCCTGAACCCAAACTGGAACCTGGTTCCACAGGAGAGGAGCTTGATAGCTGAACGCTCTGGCTCCCAGATAGATGCTGCCCACAGAAATATTTCTTGTGAAACATTCAGTGAACCACATCGACCAAGAAAAAAATGTAGTCGCACATGAAGTATTGTTGTAGTACTTGTACTGTGAATTGTCCCCTATCTATAGGTTATTACTAGCTTAATGATAATTTCTTAAGTGGTGTGAAAAAGACGCTTATAATGCTTGGAAAAAACTGATAAACAGCTGATTAAACAAAATGAAAATCATGAAATCATGAAAAAAACAAAATAATAGTTCAATAATCGTAATTGAGGTGAAATGTTCAATTAATCGTTATAATTTTAGGTGAAATCGTCCAGCCCTTTGGATAAAAGCGTCAGCTAAATGAGTAAATGTAATGTTTACCGCAGAGTAGGGCTGGACGACGTGGGCAAAAATGTTGTCACGATAAAAAAATGTCATCATTTAATATCAATAATTATCACGATAAATGTCAAATAATTTTTTTTTTTTTTTAGTTTAAAGGCTGATTTCTGCTCCTGAGTGAAAGTTTAGGAAACCTGATGGTTAATTGTGGTTTGAACCTGAAAAACAATTGATGCCAAACAGTGGATCCCTTCACAAATCTGAGGTAGAACATTCAAAACAATTCTGATAACACCAGTGGCCTGTACTACCAAGCGAGGTAACCGTCTTATCCAGGTAACGTCAGGTGGAACTTCCTGATTAACCTGTACTACAAAAGGTGGATAGGTGTCACCCGAGGTCTGTTGCCATGGCAATTTACGCCGCATCTCTAAACTGCTCCGAGCAGGTTTTGTTGGTGGTTAACTCGAGGTCAACCTGCAGGTGGACTACACACCACATCTGTACTCAGTGTTACTGAGGAGAAGTATTAATACACACCGCTTCATAAAATATTTTAGATTTCATCCCGACTTGTTCCACTGCGGTTGAAGCTGAAATTAACTTAGGAAACACAACAGCGTCACGTTAATAACCCAGAAAAAAAATCTAGACATTTGGTCACAAAAAATCGCTCTGGTGTTTTCTTCTGAATACGCCCAATCCACGGCAAAGTCTCTAAGGTGCATGATAGTGATTATGCGTGATACTCTGGAGTATTTACTCACTGCTAAATCCAATTGCAAATTTTAATAGCCTATAGCTTTTCAACTGCATGCACAGGGCAGACGTGTGTGTGATGTTGCAGCCTGATTTGTTCATGATTCAGATCATTAAGATCAAACATTTAATGAATATTAATTGAACATTTGTGATATTGTTATTGAGAGAATTTATATTGCGATAGTTCTTATTGTTGTTTTATTGTCCAGCCGTGCCGTGCAGTGGAAATCGCAGGGACCTGAGTCACTTTACTGTGGATTTTACAGTTCTTTAAGTCTGCTGTCAAATAAAGTGAGTGTTGACTGCTGTTTGCTGGACTGTTCTGTACTGATTGTACCAATATTCCCTCCTCAGAAAGATAAAGATATTCATGTTAGTTCTTCTGTTATTTGGCTCTGCACCATCTATATAAACTCAACAGTCCAAGGCTACGTTCCTTCTGGGCCACTGCGCTCCTCCAACAAACGCCGCCTGGCTCTGCCATCCCTTCACACGAAGCAACCTCAGTCCCTGTTCTGATCTGTGACACCACGATGGTGGAACGAGCTACCAACGAGTTTACCGATAAACAGTCTACAGCCGCCCTGATACTGTTCTCTTCCCTTTTTATAAGAACTACTGCATAGTTTTGATTCCCCGATGTTTTTGTGTCCCTGACAGAAAGTGGAGCTGCCGGACAGCCCTCGGTCAACGTTCCTGCTGGCGTTCAGCCCCGACAGGTGAGTTCGTCCTCCCACACTTATAAAAGTAGACGATATTTCAGAATTCTCTCTGGAAATATTTTAATTTGACCTGGAACTCATTCAGACTGAATTTGTAGTAAATACAGTACAGTGAGGCTCCTTCCACACTACTCCGCTCCATCGTTTTAGCTGCGTATCAGATCTGATCTCAGTCTGTATTAAAACAACTGAAAATGCGCATCACGTGAGCGTTCGTTCACGTACATTTGGCATGTGCGTGCTGGTGTAAACAGGAAGCAGATTGTCTACCCCGCAGCTGCTAGAGATGTTCTACTAGAGACGAAGGAAGAGCAGCGATGGTGTCTCTGCACGGAGCGACAGCGAGCTGGAACAGTTACTGAGAGGAACACGAGAGGACAAAGAGGCTGTGGCGGCGGGAAACAGGCTGGGAGTCGCCGCAAAGTAAATACGGCGATATGCAGAGGACAAGTGTAGAAGTGTTATTTACACAGGACAGAGCATTTTAATAAAACTGTCAGCAGCATCGTGTTTCTGCTTTGCATGACTGATAAGAGCCAATCAGGAAGCCAAACGTGAGCGTCATCGTTTGCACCTGTCAGCTCTAACACGCTACACCGGAGATTAAAACCAAAACGGGGTCCGCAGCGTTTTCACACTTACACATTTCAGGTGTCCAGATTGGCCGTTTTAGTCTGGACGGGAGGCGGAGACGCAGCAGAAGGTCTGAGTTTTAAAACGAAGACGTAGGAGCGTGGGTGGAGCCTCAGTATTTCAGCAGCTTTTAGCACCTGGGTTAGCAAAAATAAACAAATGAAAGCACCGTGAACTCTTTGATTCTCATAGGACCCTCATGGCTTCCACGCATGTCAACCACAACATTTACATAACGGAGGTGAAGACTGGAAAGTGCCTACATTCCTTAGTGGGCCACCGCAGAACCCCCTGGTGTGTGACCTTTCACCCCACAATCCCCGGCCTGGTGGCTTCCGGGTGCCTTGACGGCGAAGTCCGCATCTGGGACCTGCATGTGAGTAACTGACGTAGTGTAGGTGGTACACCAAATAATGTTGCCCTGTGAAGTACAACGTGATGCAGTATCGATCTTTACCTTCGTCCATTTTGTCTTTTAGGTTTCATTTTCAGGCTCCAATAATAAGTCAGTTAATCGAGTAAAAATGTAAATGCTGTTGCACGGTTCCAACTTCTCACATGTAAGATTGTGCTTCTGTTCTTGGTCTTTTAGTAATCTCAGTATCTTTGGGTTTTGGACTGTTGATCGGACAAAACAAGACATTAGATGACGTCACCTTGAACTGCAGTGTGATGTGCATTTTTCACTGTTTAACATTTTATAGACCAAATGATCAATCAAGAAATGTATGTAATAAAAATAAATGATTAGATTTGCTGCTTTTGGCCTGATATTGCCCATCACAGCTGTTTAAAATGCACGGTTTGGTCTTCTGAAGCCTTTCACGTAATGAGGTGACGAGTGAAATATAAAACCTCTTGCTTGCTTGAAATAAAGTAATCGAAAAAAGCAAATTTTAATGTTTAAATAGACGTGTTTTTGATTATCCGCGGTGATATTGAAGTGAGAGTATGTGCTGTTCCTGCAGGGCGGCAGTGAGAGCTGGTTTACAGAGAGCAACGTTGCCATTGCGTCCTTGGCTTTCCACCCGACGGCTCAGCTACTCCTCATCGCCACCAACAACGAGCTCCACTTCTGGGACTGGAGCCGACCGGAGCCCTTCGCCGTGGTCAAGACGGGCAGTGACACGGAGAGAGTCCGGTGGGTTTGACAGAGCAGCTGTGCTGACACCACGAGTCCATGGCGGTGACTTTAGAGAAGAGTTAGCCGGTGAAGAGTCGGCACGTTTCACTCCACCGCACTGTACCAACAACATTCCTCCAGGTCACTGTGGTGGACGCTGCTCACACATGCATGAACATAAACTGCAAATCTGGTTTAGAATTCTTGAATTCCCTAAAAACTAAAGTAGCCTCACTTCTAAATACATTTTTATTTACCTCAGTGACAGAGAGAACAAGGCGTTTATGTGGGACTAGGGCTAGGTATCGTTTCAGTTGTATTGATTCTACTTAAGGAATCCGGTTCGGACTCTAACCCCGTCACCACCTTCCTCCTCTTCCCCTTCATGTCAAGTGAAAGGAGTCTCTGTCCTAGAGCGGCGTCTCTGGGACTCGTCTCATCTGTAGCCATCATTGGTTTCCCTTCAGTATAAAAGGTGAACGTCAGCTCACCTGTGTTTTGTACCGGAGTCGTTGCTGCTGTTAGCGTTAGCTGGATCTGGGGCGTCGTTGAGGCTGGGAGAGCGCGACACGTTGAACACGGTGGGTTCCTTCAGATTCACGCCGTGTTGAAGGAAACGCTTCAGCATGTCGGAGCTGCTTCCTCCCTCGCACCAAACCTCCTGACTGCAGCTGTTGCAGGTTTTTAGTGAAGCTAAGCCAAACTTTGGAGCGTTTGCTGCGGTCCGCCACGGTCCAGGACTGGAAACGGAAGGACTCTCTTCTTCCTTCTTTGTTGACTTAACAAATGAGGTGACGTTAGGTCGGCGTAGCAGCTCCTGGCAGATAAGGGGACTTTCACACCTGCCTCATTCAGTTCGGTTGAATCGCGCTAGAGTTTGTTTCCCCCCTTGGTGCGGTTCGTTTGGGCAGGTGTGAACGCAGCAATCGCACTCGGGTGCGCACCAAACAAAAGAACTCTGGTGCGGTTCGAACCAACCAGAGGATATTATGATAGCAGAGATGTGATCTGAGCATTTTTCCAAAGCTAAACCACTAATAAATCCATCGTCTGACAGCGAAATGTGTTCAGCGATTTTATAATTG
>NC_060171.1:1975919-1979243 GCF_021292245.1 Micropterus dolomieu
CCATGCTGTGTTTATGAAAATCATAACGTATAGCCTACCCAACTTGTCAGCGCGGGTATTTCCCCTGATTAATATGTTAAAATCTGCTTAAAAAGGAGGGCCAGTAGTACTACTCAGTTTACTGTTAGTTCATTTTGTCAATAAAACATGTGTGACAGCGATACCATAGTATACTACAGGCGAATAAGCCCCGAATTATTACTGTACATGTCCTGTTTAAACGTTAGTATTCATAACAGGCTATGCGGTCGATCTGCGATCTAACATAACTAATCATGCTTTTAATAAATTATCACTTTGTGAGCTCTTTGTGAGACAGACCAGAAGCGTTAAAGTGCTGCATAAACGTCTGTCAGTCACCGGAGTTTGATTTCCCCGCGTGGGTCCTGATGATGCAGGATGACAGTCGCCAAAACTTCGTTTGTAAAACTGCAGTGTGAACATTAACCGGACCAGAACTAAAATGCAACAGCGTATAATATTTTTTCACTTGGTCCAGACCAAATGAACCGAGCTACAGGTGTGAAAGCGCCCTAATAGACACTTGGTTGGGCAGTAAAATGCTCACTGCAGTTCAATCAGGAGCTGAGATATGCAGGAAATTAGGAACCGAGGAGCAGGATCCAAATGCACGGGTATTAACGAGTCTTGGTAACTGTCTCAACTTTGAACTGATCCTTGATACCCAACCCAATGTTGGAGAGGCTTGTGTAAGAACCAGGCCTTTATTTCTCCAGTTAATACAAACTCAACACTTCCTCCATGTTTCCATAATCTTGATAAATTCACTATAATGTCCATGTCCACAGAGGACACAGGCAGGTCAGCTTTTGACGGGTATTGGCATTGAAAGTGATGCCGCCTTTCCCTTTTTATGTAAGCTTTTAATATGAAAAAACTTCAGGATGTGTTTGTGAAGAATTGGAGAAAACAATTTCAAAAAATAGAAAGTGTTCTGTTCATTAATTTGTTTTTTTAGTAGCGTCTGGCCTTTATATGTTTGAATACCAATTAAAAAGCACATCAACAGATCCTTGTGTTTTACGTTGTCATTTATTTGTTCACTTGTTCCTTTCAGGTTGGTGAGGTTTGATCCTCTTGGTCACAACCTACTGACGGCGATAGTGAATCCGTCCAACCAGCAGGTGAGCACCGTTGATGTGTTTCTGTCGTTAATCAGAGAGGTGAGTGGAGTTCTCAGAGCGGTTTCTGTCTTTCAGAGCGAGGAGGACTCGGAGGTTCCTATGGACAGTGTTGAGATGCCTCACTTCCGCCAGCGCTCTTTCCTGCCTTCCCAGCCGGTTCGCCGCACACCCATCCTCCACAATTTCCTCCACATCTTGTCGTCTCGCTCTCCTGGGGCTCAGGCGGCGGGGGAGCAGCCACGCCCTCTGGGTGAAAATGGAAGCAATGTCGGAGAGTCTCCCAGCATGCCTCTGGCCCAGTACCCCACCTCTGAACGCGGACCTCCCTTCCCGGGCTGCACCCAGCACCTCGGCATGGTTTGTCTATGTAGTCGCTGCTCCGTCAATCGCAACAGTTCCCTGGCTGCTAATGCGACGCCCTCTGATCCCAGGGTGTCCTCTGAAACTCCTCAGCCTACCCCGGCTTCCACTTTCTCTTCGGCCCGTACGGAGCCCAGACAGCCCTCAGAACGACCCTCTGCCTTTACCTCGGTCTACTACAGCGCCGGCACTTCTCTTAATCCCACCGCACCGAGCGGCGTCGAGCCGCACTCCACCTCCAGACCAGGACCCGACTGGACACGCAACCTGCTAAGTATGAGGGAGGGTGGAGTTGGTTTAGGTATGCTCCCTCCCAGAACCTCCTCTTCCTCAATCAGCCTCCTGTCAGTGCTCCGTCAGCAGGACGGCTCCTCTCAGTCCCCTGTCTACACCTCTGCCTCCGAAGGACGGGGTTTCCCCCAGCAAGGAGAGCCCGGGGCCCGAGATGGTTCCGGTACAAGCAGCGGGCATCATCCATTCTGGGATGGCTCTCGCAGCAACACGGCCTCCTTCCGCAACGTGCTGCAGTGCAACCTGAGCCGCTACTTCATGGAGTTTGACCGCATGCAGGACCTGGAGCCCCCGTTAGGGGGCAGCATGGCGGATGGAAGTCAGGAGCAGAGCCAGGAGTTGCTCAATAATAACATGGACCCAGAGAGACCTGGACCTTCCTCAACTTCCTCCACCTCCTCCCCTACTATAATCCACTACCAGCCTCCTCTCCCTCCTCCTCCTACCTCCAACAGCCTGGAGAACAATATCCCTCCCCCGGCCTCACGAGGCCATCTGAACCGCTGCCGGGCCTGCCACAACCTGCTGACCTTTAACCATGACTCTCAGCGCTGGGAGCGCACCAACCAGGCCTCCTCCACCTCGGCCTCCACTCTGGAGCCCTCCTCCTCTTCCCCCTCCTTTCCTCCTTCTTCCCCTTGGCAGCCTGAGGATGGAAGGAGGACAGTAGAAGCCCAACCCCCAGAGAGGAGGGCGCCACCAGTGCCCAGCGAGCAGCCGCCTCCCCACGGTGGAGGAACGGTGTCCTTCCCGATAGCCCCGACCCCCAGCCAGGCTGGAGAGCAGACAGTGGGGCTGGTGTACAACCAGGACACAGCGCAGTGGGAGAGAGTGTACCGGCAGGCTGCTGTCGGCAGATCGGCAGAGCCACCGGAGGCCTTAAGCCAAGAAATGCCTGTAGACCCCCCAGATGAGGACTCGCTGAGGAGGTATGATCCCTTTGTGTCATCACTTTCATTGTCAGTGGCTAAGATTCTTTAAATACAGAAAAATCACTGAGAAAGTGAAGTGTGAAATTCAAGTTTTACCACCTTTTGTGGTAACAGACATTTATATATAGTAGACATTTATATCTTTGGGTTAATCTTAGTTTGGGGCGAGGGAGATGTCTCTGTTTCACAGCCTGTCAACCATTGGTTGGCTGACATGCTGTTGAGCGTCTGCTTTTAGTCACAGGGTAAGTTTAAATATTAACATTTATCCAGATGATTATATTCAGTAATTATCTCTGCCTGTAACATCTCACCGTCTGTTTCTTTTATACAGACGACTGTTGGAATCATCTCTGTTATCGTTGTCTCGCTATGACATGTCAGGATCGAGAGACCACCCCATTTACCCCGATCCAGCCAGGTACACTAATACACTACAGTTACCCCGATCCAGCCAGGTACACTAATACACTACAGTTACCCCGATCCAGCCAGGTACACTAATACACTACAGTTACCCCGATCCAGCCAGGTACACTAATACACTACAGTTACCCCGATCCAGCCAGGTACACTAATACACTACAGTTACCCCC
>NC_060171.1:1979343-1989609 GCF_021292245.1 Micropterus dolomieu
CACTAATACACTACAGTTACCCCCAGCCAGCCAGGTACACTAATACACTACAGTTACCCCCAGCCAGCCAGGTACACTAATACACTACAGTTACCCCCAGCCAGCCAGGTACACTAATACACTACAGTTACCCCCAGCCAGCCAGGTACACTAATACACTACAGTTACCCCCAGCCAGCCAGGTACACTAATACACTACAGTTACCCCCAGCCAGCCAGGTACACTAATACGCTACAGTTACCCCCAGCCAGCCAGGTACAGTATTTCCTGCTGGCTGTAGCCTGAATAGTCTTTCAAACATTATTAAAGATGTTTCTGGGATTTCTAGTGGTGGCCATTTTCTGTTTGGACTGAATCCTTTGCGGGATAAAGAGCTTGTGCCCTGTCATTTTATGAACTGCATAGTCAGCAGTAACAGTAGTTGGAAAGGCCGACTCAGAGCTGCCTCTGTTTTACAAGTTCATACAACCTTGTAATTACTTGAACAATTTTCAGACGCAGATGTAGGACTTCTCTTTGACTTCCCAGCCAAGTGTCAGCTTTAAATTATTATTATTACACAGGCTCTGCAGTTCAACACACTTCTCATAACAGAGGATAAAAGAAGTGCTTCCTGTGCCAGGGCAGAAAGCCAGGGGTCTCTGAGTTTATAGACGGGGCTCTCTCCCCCATGAAAACACTCTCTGGTTCTGAGATTAGATGGGACACTAGGGGTTAGAGCAAAAAACAAGTTTGGGTTTTGCCTCCGTTTTGGTATAATGAGACGAGCAACGGGGATCAGGAGATTTGAAACAGAGCGATTTCAGTCATGTGTTAAACTCGTGCTCTGCTGTCCAGGCTTTCTCCAGCTGCTTACTACGCCCAGAGAATGATCCAGTATCTGTCGAGGCGAGACAGCATTCGTCAGCGTTCACTTCGCTATCAGCAGAACCGCCTACGGGCCATGTCGACTTCATCCGACAGCCCTGCCAGCAACCCGTCCAACTCCATGGACAATAGCGATGTGGACTTTGAGGAGCTGGAGTGAGTTTCATCTCTTGTGTTTATCGCATGCCTGCCGAGAATTGCATGCACTTCCAAATACTGCTTTTAAACGCTATAATAATCTTTGTGGGGTTCATCAATGGTGTTAAATGATTCAAACTAGGGCTGTCCCCGACTAAGGATTTACAGAGTCGAATCAGAATCGTCAAGTCCTGCCTACAGTCGACTGATAGTTGAATCATGTGTGTTTGTGGGGGGGGGGTGGTGTTATACACGGTAGCTCCACTTTGATCTTGAGAATCTGCAGAGCTGCAGTCTCTATTCATTCAACTTACTCTGTAAATTTCCAGCTAAACTGAGGCTTTTTGAAGAACCTTTCCTCTCTCTCTCGCTCTCCCTCTCTCTCTCTCTCTCTCTCTCGCCGCGGTTCCTCGCGGGTCTATTTCAAGTTGACGGCTATTTAAAAATGATAAAATATTCCTTGTGTGGTTCATCAACGGTGATAAATTATCACAACTCGCGACAACTCGGCACGACACCAGTGAAGTCGGGTTTCCGTCTCTACAGCGAGTGTTCCTCTTCCGCCACCACACGCACACGCTACGGCCACTTTAAAAACATTTATTGAAAGTTTTATTCTTTTTACATGTTTAACAGCATTAAACCT
The DNA here is from genome assembly GCF_021292245.1 of Micropterus dolomieu. Taxonomy (NCBI): domain Eukaryota; kingdom Metazoa; phylum Chordata; class Actinopteri; order Centrarchiformes; family Centrarchidae; genus Micropterus; species Micropterus dolomieu. The sequence goes on from NC_060171.1 coordinate 1,980,996, forward strand.
TGAAATGTATATTGTAATAGGCTGTATATTAACTTATTGGGAGAAAACTGGTAGTTCTGTGTAAAATCAGACGTTGAGCACCCCCATATCGCCAAGATGCCGTGACCCTTGTTTCGCTGCGAAGCTCCGTCTGTGAGATTGACAGTCGAATCAGGCTCCGCCCATCGAAGCATCGAATCTTCGACTATTGGGGGGCAGCCCTTATTCGAAGTATATATTTAATGAGTTTTTAGAGTTGTTAATATTTTATTACACTTAGTAGAAGTAGCATTCCTTGAGATTTAGCAAAAATATGTGCTCTGAAAAGGTTCTAAACGGATGGATGCATAATTCGACTGAACACATGTTGTAGACGACCTGCCGAGATCTGCATCTGCATCTTTTCCCAGCATAAAAGAGCGTTGGCACACGCAAGGTGCATGCAATTCTCGGCAGGCATGCACGCAGTTGCTTTTCTCTGGCTGCACGAAGTTGGAACCAGCTTTTGCCTGGTCATTGTTCTAAGCTCACAGGAAGCTCACGCAGTCTACCGGAGGTAGGATTGTGTCTGACTTGTCGGCGCTGTTTCTATACCCCACACCTGCAGTCGCCCGCAGATCACGTTACATTATCAAGTCGGTGAAAGTCAGCTGCTGTCATCTCGAAGGCACCCATTGACTACCAGCTATGTACAGCGTGCCAACTTCGACAGCTGTAATCTTTAACTCTCCGTGTTAGCTAGGCTCCTTACATGGTTGCTATTCATTTCTTTGAAGGTGGGTCTCCGACATTGACGGCGTTGTGTTGGACAGATTTGTGCAGCTGTTTTTATGATGCTAACCATTCAATGCACAGACGGGTCCGTTGTCAATGTGTGAACGAGAGAGTGAGAGAGGTACAGAGCAAATATCCTCTTTGCAGTGCTGCAATCAAAAACGATTTTAAAATGCGTAGCCAGATTTACTCGGGCGGCTCTTAAAATACCTGGGCAGCCCGCCCAAATAAAGCCTTTGTGTGGGAAAACACTGAAAAGACATTCTCTTCCTCAGTGGTTCCCAACCTTTTTTCCTTGGCGTATTGTTGAAAAAGGGGTTTATAAGGTGTAATATTTACAAAATAGCCTAAAGGCCTACAGCTTGCACTAACTTATGTGTTTTCAACATATACTTTACTTGGTCGGGCCGGACAGGTAAAGTGGCACCTGCCAAAGTATATTTGGCAGGTGCCACTTAAACATTTTGCAGAGAAACAGTGAGGGAGAGGTCATCTGATATTATGTCACCGGACACGCAGGAAATGTTATATTACGGTGCGACAGTGAACGCACCACTGCAGTTTCAGTTTCGATCCACATGCGGCGCACTTGAAAACTGAATCGCAGGTGAATTTATTAAACAGGGCGACCTTAAGAAACGTACTGCTGATGGAGAAAGTCAGCAGAGACGCATACAGGGAGAGAGAGACAGAAAGAGGCGGAGCCAGCCCGCATGTTGCCGTGAGAGACCAGAGGTGTGTGAGAAGGGCAGATTCTAGTAAATTAACACTAATCTAAGGTAGAAAATTACCTACAACAACCTACTGTTAATACAAATAGCCTCTGAGAGAGAGCTCTGTCGGATCCGCGACTCAGATCGTGGACGTTTGTGTCGCGATTTTGATCTCTATTTTGTGTCTATTTTGTTTTCTTCACCACACCAAGGTGATTACACTGATCCTTAGATCGTCTCTGGACATCAGTTATTAGGTCTAACTGTTGTTAGTGTCTGAGGGATGTCGTCAGCTTCTTCAACACTTTACTTTAACTGCTGAAGCATCATGTTAGCGTCGCTTCAACTTCACCCTAACATGAAAACATTGGATTCAGCAGAATTTAAACAGAAACTGTCCTTCAACACATCTCACTCACCTTTAAATGTGTATTCCTACATTTTCAGCACAACCAGTACAGTTTGTTAGGAAATAATTATGTTCTTTTCTATAGTGTTTTTTATTTCTTTTGTTTATCTGCACTAAAGGGACGTCGTTCACAGCGTGTAACCTGCACTGTGTACTAAACCCAATGCATCATGTTCTGTGTGACCTCACCATTTTCTTCTTTTCCAGTGATAATGGAGACCGAGCGAGGCACAGGACGCCACGTAACGCCAGGATGTCTGCGCCCTCGCTGGGTCGCTTTGTCCCGCGGTGAGTCAGCTCTAAGGTCTAATCCTAACTTTAACTCTTTCTGCTTCCTCTGTGCAGAACAGCCTTCAGACCCTTTCCAAACTGTCAGTCCCTGGAGTTCAGAAGATGAAGGAATACCTGAACGTGTACTTTATAGCCCTGGATGAGCATGTTTAGTTTTTATTGTTACGTGTGCGGAATTTAAATCCATAAGTAGGGCTAAAAGATTTTGGAAAATCTTAGTGCGATTTTTATTTATTTTTTTTATTTTTTTAACTAATATTGCGATTTAATATGCGATTCATTTTTAAGCTCTTTACCTTCTTTATCATTCAAAATGGACAAGCAGTAAATCAGTTTATAGTTTGACCAACACAATATATTAGATAGATTAAACATACACTGTTGTTTCTTGTCAGTCAGGCCTGTGTTATGATTAATGGTGATGCAATATAAATATAATATATCAAATTTTAATAATATGAGAAAGATAATTTGAGAGTCAAGTCATGGCGTTAAATTTAGATAGGGTATAACATCATGAGGTCGGCCTACAGACCACAAGAAACACTAAGTTCACCACAGTGTGTTATACAGTAAGTGCTCAATACAAACCCAAAGTTCATCCAGCAATTAATGAGTCTGTCTCACTTCTAATCTCCCAGGAGTCTCTCTGTATCCCAGGAAGCAGCTGGTCAGCAGCGCGCTGGCTGTAACTCAGGACAGACCGGGCCTCTGTAGGACTTAAAACTAAAAAAAGATGTTTCCTGAGCTGACTGGTGGCCGTGTGTGTGACGCAGGCGCCGATCGCCACAATACGCTTACCTTACTGCACGCGTCTTTTTCCTGTCCGTCAAAGTTACCACCAAGTTACCCGCGGGTGGCGGGCACTACTTTCATTCCCTGTGTGACACTTTAAATTTAAGTAATCGCAGCCTTTGCGATTAGAAAATCTTGTTTTATCACATCGCGATAATATCGCAACTGCAATTAATCGTTCTGCCCTAATCCATAAGTCATTTATGGTTTTGTTTTTGTCCTGTTCTCCTCCAGGCGTTTCCTCCTGCCGGAGTACCTGCCCTACGCTGGGATCTTCCATGAAAGAGGTCAGCCTGGCCTGGCCACACACTCCTCTGTCAACAGAGTACTCGCCGGTAAATACACACACTTTGCTGCGCTACCAGTAATATTAGGTTTGAAAATAGCCACCAGCTACAAGCCAAATGTTGACAGGGTTTGGTGCAGGTTGTTACGTTTCCTCACCATGTATTGATTGAAAATTCACTGCTAAAGTCTTGCTGACTGATGTATAAATATCCCGCCTGTTTAAGTGTTTACTGTTGTTTTCCTCAGGTGCATCGATCGGAGATGGTCAGTCTGCGGTCGCCAGCAACATCGCTAACACTACCTACCGTCTGCAGTGGTGGGACTTCACCAAATTTGATCTGCCTGAGATCAGCAATGGTACAACAACTCCTTACTTTTCACTTTGGTTTTTTTTCACAGTGAGTTTGGGTTGAAACGATTCCTCAAGTAAATCGATTTACGCTGTGTGCGCTCAGACGGTTCAGATCGCCTTTGGTCTGATCTGACAGCTTGTAAAGAATGTAGGCTACGTTAATTAAATGAAATGGTCAGTTAAGAAAGTAAATCTGTGTGGTGGCTGGTTACGACGTCCCTGAGTTAACAGGTTTTCTTCCAGATTTTAATCACAGAAAATAAGCTGAACTTTATTCATGTATCTCAGCAGAACATTACAGTCCGTTTATTATTCTGATAGTCCCACTTTCTGTCCACTCATTTTTGCCTCCTACAAATGCCACAAAGACTGTAGTTAGGTTGAAACTTCTGGTCCTGAAACTTAAGTATAAACCTTTTTGAAACCAAAAGGTTTGTTTTTGCATTTCAGAAAGTTTGTTTTTTAAAACCCAAAAAGTAATATGGCACTAAAATGGGTTCAGTTTTGACGGTGCAGTTTAAGAAATCCAAAGTTAGTTGTTAATTTCAAGAGACCTGTCTCATTTTCTCTTTTGCGTATTTACTATTGCTCTTTAATAAAGCACAAGTATTTCTTACCCAATTACGGAAGTCATCGATAGCTGCAGCTCTACTGAGATGTAACTGTTGGTGCAGCATTATTGGGTGTTGGTCAGACACTGAAATAAGGGCTTTTTTAAATTTTTTATACGTATTCCCATTAGTGTATTTTTGTTCTTGAGAGAGGCGGTGCTGTCCTGTGTAGTTTACCTCACCTTGACTGGGTGCAGCGGCGTCACCCTCCCTCAAACAGCTGCTAATCCTTAAAGGAAAAGTTCAACATTAGGGAAAATCTGACTAACACGTCATCCCTGTTGTTTAATCTGCGTAAAAACAACAAATCTCAGTCTCACAGGCGTAATGTGCTGGAGTACTTCTCGGCCAGTACACTTTGATTTTAACGTAAGATGGTAAAGACTGACTGACTTTTTGTCTCCTGTCCAGCCTCAGTCAACGTTCTGGTGCCAAACTGTAAGATCTACAACGACGCGAGTTGCGACATTTCTGCAGACGGTCAGCTGCTGGCTGTCTTCATCCCCAGCAGTCAGCGGGGTTTCCCAGACGAGGGCATCCTGGCCATCTACTCTCTGGCTCCCCACAACCTGGGAGAGATGCTCTACACCAAGAGATTCGGTACAGTATGCCTCTAAAGTTCACCCTCTATCAACAAACGCTGTAAATACTGTGTGTTCACAGTGAAAGCCAAGCGTAGGCAGATATTAGAATTAGATTGAAGTTGCAGTTTTATGGACTTTATTGTGCAGAAATGTCTGAATCCAAAAGGATAATAGTTCATAACTTTGTTGTGTAAATGCTACCAGTCAGATTTCTGTAAGGAAAGTGTTGTTTTTTTCTTGAACAGGTCCAAATGCCATCTCTGTTAGCTTGTCTCCGATGGGCTGCTATGTGATGGTTGGCCTGGCCTCTCGCAGGATCCTGCTGCATCCCACCACCGACCACATGGTGGCGCAAGTCTTCCGCCTGCAGCAGCCTCACGGTGGAGAGACTTCCATCAGGGTGAGGCAGCACTGACAGCACGACCACTTCACTGTTATTGACCGGCAGCAGCATTCGACGGCAGCACTGTTAATTAAACTGCTAATACTGAAGTGATTCTAACCGCATGACTCACTGTGCAAACAGAGAGTGAGGAAGGAGCACCTAAGCTCTGCTTTATTTCAGGTGGTTTATTCTATCTTGTGTCGATATCTGTAAACCGATATCTGCATAAGAATGCAGAATCTGAAGGTCGGGGCAGGGATTTAGGGATGGGAAGCGTTCTGGTTTCCGTTTTTAATCCGAGTAGTACTGAACAATCACGTTTGCATGCAGGTCTGTCCATAACCCATCAGCTGTCGTCGTTTTATCAATCTCAGAAGACAGATTATCCGAGGTGGGTTAAAATCAAGGCTAGCTGGACTTGTTTGAAGACACCTGTTTTATTAAAGAGGCTTCTTCAGTTCTGACTAAATTGCAGGGGGTCCCAGCTATTTTAACCTCTGTGGGGTCGTTATCAAGGTGATGGATGTGACTGGTAGGGTTGTCATCAAGACCGCCCAAACCGAGACTAAGTCAAGACTAAGACTTTTAGGGACTTGGACCAAGTCCAGACTAGGGATGCAATGATGACAGATTTTGTTGGTATGATTATTGTCAGAGAAATAATCACGGTTTCAAGATTATTACAATTATTATGCATTAATTAATTTCACAACACTAGTAATAAGTAGATTTTTAATATTTAAATACATTAACAATTACATTTTTATAATTTTATAATATGTAAGTATAATTAATGTAGGCTAAGAGGAATATGAACTTCATTTATCTCCCTGGGGAAATTGTTATAAGGGAGGGGAATAAACTGTTCTGTTACTGTCATCAACTCTCATCCGTACATGTTTTAGTGAAAATGATCCTGAAAGTCTAGAAGCTCCTGATGTTTGTTAGTGTTTTACACCTGGCATCATTTTCTCAACACAGACAGGAGGAGGCAACAGGATGTAACGGTTAATAGTGAAATCTGGTAATCGCTGCATCCCTGGTCGAGACCAAGAACGAGGGAGGGCGAGACAGAGTCAACGCCAAGTCCAGAGTTTACCGAGACAAGACCAAGACTTTTAGGGGCTGAGACCAAGACCAGTTCACCCACATTACATGAAACACAATAAAATGTGGAACGAGATCAGAGGAACTTCTCAGATTGATCTGAAAGATCCACATTCCCATTAAAAACACTAAGAGCTGAAATCAACGTCAGCATCTTTATTAAGTGCTCCTTTTCCATGCTGACCATCGCGGGGACAGTCGTTAACGGGAACAACACATTTTTAATTAGGGTTATTTGTTGCATTTGAAACAATGAGTTTTACATCCAATCAAAGTTTGGATGTTAACAAATAAATCAGACAATGCAAAATTTGTTGATATTTCCAAAGTTATGGTTTTGACTGGTCGTGAAATAAAATCCCAAGTCCTTAATGTCTGAGACCGAGACAAGACCATCAAAAAAGTACTACAACACTAATGACTGGTTCGTTAGTAGAGGTGTAACGATCCTCTGTTCAGTTACTGGTGTTCAGGCAGCAGTGGTTAAAATATAATTATCAGAAAAGCATAAGCACAGAACTCAAAGGACTTTAAAAAAAAAATACAATCACAATATTGAAACATAGCGTAATAACAAGGCGCGATCACTTTGTCATCATTTCTACACATGTAACAGATGATTTGATAAGTTATAGCCGTAGACTGCACGTCTGTAAAGTCAGACGTCCGCAGAGAGGAACATGTTAGAGCATGACTGAAAAAGATCTGAAATGAGTGGGAACCCTGATCACTGGATGTTAATTGCACCCTGCAGTGTGTCCGTGTGGAAGCGTCTGCGTTCGTTATGTTTCTCCACTCATTTATTCAGGTTTTTCCTTTAATTTGTCCCCCGTATTGTTTCTTTTTAAAAAAATATTAAATACCTTTTGGTGTCTTTTATTCTCGTGTATTTTACTATTTGTTAGTTGCTTTCTGGAGCAGGGCACAAACTAATATCACTAGACGATATACTGTGTATTACTGTACAGCGTGATTTAGATTTTTAATCATAATTTTTAGCCCTAAAACTCACTGATAATTGCAAACTCTTATGTTTTATATTTCTCTGTCTCAGAAAATTGCTTACAAACTACTTTTGATATTTCAGCCTTGAGATTCTCTTTAAAGTGCACCTCCTCCCAGAGTCAGCTGGTGTTCGCTGCGGTGTGTTGGATATCTGTGTCTTGTCACTGTGTGTTGATTGAACGTGCTGGTGCTCTGTTTTCAGATGGTGTTCAACGTGGTTTACCCGATGGCTCCAGACCAGAGGCGCCACGTCAGTATCAACTCTGCTCGCTGGCTGCCGGATCCAGGAATGGGTCTGGCTTATGGAACCAACAAGGGAGACCTGGTCATCTGCCGGCCTGTGTGAGTCTCCCAGCTGTGTGACACCAGAGCTCTTTAAATGCTTGTATTGCAAATCATGTTTTTATTGCTATCCGGAGACACGTGGAGGATTTAACTATATGCTTTCTGTGAGTTCTGGGCCCGTGTTTATCCAGCGTCGCAGAGTTTATCTGGGGCTAAAACCACTCCTACCTCAGAAAAGTTGTTTCAGAAATTTCCCCACACACAGACGGCTTCTGGGGGACGGCGTGACAGAGTAGAAATTATGATGCTGTTTTCTGACAAATGTGGTTTCGGAGCATTACATGAGGATTAAAGTTGAAATGCAGAAAATGGCATCAAGTTTTATATCTATAGTCAAATAACTACAGAATAAATTATACGTGCTGAAAAATCTGTCACGTTAAGAGGTGGTTTTCCCCTCTCCTTTATTGAGTTATACAGTGGGTACGGAAAGTATTCAGACCCCTTTAAATTTTTCACTCTTTGTTTCATTGCAGCCATTTTCCAAAAATCAAAAAAGTTCATTTTATTTCTCAGTAATGTACACTCAGCATCCCATCTTGACAGAAAAAAACAGAAATGTAGAAATTTTTGCAAATTTATTAAAAAAGAAAAACTGAAATATCACATAGTCATAAGTATTCAGACCATTTGCTCAGTATTTAGTAGAAGCACCCTTTTGATCTAATACAGCCATGAGTCGTTTTGGGAAAGATGCAACAAGTTTTTCACATCTGGATTTGGGTATCCTCTGCCATTCCTCCTTGCAGATCCTCTCCAGTTCTGTCAGGTTGGATGGTAAACGTTGGTGGACAGCCATTTTCAGGTCTCTCCAGAGATGCTCAATTGGGTTTAAGTCAGGGCTCTGGCTGGGCCATTCAAGAACAGCCACGGAGTTGTTGTGAAGCCACTCCTTCGTTATTTTAGCGGCGCGCTTAGGGTCATTGTCTTGTTGGAAGGTAAACCTTCGGCCCAGTCTGAGGTCCAGAGCGCTCTG
>NC_060171.1:1989709-2006233 GCF_021292245.1 Micropterus dolomieu
GCTCCTCCGACACGCCCTCAGAAACAGCGAGCTGCAGCACACAGCTCTCCTCTCCCTTCCAAACACTAGCTACCCTCCAGGCAGTCAGTGGACATAAAGTTGTTCCTGTGATGTAGAGACAGAGCTCAGTTAAAACTTTATGGATACAGATTAATAACTCACCGCTCTGAAACTCTCGCTCCAGTCCGTGTTGCCGAGCCGGTCGGCAACACGTACGGCTGAACCCGAGCCGTTTACCGGCTTCTCGCCGACCCGCCCTTCTCTGCTTCTGATTGGCTAGTAGTCCTTAACTAGGAACTGAGCATGTGCAACTCCCAACAAAGATCATTTAGAGACAAGATGTATCACTCCATAGCTAAAACGAAGCCTTCAACACAGGCTGAAAAGAGGAGCTGCAGCAATGTGCAGTAGGACAAAAATATAACCATGTAAACCTGCTCTGGTACAAACTCTAAATAAGATTTTGAACCTGAAAATGAGCAGAATACCACCTCCTTTTAAATGTCTGTTGATAAGCAGGCTGTCATTTCACGAGCTAAAGCTTTTTATTTAATAGAAGCAGAACAGCAGAAGAAAGATGCTAAAAAAGTTCTGGCAGTGACATGAGTGAGGGAGAGAGAAGGCACAGAGAGAGAGCGAGAGAATGTCTTTATTCTTGCAGCGTAGTCTAACTAAAAAAGCCAAACCAAAATTTAGTTTTACAACCTTGTTTCAGCTGAGCTTGTAGAAACCAAGCACAAGACAAAAAGAGGGAGGAGACTCGAATTAGATTAAAGAGGATTATTTAAGAGCCGTAGAAGAGTGAGGCAGAGTGAAGAAGTGGAAGATGCTGCAGAACCGGGTTGGTGGCAGGAAGGAACCGGAGCTGTGAGTCTGAGCCGAGCAGGTCCAGAGCAGAATCTGGGAATAGTTTAGCAGCAGAGCAGGCGGGATGAGCGCCTTTTTTCCCTCAGAAGATAATTTTGTACATTTTAAAGTTAAATGCATTAATTTGGTGCTAAATTTAAGAAAAAATCTATGAAGAACTCTTGTAAATAATGTTGTGCTCTAGTAAACTATTTGATCATAAACCCATTGTAGAGCTCGAAGGCGATGAAACGGCAACAAATGTATTTAATGTTCTAAAAAATCAGAACATAGAATGAGTAAATTTCCTAATATGTTGTTGTTGTTTTTACTTTTAATGGACACATGTAATATATTTTATACTTTCTGTGAATATAATCCAGTTAATCTTATTTCCATCCTGTGTAGACACCTTATTTTGAAAACCGGACGTTGTCACATGTGTTTCCTCCTTTGATAAATAATGTTGTATGTGGTTCTCGTCCGGCGTAACATGAAGACTTCACAGTCTCTCTTCATACTAAAGAGACAAACTGACAGGATAAAGTCTCTAACCTGCCTGTCAGCTCGCTCTGGGCCGCTTCACTTACCGTAAAGGCTTGAATACGTGTGCACTCCAAATGTAGGTGCGATTAGTTTAATCTCCTTCTCACAGACGAGAGACAGAAACAGACGGTTAACGTTACCGTAGTTACCTCAAAAGAAAAGTGGTTGTCGAGTCGGATGTTAAAGTGTGTGAGCGAGCGAGCTCACCGCGGCTCCCACAAAACACGTTAGAGGTCTGAAATGTTATTAGAAGATGTGTAAATAAAATAAAATGGCGGAGCAAATTAGACTGTGGCGGGCCGACATGGTCTCGTTAATTAATGGTAAACACTGAAGGATGTTCTTCTACAATTGGCCTAATAAGATTATTTAAATGATTTCATTATGTTGTTGTAGCTGCCACACTGCCGTCGTCCTCGCTCAGTTTAAAGAGCTCCCACACAGCTGAGGGCTTCATTTAGTTTCATTTACCCTCACTGCGGCGAGCGGTCTCCGTATTCGAGTACCAGAATTAAAAATCAAATGCGTACCCAACGATTGAATATTCCAGTCCAGCCCTATTGATCTTCTCTCTTCTCGTTCGTGTGTTTTCTCACTCGTTACTGATTGTAGCTCATATTTTGTGTAAAACTGTCTGTTGGAACTAGGGCTGGGCAATAAAACAATAATAATTATCACAATATAATTTTCCTCAATATATAATAAATGTTCAATATATCGTCAATAAATATTTGTTTTAATTCATTTTCAAATTTGCACTTAATTCTTCTATAAAAATAATTTTGTTGAAGAAAGGGGACTGAAAAAATATTTATTTGTTAAAATTTTGAATGTTCTCCCACAGATTTGTTGAGTGATTCACTGTTTGGCATCAAGTGTTTGTCCCATTCTGACCATAGAGAAAAGTTTAACCAATTAATTTTCCATCTGGTTTCTTCAGTTTTCAGTCAGGAGCAAAAATCTTATAACCTGAAATAAAGAAAGAAATGAAATTATGTGCACTCACGTGGTTTGACCTGGTTTGTAAATATAAAATGAAAAGCTTGCCAGTTAGGAGGGATTTTCTTCTCTGTGATGTTTGACCAACACGGGTCCCGGTGATCGAAGACTGATTTAATTTTCTTTATCACCTGGGAGCCTTTGTGCATCTTTCTCTGACTTGGCTTCAACACTAACTCAAAGATAAAGTGCTGCTCTTGAACCACAATGAATGAGTAAATACGTTACCTTGACTCCAGCCGTCCGGCTGGTTGGTTGGATTTGGTTCTGCGCTGCAGGGAGCTTCCCTTCCTCAGCCTCCCTAACGAGACGGTAGCTGATGTGATTATCCTAAGGCTCAATCTGAACAGGAAGACCATTGATTGGAGATGGTCAATTAGCTCTTTTAATGAGGTCGTGGACTGTGTGATTCCACGAAGAAATCCCTCCTCTGCTTTTAAGACTTCCTGAATGGAAGTGAATTAATGTGTGTGTGTGTGTGTGTGTGTGTTTAGGTTCTACCGAAGCGACGGCGAGAGCCCCGCAGAGTCGAACAGCGAGCCTTTATTCTCTGTCAACAACAGTGGAACCAGCCGGACCCGAGGATCTGACAGACCAGGGTGAGAACCCTCTCTTCGTCTACTCTAAACTCCGTCCTGCTGTCACACATGAGGCCAAACCAGAAAACACTGAAATGGAAGACTTGTACTTGCCTTTATTTCAAAATAAGAGAACACTGTTATTCAAGGTAACTTCATCTATAATTAACAAATCAAACCTCTGACTGAGGTCAGAGAACCAAGGTAGTTGCAAGAGAATAAACTGGATTATTTTAGCTGATCACACCGGGTTAGTCTGGATTAGTTGTGTTTATAACATTTGGATGCTGAAGGTGAGACACTGCAGGAGAATAGGAAAGAAACAGATATCACCGTGAAACTTTCCTAGCTGGTTACTCGCATTAAAACAATACTTTCTTGTATTATAGGTTTGATGAAATTGTATCTTTAAATATGCAAATGAGGCAGTATCTAATAAAATAAGGGCTAACTTGCATCTTTACAGAATTGAAATCTGAACTCTGGATTGAGTCAGGTTTAAAATGATTGTAAAAATATTTGCGTCTGATGTGTAAACAAAAATAAAACAGACGGGATTTTGGAGATCTCTTTTTATTACATCATAAATCAGAAAATATTAGGCTAATAGGAATAGAAAAAAATAATTCAACATGTTTTTGGGAATAAAATGTTGTTATAATTCAGACTAAAGATGGTGTGTAAACTAACTCCACTGTAAAAACCTTTAGAATATAGTCAGGAAAACAACTGTAGTTAGTGTCTGGTGTGACGCATCTAAACCAAATTTTGTGTAGCTTGAGTTTGTACACTTGGATCATCTGAGCCTGTCGATCATTTAGTTTCAGTATTACTTTTTGCAACGTTTGCCTCGTAAAGTGATTTAAGCCTGATGGTCTTAAATCACTTTACTTTAATCAGAAGGGATGAGCGGCGTGTTTTGTGCTGTACTAACGTACGAGTTCTTGTTCTGTGACGTTGTTTTAGGCCAAACCGCTCTGGCTGGAGGCTGGACAGAGACATGGGTTTGATGAACGCGATTGGTCTTCAGCCCCGACACCCCACCCCTTCAGTGACATCACAAGGAACCCAGACGCCAATCATCCAGCTGCAGAACGCCGAGACACAAACAGAGAGGGACCTATCAGAGCCCAGCGTCTCCCAGCCAAAACCCAGTACTGAAACTCTACTTACACCAGCTTATACCAGTACATACCTGTACAATACTTCGCTCTGCCGGCTCCTAACTTTGTAATACTTTGCTCTACCTGTGTTTCTTCTCTCCTCAGATGTCCCTTCTGAGACTCCGTCCACGAGCGGAGCTGCACAGCTGGAGGCGTCTCAGGCCAGCAGAGCTCAGGACGGCGGCCAGGCTGAAGCTTCAGCAGATGCTAACACGTCCGCCGCTAGCACCGGTACTGCTCCGCTGTCTGCTACACAGCCACACTGAGGGTTTAACGCAGCTTTATTCTCCGTTTGTTCCTTGATACACGTGCGCATTTGCTAAATTTGCATATTAGTTCTCTAATTGTAAAATCCTCTCCATTTCATACTCCTTTCTGCTGCGTGCGTGGAGTTGAAGCTGTAATTGAATCAGCTGTTATTGGCTGATTATTGACAGCTGTGCTACAGAAGCGAGAGGTTTGAGAGCAGAGCTGTCTGAACACTTCCCTGTCTTCAACCTAATCACGGCTCAGCTGCAGAGCTTCATTCCCTTATCAGGATTATATAAAGGTTGTTTTTATTTGTTGAGCTCTGCTACAGACTCCCAACTTCTCTAAAACACCTTAAAGACAAAACCATCCTGTGTAATCATGCATATTATCATGCATCACTGTAAGTTACTTGAATGTGATAAATCTCTTTTGAATCTATTTTTAAAGGATTTTGGGAACAGACACCTCTCCGATGCAACTATTACAGACGTACTGAATTATAATAGTTTCACTAGCTTACCTTTCAAACTGATCACCAACACAAAGTCGTCTCTAAATTGTGAAGCTGTCGGTCAAACCCATTTTTCATCTCCTCTCAACATGTTCCACTAGAGCTGCTCAGGATTTCCTAAAGATCTTTGAGAATCAGCCGGGAAGAGAGAGGGAAGTCTGTGCATCTGAAGCGACTCCGTGGAAAATTATACTTCCTGTTTACATCCCCCAAAGCGCCATGGGAACCAGTGGTGATCTGTACGCGCCCCCCCAACACACACGGTTCGACACGCAGGTGAACAGCAGATTCACTGCAGACTTCAACCGTCGTCGTGTTTTTGAAGTAATAATCGATTGAAAAGACAGACGGGCATTGACGGGGTCAGCGACTGATTTAAAAGCCGTCTCCTGCGTTGAGTCAAACCCCGTCGGAGCAGATAATCAGATTGGGACATTTATTCCAGCCTAAGTAATTTCTGCTGCCCTCGCTGCGACTCGCAGCTCAGCCTCTTTGAAGCCTTCAGTGCCGATAGGCTGTTACTCGTGACGTGTAACCACCAGCTGTGGGCGGGACATTGATTAGAGACAGAGAGAGGCAGCTACATCAGAGCCGAAGCAGCTCTTTTTTTTTTATTTTTGCTGATCCGAAAATGATCTGAACCGTGAGTTTCGGATCGGCTGCCGCCTTAATGGACAAAACTTTGATCAAAGAAAAGTTCCGTGTCCAAGTCTGAGAACTGGAGTGTCGGATCTCTGAGAGCCTGAAGGGTAAACTGTGTCTGACTCGTGAATCCTGAGTGTTTGTGTTGACGTGTCCTCTGTTGTCGCTCTCGTTTCTCCAGGAGAGTCTCCCGAGTTCGGTTCGGGTGAAGACGCCCTGGCGCGAATCCGCCGGCTGATCGCTGAGGGCGGGATGACGGCCGTGGTCCAGCGGGAGCAGAGCACCACCATGGCCTCCATGGGCGGGTTCGGAAACAACATCATCGTCAGTCACCGAATCCACCGCGGCTCCCAGACGGGCATGGGGGCCTCCAGGCCTGCGGCTGACCCCACCGTGACGGCCCCCTCCACCTCCTCGGGTCCTCTCCTCATCACCCAGACCCAAACCTACGCCCCTCCCCAGGCTTCCGACCCGTCTGAACAGCTCGCCCCCATGTGGGGTCCCCAGGGGCTGTCGGGCCCCCAGCCCTCCGGCCTCTCTCTGGACATGGACGACGTGTTTGTTGGGGGTCGAACAGAGGACGAATCTCTGCCGGGTCCCTCCTCCTCCCTGCTGTTGTCTTCCCCCTCTTCCTCCTCCTCCTCCTCTCACAGCCCCCTCCCCGGAGGGGGCGGCGGCCCCCACAGTTACCCCGGTGACCCCTACAGCAGGTAGTTCTCTATTGGCCGAGAGAAGCAGAGAGTTGGCCGACGGGTTTAACAAAAGGATGCTCCTCAAAGCCTTATCTCCATCTCTGTATCTAATGGGTGCTCCTTCGACTCTGCACAGGGTCTCCCGCCTGGAAAAGAAGGGGCACAAGACGCCCGTCTCACCCCTCCACACCCCCGAACCGTCAGTGGCGTTGTCGTGCACTTCCTCTGCACTTACAGAACTGGACTGAAGCTGAACTGCGATCATTCCTCGTCAGAAAGGGCTTCTACTTGAACGGGGGCCGGTTAGCGCTGAGCTCCTCGCCGCCCGGGGGTGGGGTCAGGTGGGAGGGGGCGGAGTTGCTCTTTCTCTCACACATTTACTCCAACGTGCTGCATTCGGTGCCATGTGATGTTGACATTTAATGTGAAATAGTGAGTGATTGAAGTGTAAAAAAGTGAATTCAGCACTTCTTTATTTTGAAGCCTGTTTTTTTTTTTTTTTTGTTGTTTTTTTTTTTGTACCGTGTAATTATGATGTTTGAAAACAAGAAATCGTGTCGGCGGCTGAACTCTGTGTCGCCGCCCTGCAGTTAAACGGAGGACGTTACGCGTCTCCAGCACCCAGAAAATCAATCATCGACGACTCAACGGACACCTGAGACTGAACGAGCTGAATCTACATCTGCATGTCTGATCAGTATTTTCATTTCAGTTTTGTTTTGAAACTTTTTTAAAGGCTGAGGAGGAGAAGAACAATTTCCTGTTTGGGGGAGGGATTCATCATGGCCCGCTCTGAACCCCCACCACTCTTTAGAAAACTCCACCCAACCCGGTTACTAGCACTAAAGTGTGGATGGACGTGTGCTTGTGTCTGTCTGGAAGTAAACTCTTGCTGAAGCTGAAAATACACAACAGCGTCTCCGACCACTAGAACCACAGTCAGAGGCGGCGGCGAGAGAGTCAGGGGGCCGTTATCTGGTCATCTTCAGATTGCGTGAGAAATGCACGTCACGATATTTAGTTTGACTTCACAGACGCTAAAAGGAAAACAAGAAAATATATTTACAAGAGTAAAGTAAAGGCTTCTCTCCGCTGAGCGTCATAGCACTCCTTTAACGCCTACATTACCCACAATGCAACACTACCCCACTAACTAAAGGTCTTTCCTCTACACGTAAACACAAACTGACACAACGGCTTACAGGATTGTATCAGCTGAGGTTCGGTTTCTTCTTGACCCTTCGAAACCACAGAATCTCACCTGAAGGTCCGTTTAGTAGCTGTTCTCGAGCTTTCAGTCATGTGACACGGCCTTTAAAAGATCTTTTTATGTACATGAAGAAGATCATGTGATATGATTGAAAGCTCCAGAACTGCAGATTTCCATGTTTTTCCCCACACTTGCGTGCATAAAAGATCTTTGAAAGGTCATGTGACATGATTGAAAGCTCCAGAACAGCTACTAAACGGACGTTCGGGTGAGACTGTCAATCATAAAGTGTCGGTGTCAAACATTTTGATGGTCTAAGGTTCTCAGATGTGACGATTTTTTATTCATCTTTAAATTAAAGATTTTTGTGTTTTGATGGTTTCACAATATTCTGATGTTTTTAAAGCTTAAAGAGTTAATCCAGAGAATAATCAGCAGATTGTTTGATAATGACGATGATGCTTAGCTGTTGACCTAAACTACAGTTCTAATCTAAATTTAGCAGAACATTTTGGATCGTCTGCTGCACCGTGCTTTCGCAGTTTGGATGCGTTTTTCCTGCAGGAAACGCCGTCTGGTGTGAAAATGAATCTGTTGGATCCGTTAAAGCGAACTGTAATGTTTGTCTTTTTAATGTACGCCGCCATCATCATTACCGCGAGGGATGATTTAGGTTTGACTGGCTGGGATGGATTACACGACTCGTTACTGTAAAGAAATCAAAGAACACCACCGGCTGCCCGCAGGATCAACAGATCCGAGGAGAAGGATGTCGTTACTTTACATGTTCAGACCCGAACCAGCAAACATGTCTGACTTCCCGTCGGTGGCTCTCAGCTGCGAAACCACTGAGCATCTGTTGGGCACTACTTTCAGCGGCGGATGAATCCACGTGTGGCGCTGTAGTGAGCGTGTGGGGCAGCAGGACGGTACAGAGTTCATGGAGATGAAGGAACATGAGGGAAAAGCAGACGGCAGGCTGTTAGGAGATGCCTTCACGGCTGGTTTGAGTCTGAACATGAGGTTTAGTCACCAGACTGATATCGTAGATGTAAAATATACGTGATTTTGAGCTGAAAGTGGTCGAGTGGCGCCGCTGCGGTCTTTTAATGAGCTTCAACGTTAAGTTCTTTAACAAATGAAGAAGTGAAACCTGCTCGGTAGCAAACAAGCCGCCTCTGGGAAAATGTGAACACATTGTGGATAAACGTGGCTCGAGCTGTGCGGACTGAGCGCGCTCCTGAGCGAGTGTGTGTGTTGTGGTGTGTAGTAGTGGGGAGGGAGGGAGACTCATGTAGCACCTCCTTTCTGCCGCCGGTCGGGGGGGCAACCTGGTCTTTTTTCCACTACAGGAACCTGAACCTGTAAAGTCCGGGTTCTTGGTTCTGCCTTGTTTTCCGCCGCCCAATGTTTCCGATTAACGTCGCTGAAAAGGCGAAGGCGGGACGGATGTCGTCATGTTCACGTCCTGTTGTGGGACAAACGAGGAACGTTGACATCTGCAGATCTCCAGACCCGGCCGAGTCCTTTGGGACAGGTGACTCCTGGTCCTGGTCTCTCTCTGCTCCTCACCGCCAGAAAACACGCTGCTGGGTCACATGACCTACAAATATTTGTTTCCTGTACAGTTCCGTTGAAAGCACGTTTTTTTTATTTTCTGCCAGACTTTCGACAGCTCTGCCTCCGATTGGCTGGTGCTCGTTCCCTCCGTTGGTTATGATTAGCCAATCGGATGCAGAGTAGGGAGCAGGACTCGACGCAAAGCTCGCTTGCGTCAAATTATATTTGTCGAAGCTCCGGCAGGAAACAAAACAACGTTGAAGCGAGCGGAGCTTTAGGAGAAATGTCATTCGCTCCTGGAAATGTCATTTTGTAAATATTAACGATTTGCGCTTTAATGCGCAACAACATTCAGTTTGCAGGACGCGCGTTTATCTAAACGCGTCCTGCGGCGCCGACAGACCAGCTGGTACCTGAGCGTCAGGATTTAGTATCTCGCCAAACAAAAGTAGAACCAGAGCTGGTGGGTAAACCTGAAGCTCGTTAGGTTCCTGTGGTGGGAAAGGCCTCCACACTAAACCCCGCCCACCTGACCCCCGACCCCACCCGCCTTCCCTCTTTCCCTGAAACACCTGCAGAAGAAAACTTGAATTTCTTGGATCAAGTGCTCCTTTTCCTGTCCGACCGCCAACGCTCTGCTGGTTTTAATTAGTTTTTTATTGTTATTCCACATGTGCTTCGCCGCCCACACACACACACAGGGGCGTGTACTGAATGTTTGTGTGTGCGTGCGTTTCGGGGTTATAGTTGGGGGGGGGGGCCCCTGGTTGGAGCCGTGCAGAGACACCGTGTGGCTCCAGACGGAGCTGTTTACTTTTTTATTTTATTTTTTTTATTATTTAACCCTCTTCGTTTCCTGCAGGTTAGTCCAGGTGAGATCAGGGATCTCGTTTCCACGGCGACCTGGACGAGGACAGCGGCGGCTGCATGTAAGAGACAAACACAGGCTGATCTGAATGCTCCTCCTGGCTTTACTTGATCAATGAACATTTTAGAGACTGACTGTTTGTGTGTTTGTTTGTTTGTTTGTTTGGGTTATCTGGGGGGTGGGGGGGTGGGGAGAGGCTTGTGCCCCTCCCCCCCCCGTGAATGATGAACTGATCACCGCCGTGTCCAACCACGCAGCTGGTGAATAACGTGGGTGCACCTGTGGAGTCTGTACAGCTCCGATTCCTTGCTTTGACTTTTAGACGTGATGTAATTAAAGAGCTTTGAGAGTTTTTCTGTGACCCGATCAAGTTGTTGAAGATCATTTTCAGCGGATCAGCCGTCTGTGTTTGTGTTTAAAAAGTGGAGAAGCTTCTTCAACAAACTTGTTTGTCTCGGCGTTTATCAGCAGACTGATGTGAGAACACACTCAGGTAGTCTCGTAGATCAATAAATAAATTATCGGGCAAAACTTGAGTTTTAGTTCTTCGGCTGTTCATCTTTTCAGTTCAGTAACTCTTAAGTTCAGCTTCTGTTAAAGATCTAATCAGAGTTATATTTTTAGGAGGGGTTTAAAAAGCCAAATCGGCCCTCTAACAAACTGTAACGACTTAAACAACAATAAATATTCATAATCAGTGATTTGCAGACTAACGGAGGTGGCGTGCTGCTGAAACATCTCCGAGGGAGTGATAATATTTTAATGTGCCCATAATTGGAGCGGGTCGCCGTTTATTGTTGGCGAGGCATCAAATTATATTGTGACAAACACTTCTGTGCGTCACCTGTGACGGTTTATTCTTGACAACATTAGGGGCTGAACCTCCACACACAAATTATTCTCCAGTGTTCTGCTGGACCAGTGGTTCTCAACGTGGGACCCCCAGGGGTCATTGAGTATGAGGGACTAAAAATGACATGTCTATAAATGAATAAATACAGAAATAGCATTTTTTTTTTTTTATACAAAAATATATATAATTTTAATTTATTTCTGCATTAATTATTTATTTATTCATTTATAGATGTCATTTTTAGTCCCTCATAATTGAGGGGGTTCCAGGGGCCCCAGCAAAAAGGGAAACCGGTGTTTAAATGCTGTCATTTGTTGCAAAATTAAGAGCCAATCTATGAAGAACTTTGCACTTTTGTAAATAGGGCTGGGCGATGTGGCCAAAAAGGCCAAAGCATTTTCATATCATTCGATATCGATTTTTGCTCCTGAGTGAAAATTGAAGAAACCAGATGGTTAATTATGTGGTTAAACTTTTCTTTATGGTCAGAACGTCACAAACACTTGAAGCCCAACAGTGGATCACTTCACAAATCTGAGGGAGAACATTCAAAACTATTATGATAAAATCTTTGTCCTCAACAAAATTAATATTTTAATAGAAACATTAAGTGCTAATTTGTTGGTGATTCAAATGAATTGAATCGACTATTATATGACGATTTATTGAACATTTATTATATTGTTGTTGATGAAAATTATATTACGATAATTATCATTGTTTTATTGCCCAGCCCTACTTGTAAACAGCGTTGTGCTCTAATAAACTATTTGATCATAAACCCATTGTATAGCTATAAATCGGGATGAAACAGCAACAAAAGTCAACAAATAATGTTTTTCCAGCAACAACAAATCAAAGAATAGAAAACAGAATACGTAATTTCTCGGGAAAAAAAATGTATTGTGTGTTTTTACTTTTAATGGACACATGTAATGTGTTTTATACTTTCTGTGAATACGATCCAGTTAATCTTAGTTCCATCCTGTACAGACGCCTTATTACCTCACAAACGAGTGACAGAAACAGACCGTAGTTACCGTAGTTACCTCAAAAGAAACGTGGTTGTGGTCTTCATTTTCTATCTTATTGCTGTATTTTTCTAACATACACGCTGTAGCACTCGTAATAGTTACAGCAGCTCCACAGAGAGGTTGAAAGAAGGACGATTTATTCTCTTTCCAAAACCTAAAACAAATCCAGGAAAACGTAGCTGTGGATTGTTCCTAATGTAATGTTATAAAGCCCCACTGTTTATGCAAACAGCAGCGTATTTCCCTCCTCTGCTGAGCAAGAGTTTTGTGTGAAAGGAATTAAAAGCCTGTCCCAAATAAAGGCCGGGTGAGTCCGGTGGTTTAAAATAAAATAAAATCCTGGCTGTTAGTTGAATTTTTACGGCGTTTTCACTGTAATCCCGTCCGGTTTCAAAGATGTTCTGTAATAAAACATCTTAAAAGCAAAACTGGAGAGTAATGTGACGGCCAAATGTGACGCATTGCATTGTGGGATTGTTAGCAGGTTTCATTACGTTAGTGGATTTTCTTTCAGGGGCTCTAATCAGACAAACAGGAAGTGATTTCAGACGCAGTCTCACCAATACAGGAAAGAGATCCTGAATTTTAAGTCCAGGAACACTGGAGCCTAAATTTCCCATAATGCACCTGGACAGTTTTTATTATTATTATTAGAGCCTCCATGTCTTTAAACTCCAGACCTTCACTGATGATGTCACCGGGGTTATTTTCTCCCCCGGAGCTTTTACCTGAGGTTCGCAGGTATTGAGCCTTCACAGGTCCCCCTTTATGGATCCAGATCTCTAACGGCTCAGCAGGGAGGGAAGTTAAACTGACGGTGAACAGAAGGATTCAGGGCTCGCTCTGCTCTCAGAGTGATGTGGCGTTACGGCCCACGTGAGTCTGATCTGAGGAGGGGTCACCAGGAGGGTGACGTCAGGCAGGGAGACACGGGGGAGGGGTTCCTCTGGTACATATTAACTGCTGCTGCTGGAGGAGACGCAGCTGAGGAGGTGATGAGAGAGCATCAAGTCCAGCACCTGCAGAATCCACATCAGCAAGTCCAACATCAGCGGCAGGTCCGGCACCAGTAGGTCCAGCACCAGCAGAACCTAAATCAGCAGGTCCAGCACCAGCAGAACCAACATCAGTAGGTCCAGTACCAGCAGAACCAACATCAGCAGGTTCAGCACCAGCAGAACCTAAATCAGCAGGTCCAGCACCAGCAGAACCAACATCAGTAGGTCCAGCACCAGCAGAACCTAAATCAGCAGGTCCAGCACCAGCAGAACCAACATCAGTAGGTCCAGCACCAGCAGAACCAACATCAGCAGGTCCAGCACCAGCAGAACCAACATCAGTAGGTCCAGTACCAGCAGAACCAACATCAGTAGGTCCAGCACCAGCAGAACCTAAATCAGCAGGTCCAGCACCAGCAGAACCAACATCAGCAGGTCCAGTACCAGCAGAACCAACATCAGCAGGTCCAGTACCAGCAGAACCTACATCAGCAGGTCCAGCACCAGCAGGACCTACATCAGCAGGTCCAGCACCAGCAGGACCAACATCAGCAGCAGGTGAGACAGCAGGTTGATCTTTAACACTGGAGTCTTTGAGCTCCTAGTTAAGGTTTGGGGCCCTCTGGTGGTCGTTAAAATAATTTAGTTTTTAATTATCGACGTGGAGAATGTATTCAGACTCTTTACTGCAGTAAAAGTACTTTTACAACAGTACAAATACCCCATGACAAGTAAAATTGCGGTGAAAATGTTCCTCCAGTGAAAGTATGTGAGTGTAATCAGGACTTAAAGTGTTAAAACGGTAAAATGTTGAACTATTTTCAGATCATTTATTCCTCGTCGTTATTGTAAAATTTAAAAAGTATTTAGTATCGGACTGAAGCTGATGATTCTTTTCGTTCTGGATCAATCTGCTGATTATTTACTCCATGAATCGATGAATTGGTTTGTAAAGATTCTGCCGTCACAGTTACCCAGAGCCCAAAATGACCGACCAACAAGTCCCAAAGCTCATTGTTAATAACAAACATCACAGCTGTTCGGTTTAGAAAATGTCCATCGGTGTTTCCCCAAACGCCGAGGTGACGTCCTCAAACACCTCAAAATATATTCAGTTTAATGTCACAGAGGAGGAAAAAAACGATGCGATTAATCGATTATCAGTATTGTTATTAATGTAATAGTTGACAACTAATCAATCAATCGTTGCAGCTCTATTTGATAATGACAGCGGTTACCTGTTATTTTTCTGTCATCAGTTTAATCGACTGATCGTTGCAGCTGTTCTGACTTTGATTGTTAATCCTGCGACAGATTAACAGAATGGCTGTTGGTAATTAACAGGAAGCAGTCAGATTTACTGTTGAAATAGATTTTACAGATCTGAGATTAATTCTTAAAATAAAAGACTGAACTTTACATATCGGCCCTTTTTCAGATTATATGTGTGCTAGAGGTTCTGTGGTTGTTTGTGAGCTGAAACAAAATCAATTAGTCGGTCGACAGAAAAAGAGTCAGCAACTAATTGATTAATTGTTAATTAATTAATTGAGATGTTTTCTCTGAATGTCTCTGGGTTTCGGAAAGTTGGTCAGACAAAACAAGACTCGGATTACATCTTTAAATTTTTTTTATTGTGTTTATTGATTTTCCTCCTTTAACAAGAAATTATAAACAACAGCAACAAGTCAAATAGACTCAATAACCACACCAGAAGTTAAACTTGGACTACAGAAGAGGTTAAAAAAAAAAGCATAAAACAACCGTATATCTTGTATATTAAATCTATAAAACACTGATACATCTCGGTTACTAATCTTAACCAACAAAGATTCACTCGATCTGCAGTTTGGAATAAAATAGACAAATATTTATAAATATTGAAGATTTTATGAACGTATGGTAATGACAGATTTATTTACACCTCGGTTCTGTCTCTGCACACTACAGTACCCATGAGCCTCGGTTGCCACGGAGAGGAAGACTTTGTTTTATTTTTAATTCATATATATATATATATATGAGAGAGAGAATTTTTTTAGCTCTCACTTTTATTTGCTTTATGTAAGTAAAGTGGTGATGGCACAGTGGATAAGACACATGCCTGTGGTGTGAGAGGCGTGCGACCAAGTGTGAGTCGCTTTGGATAAAAGAGTCAGATATGTAATTAATTAAAACATTAATTAATAGAATGTAATTAACTGTATAAAACGACATGTGCTTTCTTAATTTATTTGTAGATTTGGCAATATTGTTGTTTTAGAATTGGAAGACAGTCAGAGGCGTAAATTAAAATAGTTTTCGACACCGACTGCAACCAAAACTGATCCAGAGTTTTAAAAGTGAACAAATTTAATGTCCTGAACTCGCAGCAGTGCGACCTTTCGTGTTGAAGCTCTGTGATTGGATGTTTCCTGCTGAAATGCACCCTGGGAGTCGTAGTTGAATTCTCTCCTCCCATCTTCATGTCCTCCGGCTTCTTGTTGCTTCCGACTTTTGAATCCAAGAAGCAGATGTTTTCTAACACTTTATTTTAAGGATCTTGTAATAAGCAGTAATTAAGAGTTAATAAGCATCTTATAATAACTTGAGATGCTTATAAACATAAGTCCATTATTAACATTAATGACACTTAATGAATGCTAGTTATATTATTATTATTATTATTATTATTATTGGCTTATCAGTGTTAATAAGGTGTTTAATGACAGTAATCAGACTATGAGGTTTATAATAATTCCTTAATTTATTAATTTTCTTATTAACCATTAACAATGCTCATTTGCAGGGTTTATTAAATATAAGTATTAAATATAAATATCTTAAAAGCCAATAATGAATGTTTTATCTTTTATTAAAACTAATTAAGTTTCTAATAAGAGCCTTATACTCAATAATAAATGTGTTAATTGTGGTTTAATTAACACTAATAGGCGTGTAATTACCTTAAAATAAAATGTTACCCAGTTGTTACCCAATGGGAGTTTCACGTCCGTCAACACCGACAGTTTGGGTTACGGCAGCATAATAAAACAGTGTAAAGAGGAAACGTGAAGGATTCAGACATGATGAACACAACAAAAATAAAAATGCTCCTCCAGAGATTTTATCATCACGCTTCTCTGTGAGACTCACGATGGACAGGTTTTAAAAATGCAGCAGAACCAGAGGTATCCTCTTTATTCATTCCACAAATCCTGCCCGCCTACATTACCCACAATGCAACCCCCCTCTCTGTGTGAGAGCCTGAGCCCCTCCCCTTTCTTAAAAAAAAGAAAGAAAAAAAAAAAAGAGTACGTTAGTCAACAGCGAGAGA
The DNA here is from genome assembly GCF_021292245.1 of Micropterus dolomieu. Taxonomy (NCBI): domain Eukaryota; kingdom Metazoa; phylum Chordata; class Actinopteri; order Centrarchiformes; family Centrarchidae; genus Micropterus; species Micropterus dolomieu. The sequence goes on from NC_060171.1 coordinate 2,005,778, forward strand.
CGACAAACTGTTTGAATTGTGTCCTGAACACGATGTTTGTCAGGTTAAAAGATGATTTAACACAGCTCCCTCTGAGACCCTGAAGGCATCAGACTACACCTGGAGACGCCCGGAGAGGCCCGGAGGCTCCCGGAGAGGCCCGGAGGCGCCCGGAGAGGCCCGGGGAGGCTCCCGGAGGCGCCCGGGGAGGCGCCCGGGGAGGCTCCCGGAGGCGCCCGGAGAGGCGCCCGGAGAGGCGCCCGGAGAGGCTCCCGGAGAGGCTCCCGGAGAGGCGCCCGGAGAGGCTCCCGGAGAGGCTCCCGGAGAGGCGCCCGGAGAGGCGCCCGGAGAGGCGCCCGGAGAGGCGCCCGGAGAGGCTCCCGGAGAGGCGCCCGGAGAGGCGCCCGGAGAGGCTCCCGGAGAGGCGCCCGGAGAGGCGCCCGGAGAGGCTCCCGGAGAGGCGCCCGGAGAGGCGCC
>NC_060171.1:2006253-2007598 GCF_021292245.1 Micropterus dolomieu
TATTCATTCCACAAATCCTGCCCGCCTACATTACCCACAATGCAACCCCCCTCTCTGTGTGAGAGCCTGAGCCCCTCCCCTTTCTTAAAAAAAAGAAAAAAAAAAAAAAAGAGTACGTTAGTCAACAGCGAGAGACGACAAACTGTTTGAATTGTGTCCTGAACACGATGTTTGTCAGGTTAAAAGATGATTTAACACAGCTCCCTCTGAGACCCTGAAGGCATCAGACTACACCTGGAGACGCCCGGAGACGCCCGGAGAAGCCCGGAGGCTCCCGGAGGCTCCCGGAGGCTCCCGGAGACGCCCGGGGAGGCTCCCGGAGACGCCCGGGGAGGCTCCCGGAGAGGCCCCGGTGTGGAATATAACGTCCGTTGACTCTGAGTAATCTGTGTGTTTGTGCGTTTTCAGGAAACATGGCACCTGAACCCGACCTCAACACCTCCACCTGGCTCCGCCCCTGCATTAACGCCTCCTGTCTGCCTCCGGTCACGGCGGTGTGTCCGTACAGCGCGGCTCAGCTGACCCTCATCGGCGTTTTAACCGCCTCCCTCAGCGTGGTCACCGTCCTCGGCAACACGCTGGTGATCCTGTCCATCAAAGTGAACCGCCGCCTGCGGACCGTCAACAACTACTTCCTGTTGAGCCTGGCGGTAGCCGACCTGATCATCGGCCTGCTCTCCATGAACCTGTACACGCTGTACCTGCTGCTGGGCCGCTGGTCCCTGGGGGCCGCCGTCTGCGACCTGTGGCTCGTGGTGGACCACGTGGTGAGCAGCGCCTCCGTCATGAACCTGCTGATCATCAGTTTGGATCGGTACCTCTGCATGACACGGCCGCTCAGCTACCCGGCTCGGCGGACGGGCAGGATGGCCGGTCTGATGATCAGCGCCGCCTGGCTGCTGTCCTTCGTCTTATGGGCCCCCGCCATCCTCTGCTGGCAGACCGCCGGGGGCCAACGTGTGGTCCCTGATGGACAGTGTTACACCCAGCTCCTCGCCAGCCCAGCGGTCACTCTGGGGACGACGCTTCCTTCCTTTTACCTGCCGGCGCTCGTCATGATCGGCCTGTACAGCCGGCTGTCTGACGCCAGCCGCCGCCGACTTAGCGCGCTCGGATCAGAGCGAGGCGCGCTCAGGACATGCAGCCCGTCCATAAAAGACTTCCTTTTGAACAGGCGGAGACACGTGACCAGTTACCCAGCCTCTGATCTGTCTCTGAACCAATCAGAGTCCAGCACTCCAAAGTCCAGAAGGAGCCAGAAAGTGTGCAGAAGTCCTGGTGACACCTCAGCCGGGGTCAGTCAGTGTCCTCAGCGGGGTCCCCCTCAGACCGCTGCCCGCCACGC
>NC_060171.1:2007698-2022698 GCF_021292245.1 Micropterus dolomieu
GGAAACATGGCACCTGAACCCGACCTCAACACCTCCACCTGGCTCCGCCCCTGCATTAACGCCTCCTGTCTGCCTCCGGTCACGGCGGTGTGTCCGTACAGCGCGGCTCAGCTGACCCTCATCGGCGTTTTAACCGCCTCCCTCAGCGTGGTCACCGTCCTCGGCAACACGCTGGTGATCCTGTCCATCAAAGTGAACCGCCGCCTGCGGACCGTCAACAACTACTTCCTGTTGAGCCTGGCGGTAGCCGACCTGATCATCGGCCTGCTCTCCATGAACCTGTACACGCTGTACCTGCTGCTGGGCCGCTGGTCCCTGGGGGCCGCCGTCTGCGACCTGTGGCTCGTGGTGGACCACGTGGTGAGCAGCGCCTCCGTCATGAACCTGCTGATCATCAGTTTGGATCGGTACCTCTGCATGACACGGCCGCTCAGCTACCCGGCTCGGCGGACGGGCAGGATGGCCGGTCTGATGATCAGCGCCGCCTGGCTGCTGTCCTTCGTCTTATGGGCCCCCGCCATCCTCTGCTGGCAGACCGCCGGGGGCCAACGTGTGGTCCCTGATGGACAGTGTTACACCCAGCTCCTCGCCAGCCCAGCGGTCACTCTGGGGACGACGCTTCCTTCCTTTTACCTGCCGGCGCTCGTCATGATCGGCCTGTACAGCCGGCTGTCTGACGCCAGCCGCCGCCGACTTAGCGCGCTCGGATCAGAGCGAGGCGCGCTCAGGACATGCAGCCCGTCCATAAAAGACTTCCTTTTGAACAGGCGGAGACACGTGACCAGTTACCCAGCCTCTGATCTGTCTCTGAACCAATCAGAGTCCAGCACTCCAAAGTCCAGAAGGAGCCAGAAAGTGTGCAGAAGTCCTGGTGACACCTCAGCCGGGGTCAGTCAGTGTCCTCAGCGGGGTCCCCCTCAGACCGCTGCCCGCCACGCCACGGACAAAGACTACAACAAGATCGAAAACGACTCCTCGTCCAACACCGACCTCCACAAGACGGCCTCAGCGGTGTTCTCTGCCTGTCCCAGCTTCAAGTCTCAGGAGAGGCGGAAGCGTCGAGTGATGGCGAGGGAGAGGAGGGTTACCAAGACCATCCTGGCCATCCTGCTGACCTTCATCCTCACGTGGACGCCGTACAACATCATGGCCGTCATCGCCGCCTTCTGTCACGTCTGCATCCCCGAAGTCCTGTGGACCATCGGATACTGGCTCTGTTACATCAACAGCGCCATCAACCCCGGCTGCTACGCTCTGTGTAACGCCACCTTCAGAAAGACCTTCTGCGGCCTGCTGCGCTGCCGCTGACACGGTGCGTGGCAGCTCAGTCTGCCAGGTAAAGGTCACCTGTGGTCCGTTGGTCACGTGACACGAGATGGGACTGAGAACGTGGAGTTGTGAAGTGGTTGAAGCTGCTGCTGTAAACTTTAATTAATGACTCTCAGGAGTCTCCCGCTCTAAATACTACAATACCCATGAGCCTCAGCTGACGTTGCCACAAAGAAGTCGTCATTGTGAATCAGAGGTGCACAAAACGTCGCACCAGAGCTGCTGAACTGACCTCAGAGTCACTGCAGTCAGTTTCAATCTCTGTGATTGGATGCGTGCTGCTGAAAAGCACCCTGGGAGTTGTAGTTGACTTCTCTCCTTCAGTTTTCATGTTCACAGGCTTCTGGTAGCTTTTTGACTTTCATCAAAGAACCTTCTCTTGTCTCCTCGTCTCGTCTAGCTGCAGGAAGTCTGAACCTTGGACTAATGTTTATGTTAAATAATCCTCTGACTTTCTATTCGGAAGCCTCTAAAACTAAGTGACCACATTCCTGTTGGCCTCGGCTGTAATTTGAAGATTACTTCTATTATGGCATGCTAACATGCTAACGTAGCCTGACGATCGGACTCAGGTCGTGTCTTTCACTTCTACAGAATTCACACACAGTGATTATTCTCCTGGGACACTTGTCGCTCCGCCTGTAGAGCTAACTTACAGCCTGTGTTAGCATTGTCACCGCTACCAGCTGCCGTCTCTCCCTGCAGCATGTGTCGTGTTAGCTTAGCCAGAGCTAACGGATGTCTTTTTAAGGTGGCATGTGGTCAGGGAGGGATGCTGGACACAGAGGTCTGGAAACATGCTAATGCTAAATGGATGCCATGTGTGAACAACTGCTGTCACACTTAAAGGGCCAGCGTGTAATATTTCTGAGGATATACAGACAGAAATGCAATATAAGATCCATAACTCTGTTTTCAGTGGTGTGTGAAGACCTTACATAATGAACCGTTATGTTTTTATTACCTTAGAATGAGACATTTCTGTCTACAGACACCGCGGCTCCTCTTACATGGGCGTCGGCATGTTGCACCGCCATGTTTCTACAGTAGCCCAAACGGGCAAATGGCTCTACAGAGCGCGTTACATCACTACGATGAAGAAGAAGTAGTCATCACGTTTATTAGAAGTAAGAAAAGAAGTGAAATTTGGACATGTATTATTTAGCACCGTAGCTTCTCCTGCTCGCTTGCAAAGGGAGGGGTGACTGAGCCATTGGTTGCAATTCACAACTCTCACCACTAGATGCCACTGAAACCTTTAAAGGTTCAGTGTGTAGGTTTTCTAAGCGCGCAGGAGAAGCCAGCATGCATCTGTCGACATGCTAAATAACACGTGTGCTCCTCCATTTGTCCAAATTTCACTTCTTTTCTTACTTCTAATAAACCAGATGACGACGACTGCTACTACTTCTTCTTCGTACGTATTCATCGTAGTGATGTAACGCGCTCTGTAGAGCCGTTTGTCCGTTTGGGCTACTGTAGAAACATGGCGGCCAACATGGTGACGTCCATGTAAGAGGACCCGCGGTGTCTGTAGATAGAAATGTCTCATTCTAAGGTAATAAACACATAACTGTTCATTATGTGAGGTCTTTACACACCACTGAAAACATAGTTATGGATATTAAATTACATGCTAGAAGCTTACTAACATCCCAACAAAGTCAATCTGTTTATATGTGGTAGTTACCATGTGGCATTATAATGTGTTTGAGTTACGCGTTACACAAATGAACAGACTCGACAACAAACTCTTCACCAAAACAATGTACAGTATTTAATTTGTTCATTTATACAAGTCTCATCTTGCAACAATCTATAGTTCAAAAAATAGATTTTATATTGGATTTTGCCGTTACAGATCCATCCAAGCCTTTCTAATTATTGGTTTTTTTACATATCTTAAAAGGAGACTCTAAACAGAACTCTTTACGGTCCAGTTACTGACGTCCCGGACCATTGAGGAGAATTTCCCGACCGGAACATTAACTTCGGCTACTGTCAAAGCTTTTTAGGACTACCTGAAACTCACTGTTAAAACAAACTATCAGCTACCAGGGCGGTTATTATTCATTCTTATCTAGAGGGAGGGTTCTGGAAAAGCTTTCCGCATTTTAATAAACACAAGAACATCGAATCAGAATCGGTAAAACAAGAAGAAAAGTCAAAGGAGGATAAAAATCTGAAGGTGGTTGGCGTGTTTTGGAGGAGTCTCTCTGTTTCTTTTGTGTTTGATGAAGGATGGAAGACGATTGTTCAACTGGAGGCAGAGAAGGGAATCTGCCATCTTCTGTGTCCGTTCATCCGTTAGTTTGACTTCTTGTCCCCTGGAGACGGAAAAGGAAATGAAAGGTGTGATTAATAATTCTGTCAGACTGTTTCAGTAGATCATTCGTCTAAAATGACGGTTGTTTTGAGTTTTTCCAGATGTTTCTGCTCAAATTTGCAACATTTTTGTTGTTTTGTAAGAAAATGCTTAAACTTTTAAATTATTTAATACTTTTACAATAAAAGGATCTGGAAGTTTGAAGAATGTTTTTTGACCTGGATTAGAAATGGTTCATCAATGGTTTTGGTAACTTTAGAGACGCTTGGTCAAGACCACGTGGCTCCGGGGTCAAGCTAGCAAGAATAAACATGCAACGTCCAGTTACACTGAAATGTACAAAAAAATGAGTTAACTTTGCGAAACATTGCAATTTAGTCATGTTTAGGCGGCAAAACTATCCAGTCAGGGTTAGCCGCCAAAAGTACTCGGTCAGGTTTAAAAAAAAGTTTCTGGTTTGGCTTAAAATAACTGTTACTTGTTGACTTTTTGTTTCACACGTGACACAAACACCGGTCTCCTGGTTGAAAGTCCAATTTCTGACTTTTCCTTATTCGGACTTTCCTGTTATTTATACTGGGCCTTCTTTTAGTGAAGCTACAGGCCGCCATGTGCGTTGGTACCAGACGCCGAAGGACGTGACAAAGAGTCTCTATTTGATGTCCTGGAAATCCATCACTGCCTTCAAAGTGTCTGACTAAGATCACTTTTGAGTTAGTTAAGAAATTAAACGACAGTATTTTCTGACACAGATGTTGTGTGGATGTGATGTTGGGAACCTTCAGGTCTCACCTCTGGTTTTCTTGACTTTGGGGGAGCAGGGTTTGGACACCTTGACGGTGGCTTGACAGTCGGCGTTGAACAGCGCCCGCTTCAGCGTTCCTGATCGGCTCTTGGTGTTGGTGTTGGCGTCGCAGGATCCCCACTGGCCGAACTTGTACTTGCAGTCACCTGAAGGAAGGACACGCAGGTTAAACCTGTAACACACTGAAGCGTCTCACTGTTTGTTCTGTCAGGTGCAGATGTTTCAATTCATGTCAGCAGACGAGCGCTTCACATTTACCATCAGTGTTTCATGTCAGAGTAATTCACTTAATAAATTAACTTTCAAATGAACACCGACTCTTTTCTGCAGCTCAACACATTAAATGTCCATCACACTCCTGATGATGATGAATCCATGCAGTTCCTGTTATGACCACTAGAAGCTGGATCCAAAAGGTGAATCAAACTCCAGCTGTCTCTGTCCACAAGATGTTTAGCTCTTAAAATGTCATTTTACCTCTAATATTTGTAGTGATGGTTCTATAAATAATATATTTATGTACGGTACTCCCAATTGTACGTCAACAGTTAAAACAGACAAAAGAAACAATTTATCTACATAGCTACTTAACCACGGTAGAAGCACAAAATCAAGGACAACTGAACAAATAAGCAAAATCTGAACAAATCAGAAAAATCAGGCAGGCAAAACGCTCTTATTCTGAAATGCTCCATGTGTGATCTGCAGCCTGTGGCGAGCGCAACGAAACAGGCTCACAGAGAGCTGTTCTCCGTAGTTGAAGCACACAAAATGACAAGTTAACCACGTGTAGGCTAAACACGCCGCTGCTGAAACACTTCAGTACGAGTTGACGCCGGACAAAACGGCGGCCTGTGTCTGTTCGTCTGGCACCATTAACACGTTTTCCTCTAGTTTGGTTTGTTGTTGTAAAATGTACACGCACTGTGCTCTGATTGGTGAGTAGGACCATAACAGGAGGCGCATGGCGCTTGTGATTGGTTAGTCTGTCACACAAGGACGACAACAGAATGAATCTGTAACTGCATGACTGTTTAAAACGGGTCAGATGTACAATTAACCTACATTTTTATCGCCATCTTCACGATTAGCTAATCAAATTGCAATTTTGATTTGAAAATGATTAATTGTTCAGCCATAGTATATATATGTATATATACACACACATGCACACACTAGGGCTGTATATACTATATATACTATTTTGTCCTTCTTGACAACTGTGAGGGGGGTGAATTTTTTTATAACTCACCTGTTTAAATTATATTAAGCCTTAAAGTTCTGCATAACCAGGGGCGTGGCTGCTTTGAGTGACAGTTCATGCTACTAGCTATCTTGTATCCCAGAATCCATTTTGTACCAACAAACGGCCCCGTAAGTTACAATCCAGCTGCTCTTGTGTCACATATTGCAGTTTTAAGAGTTTTTTTAGGCGGGAACATTTTAACTTAGAAGCTTCTCCACGACCCGCCTCTTTCCATTTTTGGTTATCTGGGAATGACGCGCTGCCAAGACGGCGATGGCAGGTGACGTCACTACGCCCATGTTTTTTACACAGTCTATGGTCCGGCTACGCTGTACCTACTGTGTGGATTCGACGCAGAAGTATGAATTAGCCTTAGCCAGGTGTGTGTGGAGTCTTACTGATGTCCTTCTTCCAGTTGCACGGGATCTTGCAGTGAACCTTGTTGGTCAGATCTTTGCAGGTGACGTCTCTCAGTCCCTCTCCACAGTCCCCTTTTTGTGGGACACATTTCCCATACTGGACCTCTTCAGGGGAGCACTCTGACGGGCTCTTAGGATTTTTACCACCTGGTGGAACAGAGTCACAGCTTCTGTCAGAACGAACCTGAACGACACCTGGTCTGCAAACCTTTAACAGGAAGTTTCACAATAAGGCTTTTATTTTTAAAGATTTCTCCCTCCAGACACAAAAACACTGGTTTGAATTCTCATTTGTTTTTTCCACATAAAAATGAACCGTGCTGAAGTTAACGTGTGGATTTATGGTGAGATTTCTGCCTGATCACACACACTCATCCTGTTCTGGAGTATAGGGCAGGTAGTAAAAATATTATAAATTAAATGGTGACGTCAGTCTCGTAATATTAGCAGAGAACACAGAAATGTGGGACGGATTCTGAACGTGAGCAGAAAAGCTGCTGAAACACAGGAGCCATTAAAGTCCGGTCAATACCTGAATTAAAAGGAATACATTTATCACTGAGGTGAAAATGCGCCCTGAACATTATATTCTATTATATTTATATATTTTGAAATGTCACCTGAATTTTGTGTTTCCTTTCACATAAATAAAAACATCAACAACAGCTCAGAAAAGGCAGAAATTGTGACCAAAATGCAGGAAATTAATTCTTTAATTCTCAAAATCTTCAACTGCAAGAAAACAGTTTCTGGGAGGAACATTTACTTATTAGTTAAATGTAATTACTTCTCACATGGCTTTTTTGTTCCCTGGGAAAGGAATAAATATGTTGTTTGTCATTCAATAATATACTTTTAACAATAGTAACATCAACAGTAATCAAATTTTTTTAGGGCAAACAGCCAACATCTTTTTTGAGGGGGGGCGGTAAAGGACAGGGGGGCGCTGGCACAGACTGCAGACGCCTCCTGCTTCACTGAAAAGTTTCCATGTCACGCTCCCATAAATAAAATATCTAATTGCAATTTGTGTTATCATTTTTACATAATTATTCTCATTTTCATTGAAAATCATATTTAACCTTTAAGCTGATGGACTTTTTTTTTTTGGCTTTTTCTGTTTTTGATCATTTTGGCTGTGTTGATGCAAATGACGTGTATTTTAAAGTAAAGTTGTGACTGTTAGAACAAATAAAATAAAAAAAACCAACCCAATGTTGTTGCTAATCTTCGACATATTCAAGACTGTGATAAACCAAAGTATTTAGATTATGAAAAAATAACATTTGTGGTTTTTAATTTTTATAAATTTGATTGTATCATCACAAAAACTTTAAAATTAAAGGGTTTAAATCCTGAAAATGAATTAATTAATTTGTGTTTTTTCTATTTATATAAATGATAAATAAAAAATAATAATGTTTCAAAATCAAATGTTTTGGTGCCCCCCCATTAATGGAATTTTGTAAACAATGGCATTTAAATGCGTAAAATTCTAATTTGATTTTACACTGACACAGCACAAAATATAAAAATGGATAAAAATCATTGTTGTCACAAATCATGGACATAAACCCCCAACATTTAGTGCACCAAAAAAAAAAAAAAAAAAAAAAAAAAAAAAAGTTTTTTCTATTAATAATTATGTCTTTTTCATAATTTTTTTGTGTGTTTTTTCCCCATTAATAAAAACAGTGGGATTATGTAAACAAATGGAATTTAAAACGGTTAAAATTCTAAAAATGAATGAATATTTGGAATATCAGGACTGATATTGGTTAAAAGATTTAACTCAGTGAAAGTGGCACTTTAAGGCACTTAGTAAATATTCTGAAAATGAATGAATATTTGGAAGCTTTGATCAGGACTCATGTCAAAGTCGTTTCTTAAGTCTGAATGTGATGTGCATGCCAGGACGTCTCTGCAGCATGACATTATTTAATTTAAAATTGTATTTTCACACACGTTATCTTTAACAAATATTGTGCCGCCGTGATGTTATAAAGGTGTGTCCAGGTGTTAAACTGAGATTTAGATTTGCAAAACGTGCGGGGCACTTTTCATTACAAACATCTTTTTCGTACGTCTGAAAAATTTGCCTCAAGCCACAACTTGAGCTTTGTGTTTTAGCCGCAGGTGCGTTAAAAAAAAAAAAGAATGTGGTGGAAAGGTTCACTGTGAACCAGACTAACAGATCTACTTCTACATTTTTGAGATGCAAAAAAAGTCAAAGTGTCTCTAGTAGCAGCAGCTGAATCAGCTGGTAGCAGTTAGCTGCGGCCACTGCATCACTGTGAAACTGAATAAAACATGAAGATTCTCATGCAGGTCCTGCAGCTGCAGGCAGCGGGGTTTTCCTGTTTTCCTGTGTCAGCAGATTTATAGACAATAATTATAATAATTGGAGATAATGAAACCCTTGGAAAGTGAGTCCCGCGCATGTGTTTCATATCTCTGTTTAGAGTTGTGACTCAGGAGGAGAGGGATTTTTGAGGGTTTTAACAAGACGTGCAAACACAAAAAGAAACGCGTCTGTGCATTACAATATCTGCACTTAGATCTTTAAATTACATGCTTTATCTTCAAAAAAACAAAACTCCAGAGGAGATTTAAACATTAGCTTAAGCCTGAGGAGCTCCTGTCAACGTCCCAGTAAAACCAGACGGCTCCTGTTTTCCAGTCGAGGCTCAGAGTTTGGTTTTGAAGAGCTCATTTTATCACGACAGGAAAAAACTTGTTGTCTCCGCTCTTTAACCTTTATGCTGAAAGCTGTGCATTCCTCCCGTCGTGAAAGGCATGCTGGGAAATGTGGAGCTCAAACATCTGTAGCTCGTCCTCGCAGAATAACTCCTGGAAGATGTCAATCACCATTTTCCTGAAGGGAGTCTGTGTTTAAACTATCATCAGCTCGTTAGCACCGTGATGTTAGCGTTAACTGTGCCAGAGTTCTGCCTCTCTGAGCTGCTGCAGAGTCAGAACACGCCTGTTTCCTTCCTACTAATCTCACCGAACATCAGATTGTGATGATGAACATCATGATGTTCGGGTTAGGCTGAACAAAAGAGTAGTAAGTGATGCCTTCAGGAACCACTGTCACATCCAGGAATTTAGAGAGATGCTTTCAGCCTTTAATAGAATCTCACCTTTGTGAGCTTTGGCTCTTTTGTTGGCCTCGGCGGCGAGCGTCAGGGCCAGGAGCAGCAGCAGCGTCACTGAGAACAAACTTCGCATTCTGCAGACACGGAAACAGAAACATGGACGTCTTTAACAGGAAAACAAGAAATAATCAAAACATTCACTTCAGAACCAGAAGCTCCACGTTTAACATCATCATAGTGGTTCTCATTATAAAAATATATATTACTATCAGCTGAATTTACGGTTCCATCCAGAGCGCCGGTGACGTGACGCCTTGAGCTCCTCCCACCTCGAACAGTTAAAGTCAGGATATATCGTGTACATTTATAGAAGGTGTTTTGTGGCGCATCTGCTCCTCACCGCCGCCAACCAAACCTCAGCTGTGCGCTGATGTCAGTGGAGCCACACGATTGGCTGAACACGTTTCCCGGCACAGCAGTTAAAAAGCAGACGATGGCTTTCTAGAGGGAGGGGCGGGACATGTGCGTACAACCGCCATCTTTGATCTTTGCCCATAAGACTCTATTCAAGGTTAGTTAAGTGTTTTCTTTTTCCCTTAAATTGTCTCAGGTATCAGAGTTCTTGCACCATTTTTAAAGTCAAATGTAATGTTTTTTAAAACCTTTTTAAGACCCAACAAACATAATTTAAGCCCAAAAATTTCTTCGATAGAAAGAGACAATTCCTAAAATGTACGGAGGCCCTGAGGTCCCATAACATGACATTGTTTAATCTTGTGGAACATTATATTTTGAAAATGATCACGATAAAAAACATAATCTTATGGGGATTCAGGGGCTCCGTAATAACGGGTTAATTACTTTGCATAATCCGATTTAAGGAACACGCCTCCAAACACGCTAACATATGTCCTCAGTCGATATGAGTGAATGGTTCCCGCTCGCGGTGTCACCTCAGGTGTCTCCGGCGGTGACTCAACACTGCTCAAAGCCGACTGCTGAGAAGTTGCGAGGGAGTCGACAATGCAGGCATTGACCCACAAGAAGCCGCTGCGTACCGGTGGAGCATTTTAAACCTCATGGTGTTCAATGACATTCACCCCCGCGGTGCCTAACGTGAACGTAACCTCCTCCGAAACCTCCAACCACTTTTCATTAAACCTGCATTTCACAATCTGGTAACCACGACTGAAGATTACAAAATATGACTTAAACACATCATTAGCAAATTTTATACCTCCAGCTAATTTAGGATAAGTTTAAGACAATTTAGGACCTTAATTTTCCTGATTTTATTTTAAGACTTTTTAAGGAGCGGCGAGAACCCTGGGTACAAACCATCTAGTCAGTGAATCAGCTGCGGGCTGCAGCTTCTTTTACCTTTTATTAGTTCACATTTTTTCACCTTTGTTTGGTTTTCCACAGTAGAAAAGTTGCACCTGCTACCAGGTACTTTTTTTCATATCACCTCCGTCGAGGTTTCAAGCAAACTGAGGGAAACTAAAATGTGACGTGAAAACACGACAGACTGCTGATTGGTCAGAGAGAATCGTCGCTATTCACTGCATCATCATTGCGCAGCAGCAGAAAGTTTGATATTTTACTGTTTTCACTTTACAACGTCACACAGACCGCTGCAGCAACAACCGCAGAGGAAAACACAGCTGGAAGGTTTTCATACCGCTTATCTGTCTTTATATTCTGAGGAAGGTTCAAACGCTTTAACTTAAATCTGGGGCGAGTTAAATTTTTGCACCGGTTTGGAACGTTTTCTGATTCAACGACATGTTTCCTTGCAACGTTGCGCAACGTTCTGCAACGGGTTTCGAGGTATGTTTTTTCCCCGTTTGGTGGGCGTGTCTCAGGCGTTACCCAATCAGCTGCCACAAGTTTGTAAACACAACGGCGTTAAGAAGGCTGGGAAATGCAGCGCGCTTGCGTTCACAGCAGGGTGTTCAGGGCACCAACGTTTCCGTTGGAAAAAAACGTTTTGCTACATTTTGTCGGCGCTGAACTCGCCCCAGCTGTGTGTGTGTCGCATTTAAAATTTTGTCGCGGCAGTTGTGTGAGCTGTTGCTATGACGACCAAGCACACTGAGAGGCGCTATCTGCAATGGAAAACGGAGCACGACCAAACCGAGGCGAGGCGAGTTGGTACCGGTAAAGGAAAAACGGCATAAGTAGCCGAATCAGTCAATTCAATCAAATTTTACTCGGATCTTGTTTTCCGAGGTATTTTCCCAGTTCCATGACCATATGGAGCCCCCCCCCCCCGCCGATGTCGGAGTTTCAACTTGTCGATTCGGTCGAGTTCAGAAAACAAGATGGCTGCGAGGATCCACTGTCAGTAAAAGCTGTGGTTTGTTTTAGCGATATTCTGCTTCCAGTTCAGCGAGTCGTGTCCACAATACTATCCTACCGGTGCCCAAAGGCTTGTTCTGCTACGTTTTTTGTTATCTGTGAAATACCGTTAGCTAAAATTGGCTAGCTCGATGTTGCTAACGACAACACCTCTAACCTGTCGTGTGGTGTGGCAAATCAAACGTGTCCAACTCTGGTTTCCTTGTTTCGGGTACGAGGTCGATCGGAATCCCGAGCTCGGACGTCCGAGGTAAATGGAACGCAGCTCCTGTTAGCAGTTAGCGTGGATGTACAGACAGCTATCAATGGATTACTGTGGCACTGAAGAAAACTTTACAGGTTACATCCACACAGTTTTAAAAAGAAAAGATCTCCGTCTATATTAAAACCTGAAAGCGCACATCACGTGACCGTTCACGTACACTGAGCGTGTGCGTGCCGGTGTAAACAGGAATCAGATTGTCCACATCAGCAGCTGCAGAAGAAAGTTCTACTAGAGACGAATGAAGAACCAGCGAGGTAGAACTGTTACTGAGAGGAACACGGGAGGACAGAGAGGCTGTGGCGGCGGGAAACAGGCTGGGAGACGCCATAAAGTAAATACGGAAACATGCAGAGAGGAGTTTTTTACACAGTACAGAGTATTTTAATAAAACTGTCAGCAGCATCGTGTTTCTGCTTCACTGATAAGAGCTGATCAGGAAGCGTCTGAGTCCATTTTAGTCTGGACCGGAGGCGGAAACGCAGCAGAAGGACGAGGATGGAGCCTTAAAAACATGAATCTCAGGTTCTGCAGGAGCGTGTTTTGGCACTAAGCTGGTTTCTGGACGTTAATTCTGGACGGATGTCAGAGGTCGTGATATCCTTGTGGAAGCGGGAGCCACACTGAATCTAAAAATGTGTGTTCGAGATTTGATTTGAGTTTTTTCAAGCAGAATCAGACGCAAAGAGTTTTCAACACAACAGGCAGTCATAAAGAGACACCAAGCAGCTACACAGAGATGCAAAAAGATTAAAAGAGATGGGGGGGGGGGGCTCTGTGCTGCACCTCAGCTTTCAACACTTGGACCAGAGGAAACAGTGTTTTCACTCTGTAGAAATGAGCCTGAACTCACAAACAAAGCCTGTTATTATCCAACCCTGCGTCGCTATTGGTTGACATGATCTCGATGTTTAACTGGAGCATGATCCGGTCGGCTTGGGCCAGATGGTCCAAATTTAGTCCAAATCAAATCTGCCTCCCCCCCCTCAGATCTCACAGCGCTTAAGCCAAATAATCTGACTATTGTAGCGGCAGGATTATGAAAGTAGGCTAATGTATTCAGACGCTGCGGCTCTCGCTGCACACGTTCTGCAGGTTTGATATCGCCGCGATGAAAGAAAGCGTTCCTTCAGCGTTTGATACCCGTCAGAGCAGGAATGCAGCTCTCTGGAGAGAGAGAGTCAATTACCCATAAAGCCCCTCTCTCCCTCGCTGTTGTTATTGTGCTGAGAAATGACAGACTCCTCTTTCAGGCCCTCCATTAAAGCAATGGTCCTCTTTCACATGTCAGCTGGCAGAGCAAATCCTGCTCCTCTCGCTCCTCCTGCGGCCTTTTATGAGGAAAGAACCGGCTCTCAGCAGGCCTCCAGTCTGTCCTCCATCAATGAAGAAGAAGAGGAGGAGGAGGGGAGGAAGGGGAGGAGGCCAAGCAGCGTCTGAAAGGGCCCTTTAGATTTCCCCTCAAAAGAATACTGATTCATTGGCCCAAAACAAAGCCTCTTCTAGCCTGGTTTCATTTCTCTAAAGCCTAACACAGATTCCATGCCACATCTCAGGAGCTGTGCAACCAATCCAACCCCCTCCCATCACCCCCCGCCGGCCCGGACCGCCCTGAATAGAAACTTATCTGCATAAGAAAACAATGAAATCTCAGCGTGAAGAAAAGGAGCGCGATGCTCCCTTTGGTTCAGAACTAGGAACAACATTTAGAGGAAGTTCCTGCAGGATCTCAGGGTTCACTCTCACATCCGGAGGGTCGACATGAAACACGGCTTTATTTAAAAGATGTGGGTTCTTCTTCACGTTCGCTGCTTTTCCAGAGCCGCAAACACAGCAGGCTCGTAAACAAAAGGCACGCAGGCCGCAGGAAAGGTGCGGCCCCGTCGCTCCCAGAGGCACCAACATGAGAGCAGACGTCTGCTCTGAATAAAAGATGATGCAGCGGTACTAGAAACAAAACAATAAAATAAAAAAGGACATTTTCTAAAGCTAGGAAAAACACTTTTTCACTGCTGCATTAAAGAAGTGAAGTGAGCCAGAACATCTGCAGCTCACCTCCTGCCCTCAGGTGTTCCCCTCTCTGCACCACGAGGGGAACCACAGACTGGAAGGAAACTTTCCAACTTTAGGTTTTTGTTTGTTTAATCAAACGTCAGCAGAAGACAAACGGCAACAATCACAAAATAAACACAAGAAACAAACTGCAGGGTGAAGTTTAGAAATAATCTTAATCCTGATGCTCATGTGCAGAATATGAAATTATCTGTCTCTCTCAGCAACAAGAAAACTTCTCCCGTCTTAATGTCCCTCCAAAATAAAATCTGAGCAACATTTTGAGCCGACTGATATTCAAAATAAAGCGGTTCCCTTTTTCTGCTGACTGTCTTTGTGAAATCTAAATCAAAGCCACTCGGGCTGCAACTTCCGACTGATCAACAGATTAATCAATACATTTATGTGTCTATAAAGCTGCAGAAAACAGGAAAAAAAAAAAACGTTTGTCTGACCAACTGTTTAACATCCAACACAGTTTTTGGTGTTTTAAAAAAAAGAAAAAAAAAAAGAAAAAAAAAAGTGGTTCATCAAAAATCGTTTCAGCTCTGATTTATATTAATTAATATAATTAAACCGTTTTTGGTGAAAATGTGATAAAAAGAGAGAAACTTACGTGCCGAGCTCAGAGGAGCAGCCAGTCGAGCCGAGAGGAGTCGCTTTCTGAGGAGGCTGCTGGAAAACACACACACACACACACACACACACACACTGAAACACACACACATCCCCTCACCCTCGTGCTGACGTCACAAGCTTTAAGCCACACCCCGAGGAACAAAACAATCTCATAAAGAGTGTCTTTCAGTTTTATTACATTCATGGGGTCCCCAAAAAATGGTATTCCACTATACTTGCGGGGTCCGACAGCTTTGCAGGGACCAAAATGCAGGAGGGCTGTTTGAGGGTCAGGACCTTGTTCAGGGTTAGAGGTGAGGGGCTGGAGAAAACATTATGTCAATGAGATGAGACCAACGTGTGAGAGTCTTTACTACAGATCATTTTCCAGGACTTGGTCTAACATGTTCCTCTCAGCCGAAGTCTGATTTGAAAGACGTGCAGTCTGCGGCTATAATCATCTATGAAATCATCTGTAACGTGT
>NC_060171.1:2027549-2044120 GCF_021292245.1 Micropterus dolomieu
ATAGATACTAAACAAAAAATAGTCTTGGTCAAAAAATTTACTTTCTGACCTCAAAAATCAGTTTTTTCTCTATATATTCTGAATGCAACTCTTTCCAGACTTGATAACCACCAGGCCTGATCGGGGAGGAAGCAGGTAAATACTGAAATTATCACCAAACTCCTATCTTATCTCTATTTGGTGGAATTGTTGTTGTTACTCTCTCCCCATGTTACAACCATACCCGGTCTCTCCTACTTGCTATGGAAAAAGGCACCATTATATTTACTTAACGCAACTTAATATACTGTCAGGTAGTTTAAAAATAATACTACAGTAAAGTATCTCATTATACATCATGTTCTCTGTGAGGTTCACCCTGTTTACTTTGTTTTCTTCTTGGAGTCCAGTTTGGCATTTTGGCCGTCGCCATCTTGTTTTTTTGGAACCAGACGTGACCATATTTGGACGAGAGGGCGGAGCTAGCTAGCTCGGTTAGCTAGGTGCATCTGTAATTCATGTTACCTGTGATATTAGCTGGGATGCTAATTTTGGCTAGCGACAAACAGGCTTAGAAATAAATGAGCAGCCGACTCCTGATGAGCTTTTTTCAGCTGCGCTGGTTAAATGTACACAGAGCAGCGAATACGAGTCGCCTCAGGTCGCCATGGTAGCGACCTGTCAATCAGCTTGTAGCCCCGCCCTAAAGCCTCCCCTGCTTCCTGGTCCATGTTCCTCTAAATGGGACCATAATTTACTAAATGAACATCATGCTGTGTTGAAGAAGACTTGAAACTAGCGACTGAGACCAGAAACTCATCAGGAAAGTGTTTACTGAGGGAATAAATCAGCTGACAAGTAGAAACATTTTCTCATTGACTTCTATACAATCACTTTCTGCAGCCGGTGGAGTCGCCCCCTGCTGGCTGCTGGAGAGGACGCAGGTTTAAGGCCCCGTCCACTCTGCTGCGTTTTGGTTTTAAAACAAAGACCTTTTGCTACGTTTCCTCCTCCCGTCCGGAATAAAACGGCGAAAACAAAGACCTGAAACAGAGAAGTTTGGAAACGCTGCGACCCCGTTTTGCGTTTTAAAACTCTGGAGAGCGTTTTAGTGAAGACGGGCAAAAACGGAGGACTTTAGAAACGATGATGCAGACGCTCACGCTCGGCTCTCTGATTGGCTCTCATCAGTCATGCAAAGCAGAATCCCGATGCTGCTGACAGAGTTTTAATTTTTGTGTTTCTGGTGATTCTACGTCTGCATTTCTATATTGTTTCGCCAAATCTTCTGTAACTACAGAACAGACCATCGGCCACTAGATGCGCGTTTTTCAGTCGTCTAGACGGGGATCAACTCTGATACGCAGCTAAAACACAGTTGTGGACTCTGTTTTTAAACTGAAACGGAGGAGTGTGGACGGGGCCTAAGGCAGAAAGTAGCTCCAGCTTCAGTCTATGTTCTTAGTTCTTACGTTCCCTAAACCTAGAACTGGGGAATCGCAGCCTTTGTCATGTGCCCTTTCTGCGCCTTATAAATCTGGGGCACACAGAACCGGCAGAGCGAGGTCCAAGCAAAGACGTGTCTCCGAGATTAAATCTGAAATGAAATTCTGTTCCTGTAAAACCTAAACTCTCTGCATCGCTGATTCCACTCGAGGTAAAGGAGAACATTAGTTTTTGTGGTTTAGGTAAATCAACCTGCGTTATCATATCTGGAGGAGGGGGAGGCCTGACTCGGTATAAAACTTTAGTTGCTGAGTGCTGAGTAAGCCGAGCAGAGAGACGTGTTCTCCGCTCTGTTGGTGGAATGAAGTCTGATGGCTTAGTCATGCGTGGAGGCCATTGTTAAAGCCTGCAGCCTGGGCGGGGGGGAGGGGAGGGGGGGGCGTCCTCTTTCAGGTCCTCCTCCCCGTCCTGCATTACTCTCATAACACGTTCTGAGTCTAAAGTAAAGTAGACTTCAGTCTTCAGGGGTTCATTTTACCCAGAATGCATTGTTACGGCTGGCTGTGGATGAGCAGCCACGGTGCGTGTTCTCAAGTTCCACTGACCAAACAACATTCAGACACATTCACGTCGCAGGAAATGACGACTAAACAAACCTACAGAGTCAGAACATAGTGACTGATCTAAACTCCGTGATTACGGTCCGTGAAGGAACTGAAAGGTTCTACTGCTTCTGAAACCGTGAAGTTTAGGGGAGTTAGTCAGATGGCGGACTGAAAGACGACGACGGGTGATTGCGTTGTTGTGTGTACTTCCTGTTGATGACTGTGATGTTTGTCTCCACAGCGATGGTCTGAGAGTCGTTTTAATTTCTGCTTTAGAACGTTGGAACGTAAAGTGAGAGGCTTCGACGCATCGACGCTGGAGGACTTCCTTGAGTTTTTTTTGCTTGTAATTATACAAAATCGTTTTGGGATTCGGTTAAAAAGTGGATATTGGAAAAGGACTCTCAAGCACCAACGTCAGAATACTGTGACATTAGATTTGGAGTTATAACAAAGAGGAACTTGATGTGTATCAGCTCGATTATTATGACTAAACAATTCATCAACACGTGATTTATGGATGTAAATCTTTATTGATCCCAGAGAGGAAAATCCCCCGTCACAAAGTGAAGTGAAAAGTGAAGCACCTTAAACCTGCGTCCTCTCTGACAGCCGGCGCGTCGGCTGCTCATTTTTCAGTAAGTCCGTTTGTCGCAAGCTGAAATTAGCATCGCCGGTAACGTAAATTAAGTATCTCACTAACCAAGCTACAAACCAAGTTGGGTGACGTCACAGCGGCTACGGCCACTTGTTTTATACGATTATTACCAGGGACGATTTATAGAGGAGACACTCAATCACATTCACAGTACAACTACACGGGGAAAGCCCGTAACGGTAAAGATGGCGGTTATCCCGCGCCTCTCCCGCTAGAAAGCCAATCGTCTGCTTTTAACAGCCAAAGCGGGAAACATATTTCAGCCAATCGTGTGGTTCCACTGACGCAAGGGTCTGTTCTACTTCGACTGCGCACCCGTGGAAGAAGTACAACCGGTCGGGAAAAACGCTTTTTAAACCTCATTTTGGGGCAAACTTAAACATTTTCAGCGATTTTTATCAGATTTTCCTTCTGATTCTATTCATGTAGTTTTTATGTCCCAGTAAAAGTGCAGTTCTGGCTCTTTGCCCATTCAGTCAGACAGGAGCTCGGTCTTGTTAGTCCGAAATAGCCAAGCAGAGGCGTCGCCAAGATGGCTGCCGAGTGTCGGGACTCGCCTGTAAGGATTTGTTATTACTTATTTTTAGGGGTGTGATCTTGTGATATTTAAAACGAGACGATATTTCTAACTGAGCTGAAACGTGGCCTCAAGATATCAGCATGACGGAGTGTGAGGGTGAAATTAGCATAGAAGTGCTTTGGAAGTCGGCTTTTAAAAGGTTTGCGTGGCGGCATTTTATGTGACAGACAAGACACGAACAATATGTAAGCAACATTTCAAAATGCACCTGCATCATTTAGCTTTTTGTGACTTTCAGTAGCTTCAGTCATATTTCCTCATTAAAGTTTTCTTAAAAATAGTGTTTAAATATCGTCTCGTCAACTAAACTAATCGCCACACGCTTAATTATTTTGGTGTAATAAGATTGGTGTAAAAAAATAAAAAAAGTCACCCAATTTGTGAAAAATGTCCATTTCTATTTCCTAAATCTGTTGATGTCTTCCCATAACTCGTTTTGTCCAATCAACTCAATGATTTCAGAACGTCAGAAAGTCTTCTTTGGAATAATTTCATTGTCCTCACATAAAAACTGTACAGACATGCTTTATTGCAGGTCACTCAAATGATAAAACCAAACAGTTATTCCTCCAATATCATACAGTATAATGTCATTAATTATAATTAATGCGGACTTGACTGCTTTGGCAGAATCTGGCTTCAGCTGCTGCCGTTTAAAACCTCCATTTACACAGCAGATACATCAGAACCAAAGCTTCCTGCTGGCAAACACTTGCTTTACACTTATGTAACAGACAAACAGTTACAAAAACAAAAATATGTTGACTGAAAAGTTTAAAATTCGAGTCGCTTCACCGCGTTTGATATCAAGCAAAATGTGTTTTATCTCTACAAGTAAATCATAAATAGCTAAATTAATCAGTATCTTAGTTAAAACACTTATTTCTGTTGAGTAAACAAATACATCCAAAAGGTCACTATAAGCTCGAGAGAAGACACGTTTTTTTTTTTTTTTTGCAGCCGTTCTATGTGAAATGGCGAAAGCTTCTAGTTTCATCGCGTTCAGCTGCAGACACATGAATACAGTCACTGTTCAGTCAGAGCAGCTGTCGTTTCTCTCCAACAGCACTTTATCTACACGCATCCGTCATTTAACACAGAGTTTAGTCGATGAAGCCACGTTCAGAAACGCAGTTTGTTGGAGATCTGAAAGTCTTTGTGGTCCAAAGAGACAAGTTTGGATTCACTTTAGTGTCCAGAGGCTTCTCTGTTCTTTAGTTTGGACAGGGACGTTTTCAGGCTTCTACAAACCCGACTTTATCTGTAACAAAGCATCATCTCTCGTCAGTTAAAGCAGTTTGAGGAAGAAAATGATGATAATCAGATTTTTCTGTCCACAGGCCTCCTGCTGCGTTACAGCTGAGAAGCGCAGGCTGATGTGTCGCCGTCTCTACAGGAACACTAACTGTTCTCCTTTGACCCCGGCTATCGGTGTTCGTGGGGACAAAGGAGTAAATAAATGAAAGAGCTAAGGACAGACAGATGTTTTGGACAGACAGGAGGCCTTCAGACCGCCGTCTCGTGGTCTTCTCTCTGGATCATCTGGTAATGTTGGCGATTCTCCAGATATTCTGCCAGTTCCTGGTCGTTGGCCTTCTCAGAGCGCTGTTTGGGCGTCTCACCCTGAAACAGAGACGGAATCATTTAGTCCAAGAGGGGTTCAGCTCGGGACGCGCCGATCTGACGTGAGATGGTTTCGTTACAGAAGACGTCTCACTCAGTTGGACTACAGGACTCTGGTTGTACAGTGTGTTACCGAGTGGAGCGTCTTCTCTCTCAGAGGATCTTTGGACGAGTTCAGACACAAGCTGACGCGTTAACTTTGGTTCTGTCATCACAAGGATTAGTAACAGCTGATCTGAGCTGCCGCCACAGACGTTTGTCTTCTAACCAGTGAAAGAGACGTCAGCAGTGGCTGAACATGACGTGCAGACAGACAGGTAGACGTGCAGACAGACAGGTAGACGTGCAGACAGACAGGTAGATGTGCAGACAGGTAGACGTGCAGACAGGTAGGTAGACGTGCAGACAGGTAGGTAGACGTGCAGACAGGTAGGTAGACGTGCAGACAGGTAGGTAGACGTGCAGACAGACGTGCAGACAGACAGACAGGTCGACGCGCAGACAGACAGGTAGACGCGCAGACAGACAGGTAGACGTACAGGTAGACGTACATGCAGACAGACAGGTAGACGTGCAGACAGACAGGTAGACGTACATGCAGACAGGTAGATGTACATGCAGACAGACAGGTAGACGTGCAGACAGACAGGTAGACGTGCAGACAGACAGGTAGACAGACAGGTAGATGTGCAGACAGACAGGTAGGCGTGCAGACAGGTAGATGTACAGGTAGACGTACATGCAGACAGACAGGTAGACGTGCAGACAGACAGGTAGACAGACAGGTAGACGTGCAGACAGACAGGTAGACAGACAGGTAGATGTACAAGTAGACGTACGTGCAGACAGACAGGTAGACGTGCAGACAGACAGGTAGACGTGCAGACAGACAGGTAGGCGTGCAGACAGGTAGATGTGCAGACAGACAGGTAGGCGTGCAGACAGACAGGTAGACAGACAGGTAGATGTACAAGTAGACAGACAGGTAGACAGACAGGTAGACAGACAGGTAGACGTGCAGACAGACATGTAGACAGACAGGTAGATGTACAAGTAGACAGACAGGTAGATGTACAAGTAGACGTACATGCAGACAGACAGGTCGACGTGCAGACAGACAGGTAGACGTGCAGACAGACAGGTCGACGGGCAGACAGACAGACAGGTCGACGGGCAGACAGACAGACAGGTCGACGGGCAGACAGACAGACAGGTCGACGCGCAGACAGACAGGTCGACGCAGAGACAGACAGGTCGACGCAGAGGCAGACAGGTCGACGCGCAGACAGACAGGTCGACGCGCAGACAGACAGGTCGACGCGCAGACAGACAGGTCGACGCGCAGACAGACAGGTCGACGCGCAGACAGACAGGTCGACGCAGAGACAGACAGGTCGACGCAGAGACAGACAGGTCGACGCGCAGACAGACAGGTCGACGCGCAGACAGACAGGTCGACGCGCAGACAGACAGGTCGACGCGCAGACAGACAGGTCGACGCGCAGACAGACAGGTAGACGCGCAGACAGACAGGTCTCAGCAGAATAATGAAGTGCAGCCTCTCGGCTCCTCTCTAACGCTGCAGTGAAGCTCGGCTTCACACCAACCCTGGACACACTGACTAACACATGAACTCTTTTAATTCGCTGGAGGAGAAAAAAACCCTCAGATTATGGGCTGCTTCCTGTTACCACTGGCTTCACCATGGCGACAGTGAACCGCGGTCTTTGTGTGCGTCACAGCGAGGCCGGGGCTCCTGCGGCGCTTCGTTTCTCAATGACACACAACATTAATCACTTTATAGAAGTGGGTCAAATGCTGCTGGAGATCCATTTAAAGTGCGGTGGGACAGCTCAGGCTGGTGGCCGTCACTGCGCCTGGGAACGCCTCACAAAGACGCCTCGTACAGCAGGAAGCCGCCGCCGCTGAGCGCCACTCGGAGGAATGTCTCAACATCAACAACAATCATCACTGCATCCTGTCAGAGAGGAGGGCTTCTTCTATTTCACCGGTATTAGTACAACACCCAGAAAACTCTTAAATAAGTCTTTATGATCAGGTCATCGTTTCGTCAGCAGCAGCAGCAGATCTCTGCACGTTAACGTCACCTTGGTGCACAGTTAATTGGTTAATTTGTCAACAAAAATAGTTTGTGGAAGATTTTTTATTTCATGACTTAAAGGTCCAGTGTGTAATATTTAGGAGGATCTACTGACAGTAGATGTTGCACCGCCATGTTTGTACAGTAGCCCAAAGTTTCATCACTACGATGAGTACGTACGAAGTAGTACTAGTAGTACTCGTAATAATCGCCTGGTTTATTATAAGTAAAAAGAGAAATTTGGACAAATGTAGGAGACACGTGTTATTTTCCTCAGAGACATTCTCACTCCCGACTCGTCACATATTGGCCCTTTGGCGTCGTTTTTGGATGTTTAAGGCTCCGCGTCTAAGTTAGCAACGCTTAGCAACAACAAATATGAGACGTCCGGTTAGACTTTCAAAATAAAACACTAGCGTTTCCAAACATCACCATTTTGAAACCGCACGTTATTAAAGTTGGTAAACGTTGCAGTTCGGTTCAGGCAACAAAACGACGTTGTTAAGGTTCGGAAAAGATCATGTTTTGGGTTCAAATAACTACATATGTCAGTTAACAAGTTAACTTGCGTCACTTGCGAAACTTACGCAATTTATGTAACTTATATTTAAAAATATGTAATGTTGACTTTTTGTTTCAACGCGGGACACGAACCCCGGTCTCCTGGTTCAAAGTCGGGGTTCTGGCCCTCCATCCACCTGCTTACTCAGTCTTTTCTGTTAAATATCATATACCTGCCTTTACTGCTACAGAGCTTCCCCCACTGCGCTGAACTATGGCGCCATCAGGATCCCCAGTGCGTTACAAACTGACGCCGACGGGTCTTGACCATGCGTCCACACGTGATGAGTCGAGGAGAGACAACGGGTCGTCAGAGCCGACAGAGCGTGTCGGCCACCGTAGCTTCTCCTGCTCGCTTACAAAGGGAGGGAGGAGCGGCGAGTGAGCCGTTGGTTGCAATTCACAACCTTCACCACTAGATGCCACCAAAACCTACACACTGAAGACCGAACTCACCGAATCAGCCCACTGGATCATTTAACAACTGGATTCAGGGAGTTTCCGTTTCTTAGGGACAGGCTTCCAAACCATGCCACCAAAGAAGAAGATAAAATTGGTTCAATAAAAGAAAATCGGACAGTTTCCCAAAAGAAAACTAACACCCGGCTTCAGAGTTCGGTTTGGAGTCGGAAAGCTTTGCGAGATATTTGTGGATGGATTTAACTTTTCTTCAAGTTTTGTTTGAGACATTTGGTCCCATTTCAAACTATCAGACCTGGATCTGATTTGGACCACACATAAAAATGTGGCTCAAATCCAAACAGGAAATGTTCACACTGTCAGATGCGAGTCACATGTGAGAGCAAAGGAATCAGATTTGGTCTCTCAGTTTGCAGAAGGGAAGAATCTGATTGGCTGTCAACTGATGAAGTTTCCTGTCAGTGTGTTACAGGTGAGTGCCGGTTTACCTGCAGGTCCGTCTTCATGAGCGACGCCCCGGCCTCCACCAGGTAGTGACAGATGCTCCTCTGACAGGACGAGGCGGCTTTGTGGAGCGCCGTCTCACCTCTGAACACACACACACCAGAAACATCAGCACTCCACTACATGTGGCAGTTATTTTAGATAAAGAAAGATTAAAAGCAGGACAGAAAGTTGACTTACGTCTCCCTCTCGGTGATGTCCAGGTGAGATGTGGGCACTATATGAAACCAGACAGAAACAACACGATTCATCAAGAAACTAAGCACGTCCTGTACAGAAACATTACAAGAAAAAGTTCAGAGTAACCTGTGCAGGTGTTTGGAGTTAATCAGCTGATCAGAGATCTGCTCAGGTCGACGTTTCTGCACCATAAATCCTTTATTCTGAAATTCTATTTTGAGATACTGGAGTTTTGAATAGATTCACTTTATGTGTAATGAACCTAAAATATGACTTTTCCAGGATATTCAAATTTCTTTAGATGCACCTGCACATGGATTTAAAAAAAGAGGAGGAAGCAAGACACGAGCTCAGACAGAAGAGTACTAAACGCTAGAAATAATAAAGGATATACCAACGTTATCAGATGTTTCATTGCTACTCAGATTAATAAAATGTGAGCGAATGGTTGGATTATTTGACGTTTAATATTCTGTTAGTGTGTATGTGCACGGCCTAAGGACAGTTTCGGCAGACCACAGACTCAGTGCTGCGTTTCCCTGTTTTAGTGCATAAACTACAAACTGATGTCAAAGCGTCCTCAGTCCTCATGTTGATTAATGTGCACTGTCCCTTTAAGATAAACATACTTCAGTGTTTAATTAGATTTCATCTCACTCTGCTGTGAAAATCAGCTTATAATTATCCTCTAACTGTTTCCCCTAGTTTTCATGCTTTACTTTATTTTGAAATGTACATTCGCAGCAACATTCAGACACTAATGGCTCCGAAATCACTGAAGGTGACGGGGCCTCTGTCGGGCCCCTTAGCTGGAGAACTCAGCAAACCTTTATTAAAATCTTTTCTTAAAAGAAAAAGTTCCATTTTTTCCATTTTCCATTTTTATAAAAGTTCCATTTTTATCTTCTGGACTTTTCTTAACCGATGTTATTCGTCGTTTCAATGATTTAATCTTGTTTTAATATTTAGGTTTTGGGCTTTTAGTAACTTTTATTCTTTGTTTTTACTGTAAAGTTTTTGAAATGTAGTCGTTTAATTTTTCAAGCCTTCAGGACTTTGTGTTTCTCTTAGAAGCCGCTATGTTCTGTATTTTGAAAAACTAAAACAGAAGCAAAAACATGATTTTTAAAAAAGTCTCAAAACTAATTCATTTCTTTTTAAACAGGTAAAAATAACGTCACCAGAATTTCTTACTTGTTTTAATAAATTTAGGTGATAAAAAAGTCAAATTGCAGAGAATGACCTTTCAGGGACTCGGCTCTGTTTTAAACTCTGACATCTTTATTTAATGAACATGATTAATAAATGATGCGTCTCAACGGGTCACAGTCGGAACACACGCTCTCCATCAGTGAAGAAGAGGTGTGTGTGTGTGTGTTTTCAAACAGATTTGAACTCGTCCAGGACTCTCACCGTTGTCGATGAGGTACTTGAGGATCTCCTTGCTGCCGGCCTCCACCGCGTGATGCAGCAGCGTGCAGCCGGCGGCGTCCTGCAGCAGGATGTCCGCCCCCTGCTGGTGGAGCTCCGTCAGCTACACAACAACAACAACAACAACACACACAACAAGACAACGTGCTTAAAAACTTCTGTCCTGCAGGAAGAAACTGAATATCCAGTGAAGTGAAAGGTGGCTGAGGAGGAATGAGCATGAAGTTTAGATTCTCAACAAATCAAAGTGCTCCTTAAAGGGTAATGTTGGTATTTTATTACTAGCATGCTGTGTTGTTATTAACACCAAGGCAAGTTCCTAACAGCCTTTATTGTTATTGCTATGGAGCGAGCTCCTTGTCCGACCCTCTAAACGCCCAAAGCTGCAGATACATGGCCAGTGAAAAGCCCCGTCATTAATATTAATACCGCATAAAGACGAGGACGACAAATTGTAATAGAAAAGCTGGTAAAAAGAAATTGAACCTAGTTTGACACTGACGGTTCAGCTGCCGGCTGAATCTACTGCACAGATTCAAACCTGTCTGGATTTTTTAACATTGAGGCCCCGGTCAGTCAGCGTTACAGCGTGTCCTGTCCCCACTATCGTATCTCCTACATACAAGTGACTGTAGGAGTCACCACAATAACAGGTTTCTTCTGAAGTTCTCGGACGCCACAGTTCAAGTCAGTCTGCTCCAGGACGGAGAGGTCGACCACGGGCCTGTTTTGAGCGACTTTGTTGATTGGTGCGACCGCCACTTCTTGAAGTTAAATGTCCTTAAAAGTAAAAACATGGTCATAGACTTCAGAAAAACTCCCAACTCAAACTCTCCAACAATAATCAAGGGCTCACCTGTTGAGTCAGCGGAGTGTTACCAGTACGTTGGAACAGCTACTGACAAAAACTTGAACTCTGACCTCAACACTAGCGCAGACTAAATACCTTTAATGTGGACAAAACTTTGATGACTCTATTTTATAAATCTTTTATTGAATCAATTTGAACTTTTTGTTGCATAGCTTGGTACAGAATCTTACGGTGCAAAGCAAAAATAAACTGTCTAACATTGTTAAGGTAGCCAGAAAAATAATTGGAACTAAACAACTTTCCTCTATTTCCTTCCATCTATAAAAGTAATAAGTTACACGTAACGCTCGGCCTATCACAGCAGCTCTGACCACGCTCTCTTGGAGGAATTTGTTCTTCTCCCCTCTGGGTGAAGATACAGGTTGCCCAAAATTAAAACTAAGATACATATTTTCCTTTGCACACACGGCAATTATTGCCCTAAATTTGCACTGAGCTTGAGCTGCTGCTCAGAACGATAGATTGCTGAAGCTACTATTTCATCTTATTGAGTACTTATATAACGGCTGTTCTTATCTTTGTTTATGCCTCATGTATGTTTGTTTTAACTGCAAATCAAATCTCCCCTGGTGGGACAATAAAGATTGAACTTGAACCTTCAGAAACACGTGTGGAAACAGGATTCAGGTTTAAAAATCCCCAAATGATCCTTTAACAATCTGTTTACAGACTCACTCTGTTCAGGTCTTCAGTTTTGATGCAGCTGATCAACTCTGCGTCTAAAAAAACAAAAGAATTCATCACTGAGCGACTGAACGGGCAGCTCAGCCACATGCAAACACGTCAACAGCACATTTAAAAGGATCTCTTCCAAAGGAGAATATAAAAACACTTCAAGATCACTTCAGTCTAATCAATCTAATCATCAGTTGTAGGCGTTTCTGGTTTTAGCCACTTTCTAGTAACAGAAGGCGTCTGACAGATCCAGCAAACAATTAATCGGATAATCGAACTATTTTGAGAATCAATTAATCAGTTTTAAATTCTCTGATTCCAGCTTCTTAAATGTGAATATTTCTTGGTTTTGTTCCTCCTCTCTGACACTAAACTCAATATATTTATGTCGTGGACATAACGAGACATTAGGACTGAAACCGTGCAACCCTGTAGATATATTTTTATTTTTGTTTTTCTTTACAGAGTCTTCCTGTACTTTTTACTCTACACCCTGCTGCTGCTGTAACACTGAATTTCCCCTTTGTGGGATTAATAAAGGATTTTTGAACTTTGGGAAACACTGAACGACATTTTTGATAATAATAATCGACAATAAAAATGATTTACTTTTAATAAACCTTTTGAACTTAATTAAAGAGCAGACTATATATTAACAATTTGTCTCAGAAGACACAAATTGTTTTTATATTTTGCTCCCATCCTCATGTCTGTGTTGCAAACAGGGAGTGAGATTCTGTTTGTTGTTGACGCCTGTAAAAGTTTGAGATGGTTTTAAAGTTCAAAATCTCCCAGAATATATTTGAACTACTTTGGTTTCATTAGCAATACGCTGTCGGACTTCAATAAATAAAAATAGTTATTCTTTAAAGTAAAAGAGCTGCAGCTCTGCTTTAGTTTGGGAGGAACAACATCAGGAGCCTTTACCTTTCTCGGGGTCGTGTGAGGTAGCTCTGGGAGGACTGTCGGAGAGAAACGGGACAGAGAGAAGCAAAACAAAACGTTAGATGTGAATCATTAAAACCTGAACGAGCAGAGCGGAGATGGAGTCGTACCTAATGATGGGTCTGAAATCAGCGAGCGTCGTATTGGAGCGATGGACATTGACAATCTTTGCCCCCCTCCTTTGGATCACACATGAGAGACAGCGAGGACAAGATGGACAGGTGACAGGTTCAGCTTCAGCACGTGGTACCAGCAGTATGACAGTATGGAGGTACCGTGTGTGTGTGTGGTACCGTGAAGTATTTCAAAGATGACACTTTGTGATCTGGGATTCAGTTTGTGCAGCACAAACAGTTTCACAAACAGCAAAAAGGATCTGAAACCTAAAGCTCAGACTCCGACCTCCTGCATCGCTGCTTCCAGCTTTCAAACAGAAATAAGTAAGTAAAGTTACAGCCGCCACATTCTCCATCTGTGAAGAAGAAGACCCACTGCCCCAGCATTTACACTGCAAGTCCAAGGTTTAAGAACAGCCTCCATGTTTGTAGTTCTTCTGTAAATCAAAGTAGCAGTGAAAAACCTTTACGTTTCCGTCACCAAAACAAACATTTTCAGATCTAAAATTAACAATTAAATGAAGGAGTTTTGTTCATTATTTCACTTTAGGATCAACTGATGACCAGCTGCTCTGTCTGCCTTCTTTAATATTAAATATAATATATATAATATAGTTCAAATAAAACTTCTGAGTGTGGATTAACAGGCTGTTCAAAGGTGTTGACTGTAGAAATGTGTTTCATTTCCTTCCACTGCTACAGAATAACTTGAAGTTGTTAACTTATTATTGAAAAAAATTTACATTATTTCTCAGTTTTTCTGACCTAAACTTTGTTTTTACTTTCTTTAGATATTCTGCATCAGTGGAAGGAAGTGAAAACCCGTTGGAACAGCCTGTTAATTCAGCCTCAGAAGCTTTATTTGGACTATATTATATATATTATAAATGATATCAGTGAAGGCAGACAGAGCAGCTGGTCATCAGTTGATCCTAAAGTGAAATAATGAACAAACGTCGTTTTTAAATTTTGTATCATTTAAGGTTTTTCACTGCACTTGAACTACTTAGATTTACATACAAGCTGCAAACATTGGTGTGCTGTAAAACAAAGAAATGAAGCAAACTTGTGAAACAGAACACGACCTTCTCTATGATCTACTCAGCTGAGGTTCACCTGCTTCACCTGGTCCGTGCGGAAAATATCCACCGCCACTTGTAACGCAAGTCAATAGCCTACCAATTTTTTTAACCGAGTGAAGTCTGCGAGAAAAAACATGCACATAAGATGACTGCTGCCCACCCGCGCACCCGATGACATCGTCCATCCCGATGTTTGGTGGTTACATTTTTGTGGAGGTGAGCGTCAGGCTACGGAAAATATTCAACGCAGAAGTATAACTTTTCTACGGCTGGGCAATAAAACAGTAATGATAATTATTGCAGTATTATTTAATACTACTCAATAAAATTAATGTTCAATAAACGTTTAATTTCATTAATTTGAATCATGAACGAATCAGCACTTTATTTTTCTGTTTATTTTGTTGAGAAACAGATTTTTATCATAATATTGATCCACTGTTTGGCATCAAGTGTTTGTTCTGACCAGAAAGAAAATTGCGGTTTTAAACTTAACTTTCACTCGGGAACAAAAATCAGCCTTTAAACCTGAAAGAAATAATGATTTTATATTTATCCAGATAATTATCCATATCCAATGATAAGTAATTTTTTCATCATGATAACATTTTTGGCCGTATCGCCCAGCCTTAACCCTGCTAATCTTTCACATCTGTCTGCAAACACACCAGATGTTGTACAGTAGTCAATGAATGAAGAGGCTGCAGGACATAAATAAAATGTGTGCATGTGTGTGTGCACGTGATGCTACCTGCAGAGGGCACTCTTAGAGGAGCTCTGGGACAAAGCATCAGCCACCGAACTGTCGCTGGAAATCCTCTTCCTCTGAAAGTCTCTGGCCCTGAAACACAAACAGAGCTGCCTCACTCACATTCACTCGGCCTCTGAGCCGGTCGCCCTGTCGCTCCAGCAGCTGCTGCAGGACCCGCTTCATCCAGCAGGAGGCGCTCCCAGCACACACTGATGACTGGGTTCACTGGGCCCGTCACCAGTGTGTGCTGTTTAAAGTCCTGCCTATTCAGAATGATCCAACTAAATCTTTCAAATCTTAATTGTGGTCTTTAAACCTGAAAGAAACAATGATTTGATATCTATCCTGATAATAATCCGTCCAATGATAAGATGAAACGGTTCACTGTGATGTGATAGGAATATACTTAAGATATGAAAAACCTTATTCAACAGTACACTTTTAATTTCTAGCAACGACAATCTAACAATGCAGCATCACAAATGAGGCTAACCCCAGCGGCTAGCCTCAGGCCTTCAACTGTCAACGCCTTTTATACAACTACTAGCGCTTCAAGTCAAGACGTCTCATACGGATGCTGAAGGGGACCTTTTGCATCAAATAACGCTTTGTCCGCCTTTCTGAAAGCGTCAGTATTTGACGCCCTGAGATGAGAACCATAGACTGTATATAAGGAATGGACGTAGCCATCGTGACGTCAGCCGTTGGTTTGTGGACCGCCGTTTTGAACCCTCGAGTTTGGCAGATAGGGCGCCGCCATGTCGAGTTTTTGCAACCAGAAGAGTCGCCCCCTGCTGGATTTTCAATAGAATGCAGGTTTCAGGGACTTCCGCATCGGCTTCATTTTGAAGACCGGAAGCTTCCCGCTTGATGAGAACACACAACAACACACGAGTAATCATGAACAGGCACTTTTGCGGTAACCTTCTTTGACTGACAGGACCACTTTAGCGCATGTGCAGATAGGGATGACGTTTATCTCGGCCGCTCGCCCCACGCGTAGCCGTTAAAATAAAAAAGAGCCGCTAATAAAGAGGTGTCAACGTAGTAATTAGTGTACATTATGCGTTAATATTTATATTATATTAATATTGTAATTCCTGCAAATATTTATTTATAATAGCCTAACATTAATAATAAAGCAATGTTTCAATTCATACGGTTGTTGTATATTTTATTTGTTCCAAAGTGACTTTAAGTTTCATGAACCAAGAATATTCTGTAATGTTACCTCACGAGCCAGATAGGTTAAAACTTTACAACATTACTGAGAATTTAATGAAAGAATAACTGTACGAACATTAACACCGTCGTTCAGCTGTTGCTGGACTCGGAGCAAGCTGGCTAACTCTTCCTGACAGCCACCCGAAGTATATTCCTCTTACCCCAACCAGGGTGTGAGCCTAAAGTTATTGACTGTATGCATGTCGACCGGTTAACCCTCCAGCGGTCTCCTGCTAGCAGACAGGGTTAACCTCCATTGTGTAGCTGTGCAGCCTCCGGTAACGTTTCTGCCTGTTTTTATTTTCTATTTAACTTGTTAAACTGTTTTATATTTCCCTGTTGCTTTTATGTTTTATATAAACTCTGCACTTTAAATTACCTTGTTGTTGAAATGTGCAACACAAATAAACTTGCCTTGCCGCAGCTATATAATATTGACATTAAAACATTTTCGATTCGCCCTCAATTTTCCGATATTTTTAATGTACACAGTTGATTTCTCGCCTAAAGACTTCTCAGAAGTGTATTTAAAGTTCTGTTGTTGGCCTCTAAAGCCTCTACTGTACGTGAGATTAACATCCTCTAGGACAAACCATATTTGGAAGTTCAACTTCCGTCAGGTCTGCAGGCTGCAGCTGGACATACTTGACGGATATACTTGCTTTTAAAGAGGTGGTATTCTGCTCATTTTCAGGTTCAAAATCTTAATTAGGGATTGTACCACAACAGGTTTACATGGTTTGATTTTCAAAAAACACCATATTTTTTCCTCATACTGCACATTGCTGCAGCTGTACGCTCCGCTCTTGAGCTACAGAG
>NC_060171.1:2044220-2074774 GCF_021292245.1 Micropterus dolomieu
TTGACTGTATGCATGTCGACCGGTTAACCCTCCAGCGGTCTCCTGCTAGCAGACAGGGTTAACCTCCATTGTGTAGCTGTGCAGCCTCCGGTAACGTTTCTGCCTGTTTTTATTTTCTATTTAACTTGTTAAACTGTTTTATATTTCCCTGTTGCTTTTATGTTTTATATAAACTCTGCACTTTAAATTACCTTGTTGTTGAAATGTGCAACACAAATAAACTTGCCTTGCCGCAGCTATATAATATTGACATTAAAACATTTTCGATTCGCCCTCAATTTTCCGATATTTTTAATGTACACAGTTGATTTCTCGCCTAAAGACTTCTCAGAAGTGTATTTAAAGTTCTGTTGTTGGCCTCTAAAGCCTCTACTGTACGTGAGATTAACATCCTCTAGGACAAACCATATTTGGAAGTTCAACTTCCGTCAGGTCTGCAGGCTGCAGCTGGACATACTTGACGGATATACTTGCTTTTAAAGAGGTGGTATTCTGCTCATTTTCAGGTTCAAAATCTTAATTAGGGATTGTACCACAACAGGTTTACATGGTTTGATTTTCAAAAAACACCATATTTTTTCCTCATACTGCACATTGCTGCAGCTGTACGCTCCGCTCTTGAGCTACAGAGTGATGCATCTTACTTGTACAAAATCTTTGTTGGGAGTTGCACATGCGCAGTTCCAAGGTAAGGACTATTAGCCAATCAGAAGCAGAGAAGGGCGGGTCTTAATAAAGAAGGTAGTGTGATGTGGGCAGAATATTTCCACTTCTGCTCTTCCTGTGGCTCGGTGTTTGTGTTTGGTGTATGTTTTCACAGCAGGCCTATTGTCGGTGTCAGATCGTCAGTGTCATAGCGTGTAGGGGGTCAATATTGCCGAAGCCTCGAGAAAAACACCTTGATAAACGTGTTGTGGTATTTTTAAGATCGCTCAAGGTAACCAGTCGTTTTAGATCAGTGACTGGAAGTCAGTCATCTGTGATTGGTCGATCAGCTCGCAGGTAACACATAGAGCTGGGAGTAGATGTT
Source organism: Micropterus dolomieu (assembly GCF_021292245.1). NCBI lineage: Eukaryota > Metazoa > Chordata > Actinopteri > Centrarchiformes > Centrarchidae > Micropterus > Micropterus dolomieu. The sequence continues at coordinate 2,045,251 of NC_060171.1, forward strand.
ACTTCTTGTTCAGGCGAGTTTGAGTCCAGAAGCATTGTTAAACAGCAAGTATATCGGGACATTAAGTGAGTGACATTTGGAGAATAAAGTATCATTAAAATGGTGAAATAAGAAACAAGCTACTTCAAATAGTAAACACACACCACGCTTAGTTTTAGTTTGTATTTCATTTCATCTCTTTAGTCTCTTGGTCTATACCATTTCTAGCCTTATTAGTCTCGTCTTCGCTTTGCACTACTTTAACTGTTTGCACTTTCCATCCGTGTTATATTGAACAAATGTCAAATATTGAAATAAACAGGTTGAAGAAGAGTGCGAACAATAAGACGTTTATAAAGTGACCGACACTTGTTCAAACACTCAGCAGCTGCAGCGATGAAAATGTAAATGCTCCGTATTTGTATAGCGCCTTTCCTTTTTACACTACATCTCGACAATTCTGGGTTCAGCATCTTGCCCAAGGACACTTCGACATGCAGCCTGGAGGAGCCAAATCCTCACGTTTTACTCACTTCATGTTATTCTGCAAGAAAACACTCAACAGAAAAAATATTTATAATAAATAGGGATTAATATCCAGTCTGGATGTACGAAGTGATTCCCCTCAAGCTTTTTAAACTCTGACCTCACTGTTTTTAATCATCTCATTATCATGTGATTCAATAGGTTGTAACTTCGTTAAGTTGGATGCAAATTAAGTGTATTATCATCATGCAATCCTTGAGGTAAGTGTACTTTTATACCTCTATATATATATATTTTGACGTGGGACATTTTCTGGACCTGCAATGGAGAAACTGTAATTATTGTAAATACTCTGCCGCTCACCTCGCTGTGGTTGAGGATTTGGGCGAGGACGGGGAGCAGGAGAAGGTGAACTGTCTCTGCTGGTCCTTGTGCTCCTCGGAGTCCACCAGGTCAGGCATGCCGGGGGAGGTGCCCACCGTCTCCTTTACGACCAGCTCCGGGTCCAGGATGTACAGCTCCTCCTGAGAGATCTCCGTCACGTAGTTCAGGTGCTCCTGCAGAGAAAGGAGGGAGGCTCTGTGTTGATCTTCAGGTCGTATCAGTCTCTACATTTTTAATTATTCTGGATCCAAATAAAAACGTTTTATTGACTGACATTTTATTTACTAGTCCTAAATTCATTGATATCCTGAGTGTGAAAGGTGTTTTTACAAGCAGACCTGTGAACACCTGCAGGTTTAAACGCATTTTAATGATCCAAAGTGTCTCTGGACACAGATTAACGGACACGCCGACAAATGCTTTTCAGCTTCACAGAAGGATAAACTAAAAACACTGACAGGTTGTCAGAAGCTGCCGTCTACAGTCGAGGTTACAGCTGCGTTTGTGTCTTTCTCCAGTGAAGTGTTAGTTCAAATGTCAGTTCGTTACTGGTTATGTTAGAAAGCTAACTAACGGCTGGGTTCCATTTAGCTGTTGCGTTTCGTTTCTCTACGTAAGAAGTGCTGCCGTCCCACCTGAGCTCGGTCGATCCTGTAGAAACGATCTGCGGTTGTACCTGAAAACAAACACACAGCTGCTGTCAGGTTTCTCTGCGGGAGCGAAACTCTGAGCTGAGAAGCTGAGAGCTGCTCTGGACTCACAGTCGAGGAAACACCACTTCATGGACAGCTTCTGAGAGGACAGGCACTCCCCCTTCATCGCATCGCAGCAGTCCTGAAGGAGCAAAAGAAAGAAGAAGCATGAAAACGGTTGTTAAACCTGACGGACTGCTTCCACTGTCGAGCTATTCCTTTTCTTAGTAGATCTGAACAAGCTCTCTGAAGCTGAAAATTAAGGCTTTCAAACTGTTGTACCTTAACAAAGCAGCATCGCTGTGAACTCCTCCCCTTTCAAATTAGCTTTATTGGCATGAATGTATAACAACAATATTGCCAAAGCTATATATATAGCATACATTTCATTAGATAAGGAAATAAAACAGCAAAAGTTGTCTTTGTCTACGTTGTGTTAATACAAAATAAAATAATAAAGAAAATATACAAAATATAAAAATTCCTTAAAAACAAATTAAAAAAAGTAAATAAATAAAACAGTAAGCGTGTGTGTGTTTTAAATTTAAAATAAACTAAGTAAGTATGTAATTAAAAAAAATTTAAACAAAATGAATAGATAAAACCGTGTGTGTGTATATTAATAGGGGGAAAAAAATTTAATTAATTAATTAGTTCATTAAAAAAAAAAAGACTAAAAAGAAAATCTGTATCAAATGTGAGATTTAAAAACACAACAGTTACTAAAATATCAAACAATCAAAATAATAATAATTTGAAAATTTGTACAATTATTTGTCAGTCTGAGGTTCCACTGGTTGTCCTCACTTCATGGCATGAGGAGACATATTTTGCAGCAATTATTTCACATTTGGGCATTTCTCCCAGTAAATAGGGGAGTTTCTGTGAGTCTGATATAAATTTGAATTCAGGGTATATTTGCAAAGTGTTTTTGTCTTAGTGTTTTATATTTGGGGCACGAGGTTAGAAAGTGCAGCTCTGTCTCTACCTGTCCCCTGTCTCTCTACCTGTCCTCTGAGTCTCTACCTGTCCTCTGAGTCTCTACCTGTCCTCTGAGTCTCTACCTGTCCCCTGAGTCTCTCCCTGTCCTCTGTCACACTGGGAGCAGAGTCTCTCCTCTTGTGGTAGCCAGCTCTGTCTGTGTCGACCCTTTTCTATGGCCAGGCTGTGTTCACTCAGTCTGTATGTTGTCAAAATTTTTCTTAGTTTGGGACATTTTATTGTGCTCAGGTAATTTGCCAGTGTGAATTCTCTTTTTAGGGTCAGATAACTTTGTAATTTACTTTGTGTTTCGTCGTTTCTTTCCAGTATTCAATATATTTTTCTTTCTGCTTGCTGATAATTTGGTTTGGTCTGCTTGACTTGGTGTTGCTGTCCTGAGGCTGTTGGGGACTTGTTACTGCAGAGAGCCTCAGGACCAGCTGGCTGAGGGACTCTTCTCTGGTTTCAGCTCCTGGTATGTTAGGGCTTTGTGATGATATGTCTGGGGGTTAACTGATTTTAAGTGATAGTAAAATTTAAGTTTTCTGTATTTTTAGTAGGAGGGGGTATTGGCCGAGCTCTGCTCTGCACAGGTTATTTGGTGTCTTTCTCTGCACCTGCAGGATGCTCTTACAGAACTCTGTATGGAAAGATTATATGATTTCTTTAACTTTCTTTAGGACGCAACAGATAATAATAACATGTCTCCGGTGTACCTGGTCCAGGTTTTCATGCAGACGCTCGATCAGCAGGCGGCAGGTCTCCAGGTCGCTGTCTCCGGGGACGGTGATCACTCCCAGCGGCGTCGCTGGACAAAAGGAGACGTTGAGATCAAAGTGACGACACTGATGCTTTAACGTTGTACGACCACGTGAGAACTTACAGACTCAACCTACAAATTTACAAACAGCTGATATTCAAGTTGAAAACAGACATTAATATTTTATGTTGGATGTTTAGTAGGACTGAACGATTAATTGCATTTGCGATATTATCGCGATGTAATAAAACAAGATTTTTTAATCACAAAGGCTGCGATTACGCTCTGGTCACATGACACGCGAGACTAAAGCAGTCTGCAGAAGACGCGTGCAGTAAGGTAAGCGTATTGTGGCGATCGGCGCCTGCGTCACACACACGGCCACCAGTCAGCTCAGGAAACATCTTTTAAGTTTTAAGTCCTACAGAGGCCCGGTCTGTCCTGAGTTACAGCCAGCGCCCTGCTGACCAGCATCGGAGGCTGCGGGAGAACTCCGGTGTTATCGGATAATTACTAAGCTTGTCTATTAAACACGAGAGGCGTCACTTGGTTTTATTTTCGTTGGCCAACCTTTTAACTGAACCTCAAACTGAGTATTTTTTGTTTGCTTCCTGGAATACAGAGAGACTCCTGGGAGATTAGAAGTGAGACAGACGCAATAATTGCTGGTTGAACTGTGGGTTTGTATTGAGCGCTTACTGTATAACACACTGTGGTAAACTTTGTTTTTCTTGTGGTCTGTAGGCCGACCTGATGATGTTCATCATATTACTGAACGCCATGACTAAACTCAAATTATCTTTCTCATATTATTATAATTTGATTTCTTCTCCACCATTGCGCATAATAATAATTCTACCTAATTCATCATAACACAAGACAGAACAGTGTAGTTCTATCTATCTGATATTGTGTTGGTCAGACTACACACTGATTTACTGCTTGTCCGTTTTGAATAATACAGAAAGTAAAGAGGTTAAAAATTAATCACTTATTAAATCGCAATTTTGGTAAAAAAAAAAATAAAATAAAATAAAAAAATCGCAATTAGATTATTTTCCAAAATCGTTCGGCCCTAATGTTTAGTTTATAGTAAAGAGCTTCAGCTTCCCTCTGGGACAGCCTGATTAATCCCACTGAGCTATAGTATTGATCAGTTAACCCTTTCAGTGACTCACAGGCCTCCCTCAGCTGCTCCTTGTCGTAATGCAGAGCCTCGTACGCCGCCATGCTGATCCTGTTCACTCTGATCTGCAGCTTCTCAGGAAGGGGCTGCTGACTGCACACAAACGCAGAAACGTCACAGAGACACAACACAGGGTTAATACACAACACATAAGATAATAAAAGATATGCCTTTATTAATATAAGCAAAGGCCTTTTCCCAGTATACATCCTAGGCCGTACTGTCAGGGCTGTAAGGCGTGGGGCCCGACTTAATACGCCTGAAAGGTAATTCTGCTGCAGCTGAGGAAGGTCAGGGCACAGATCAGTGTTGTCAGTGCGTATGCAGTGTGATCGTCAGTGTAGACTTTACTCGTTGAGGTGGGGCATGGAGATCCTCCTCTTGGCCTTCTGCACCATGTTGGCCTGGTTCCTCAGGTTGATGTGGATGATGGACGGTGCCAGCTTGCAGGGTTCTCCGTCCACCTGCATGGGGATGGACTTGAAGGTGGTGAGGGTCACCTCTTTGCACTGATGGAGTCGTTCACCGTGACCGCCCACCTGCAGCGTGGCCTGGACACAAAACAGGTACAGGTGAGCAACAGGTAGAGCTGCTGCACGATATGCTCAATATCGATCAAACCATCATATATTTTAAGTTTAAAGGCGGATTTTTGCTCCTGAGTGAAAGTTAATTGTGGTTTTAAACTTCTTCTTTCTGGTCAGAACAAACACTTCACAAATACAGTGGATCACTTCACAAATCTGAGGCAGAACATTCAGAACTATTATGATAAAAATCTGTTTTCAACAGGGATGCACTGAATTGAAAAAAAACTTTCCCGAACACTGAACAAGGTTTTTCAAAAAAAACAACTCGCCTTTTTTTCACCACTGCATAAAATGAGCTTTTTACTCAGTGTTTCCCACAGTGGGGGGGTCCGGGGCCCGAGAGGGTCCGGTAGAGTAAATTACATGAGTCCATTTACTTTTAATGGACACACGTAATATGTTTTATACTTTCTGTGAATATAATCCAGTTAATCTTATTTCCATCCTGTACAGACGCCTTATTTTGAAAACCGGATGTCATCACGTGTTTCCTCGTCGCGCTAAATCCATCCAGTCCGACCCGGTTTGATAAATAATGTTGTAACATGAAGACTTCACAGCCTCTCTTCATACTAAAGAGACAAACTGACAGGATAAAGTCTCTAACCTGCCTGTCAGCTCGCTCTGGGCCGCTTCACTTACCGTAAAGGCTGGAATACGTGTGCACTCCACATTTAGGTGCGGCTAGTTTAATCTCCTTCTCACAGACGAGAGACAGAAACACTCAAAGCGGATCTTTTCTAAGAAGCCACAGATGGAGTGGATGTGCTGGGAGACAGTTCAGCAGAACAGCGTCTGCAAACGGCTCGGACACTTTAAAATGCTTCCACACTGCCGACATGTCGAACAACTGTTCGGTAAAATTTATTCAGTCTTTTGACTCATTAGGCCGAACACAGAAAGGGCTTTTTTTGCTATTTTCAGACGATTCATTTCGGTGGCCGAACATTCGGTGCATCCCTAATTTTCAACAAATATGCATGAGAAAAATTAAATAAAATCCTTTCAAAATCCTAAACATCTTCTATAGAAACATTAAGTGCTGATTCGTTCCTTATTCAAATGAAATAAATCAAACATTTCTGAATGTATGTATAGTATGTGGTCTGATGTGGTCTGAAGTGGTCTGGTCGAGTACAGCTGAGAGCTCACCAGAGACGTCATGGTGAAGCCGATGACCTCGATGCAGCCGTCGTCGTGACGCTGCGGTTCAAAGTCCTGGTGCTCGCTGGGGTGACCCCACGGCATGGTGCCGGCACAGTACCTGCAGCACACTCTGACATGTTACTGATCTACAATATCTATAACACGATGTTGTGACTACTTTTTCATTTGGACGCAATGCTCGCGTGATTCAACAGACTGAAGCAAACTGACGGTTACATTTAAAAAAGATTTCTTTTCCTCCCCGGCTCAGCGTACCTGGGGATGTTGAGGAAGAGCAGACACTGTAACTTCATCTCCTGGACTTTGGTTGTCAGGTCTGTACCGTCACACTGAAAAGGGAGGAAAACACAGGCTCAGGGTTTCACACAGTACACACACAGTACTCACACAGTACTCACACAGTACTCACACAGTGTATCCTGTAGATGGAGTCTGCTGAGGTTTCAGCAGGAGTACTGACAGTAAAGGAGATTCTGACTGACTGGTAGGGCTGCAGCTAACGATGATTTTAGTACTCAAAGCTTCTATGGATTATTTCAACGATTCATTGATGCGTCGTTTAAGAAGTACCTTTGCTGGGCGGCGGCGGCGGCGCACGCAGGAAGCAGGGATTATCGATGCATCATTTTTTCTATACAAGATCCCTGGATAATTACTCAGCATTTAATTTGTGCATTAAAATCCAAAAGAAACATCTCCTAATTATCTTAAAAGGACTAGTTTGCATCCCTACTTTACTTTATTAACCTCAGCTCCCTCATTTCATTATCAAACCAGTTGTCAGGCTCTGAAAACTGAAACATAATTATCAGGATATAGCCTACAGTCTGTGTACAGGACAGAGCTGCACACCAGTTCAGTCTCAGCTTGTGCCTGATGTTTTCAACCCTTGACCAGTAGGTTAGTAATGACATACAGCTGATAATTAATATTACTTCGTTACTAATTTAGCTAACGTCACATAAATAAATAAATATTTTAGCGCCTTTCACGAGGCCCAAGGACGCTTTACACATAGTTACAGAACAACAAAAAGTCATTCAGGATTGAAAGTCTTGGGTAAAGATTCCTGGTGCTGCACTTCCGCGAGTTTTTCCTTTTGCGTTCATCAACATTACGTTATCGATTAGCTTTCAATAATCTATTTTTTTGGACATTTGTTAATCGATTCATAATCGTCCAAGTCTGCATCGCGATGCATCTAAGAATCGATTATTTCTCCCACCCCTAATCAGATACACTACATGTCCGACAAAATGCTGCGTGGAAGGGTGCCAGATGTGATATGCAGTATTAGCAATGTGTTAGAAAACACCGGGGTGTCTTGCTGACTGTATCCACAACGTAAGTCGGCTTTAAAAGCCTCGATCATACTCTGGAGCGGACTGCTTCTGTTTCTAGACGCTGTCATCGGACGCGTTTCCAAGGTGACTCGCCCGGTGTTCTGTCGATATATGCTACCTATCCAGATGTGCTACTTAGCGGTTCTGCGCATGCGTATGACCCACAAGCGTGGTTTGTTTCCACGCCCATAAATCTGTGCAACCTTGCTGTTGGGAATGCCGTCGAGAAAGTGGCTGATCATCAGCAACATGAAAAAAAAAAACACAAAATCATTGATATCTTAAATAAAGATGGCATAATATAGTATTTCAACGTGCTCCCCATCTCCTTACAGAACACATGGAGTGAGTAGAGATGCAAAATAAAATGATTCTGTGGTGGGAGCTTTATTTGAATGGGGATATTAGTCTATCAGAATACGCTACCCCTGAAATTATGTTATAATATAATCAAAAAACAGAATTTGTCATAATACTGTGAGAGTTATAGCTTTATGGGATTGGAAAAGGGAACACATAAGGTAGCATTTTTCGAGAGGGCAGCATAGATCGTCAGAACACCGGTCCGAAGTTAACTTCCGTTCTGTTTGTTTATCACTGGGTTTGTGTTTACTGGCTAATACGATGAGTGATATCCAGTACAGTGTTTCCCATACATTCATTTGTTTGTGGTGGATCTGGATCGACCCGGAAATGAAGACTGCGTTGTGGATCTTTGTTCATGTGTAGAAGTATAGCCTGTTGGGAAAACGCTTTTTCAACCTTATTTTGGGGTAAAGTCATAAAAGCTTGTCAGATTTTACTGCTGATTCTATACATGCAGGTTTTGACCAGGGAAAGTGCCGCTATGGATCTCTGCACATTCATTTAGAGAGAGACCTGAGACAGACAGTCAGTCCTACGCGAGGAGGCGTTCTCAAGATGGCTGCTGAGTGGCGGGACTTGCCTAAATAAGGACTTTGTTTTTTACTCACCACTACTCTGATGTGCTTGGCGAGGTCTTTCGAACTCCCGCTCAGGAAATCTGAGAAGGCCGTCTGAAACACACACAAACACGTGAACACTACATTAACATTTTAATGTGTAAACACAGCGAACAGAACGGGCCGGTGAGGACACTTACCCCTGCATAGAACATCTTATTCCTAAAGCGGCTGTTAAACTTCTCTGGGTTCGCCTCTGAAAAGACAAACAGCAGAAACATCAGGTGACAAAGGTTCTGATTCTGCATTAAAGCCATTACAGAAAAATAAACAACGGACGGACAAGGTGTGGTTGGGAGCAAACTTCACTTGCTTACATTTCCATCCATCATTCGGTTTCATTATTGGAGGCTTTAATTTAATTAGATGGATTTTTATTGATCCCTGTTGGGTAATCAGGTCACTGAGCAGCTGAGGGAAACATGTAGATAAGAACAGAACAAACGCAGCAGGAGCACTAAAGATAACATGAAGTTATTACTACAGAACATAGTCGACCGCTGTGATATTTCACAGGTTCTATTCTTACAAACACAGATTTCAGCATGTATGTGAGACTTGGTTTGCCTTAAAATAACAAATATTGTGCATTTTATTAGGCTATATATTAGTCTATGTCCACGGTCGTAATCAGGGTTTTTCCTGGCTCTGAATGGGCCTTCGGGAGGTGACTTTACGCGACAGTAAGCATGATCGGTGCCCTTAAAGGCAACGAGTTGCCTTACAACCGAAATCTATACATTTCCTTGTTATATCTGACCATTTGATAAACAATATATCCACAACCTGGAGGTATAAATTAGTGTATTAATAAATATTTTAACATTAAATAGTATAATGTTAGTATAATAATATATTTACAGGTTACACTTGATTTGGATGATCTGCCTACAGATAGTTTATTAGTTGAGATTCAGCTGTTTCACTAATAAAACCTTTCTCTGATATCAGCCTACACCGCTGTGGTTAAGGTTTGATTAGTGTTGATGTTTGTTTATTTATTATAATTTCAGATAATAGTACAGGCTACTATAACTTACCATTAGTAGCCTAATATTAATTCTAGTTGGACAAAACAGCAGTTTCATTTTTATGGGTTGTTTTCAGTACTTCAATTATTGAGCAAGAAAAACTCTCCACGTGGTGGTCAGACTCTGATTTGTTTATGCAGAATTCTAACTTGTTAGTAATAAAATCCGTGCATACAGAACAACGAGTTCAACATTTCTAAAGTTTGCTGTAGTGCCTCAAACTTTTTTAATGTCCCGCCTCCTCCTGGCTTTGATCGGTTCGGTTCACAAAAAGTGACTTTGACGAGCAACTAACGCACGCGGCTGCATGAAAGGCAGGAGGGAACGGGAACAGGTGAGCGTCACGTGGTGCCCAGAGAACCTGATGTGGAGAGGGCAGAGGAGAGGACCGGGGCCGGTGTCACACCAAAATGTGTGACCTATCAGATTCTGTGACCCCAATGGGAAGTTAAGCGGCAGATGCTTTGTTGACGATGTGAAGCGGCTGCAGTTTGGTTGCGTTTAAAGTACTCGGTTATGGTTAGGAAAACATCGTCGTTTGATTGTAGTCACAGAATCTGATAGGTCACAGATTTTGGTGTTACACCGGCACACTGCAAGCTGGTTTATTAATCCTGCTGCAGGTGTAAAATCCAGCGCTGTGGATGACGGGAGGTGACTGCTGGAAGTCAAGACGTTGTATTTAAGTTTATGTTCTGCTTGCTCAACAGTTGTTTGAATATTTGAAACTCTTTTTTTTCCCCCCCAATCATTTTGGCGCTGGTGACTTTCCTTTGCCGCTCGCTAAAATCTCTTTAGGGGGCGCTGAAAATTTCTCTATGCAGGAAAAACCCTGGTAATTCGTGTTTTACCAAGTGATCATAGGAAAACACACAGATAAAGTTAGTTTTTACCCGTCTGGAGCAAGCTGGCGGCTAACAGTTAGCTAGCATGGAAGGTCTTGTGGTATTGAAGTACGGTAGCTCTCTATGTTTTGCCGCTTCACGTCACCGCAGTCTTCCCACAGGTGAGACATACAGTCATTTAGGTTAACTACTTTAAATTTTCCGCCATTGTTTACAGCATGATGTTGAACAGTTATTATCGCAGTTAGCTCCTCATCGTAGCTGCGCTAGCTAATTGGATTCGCTACGTAACGTCAAGCTCAGGGTCAAAGTTATAAATTACACATAACGTTATATAATAAATTTATGTGTTTAAAATGTTACATGTTAAACTAGTAATTTTCTATATCCATACAAGTGGACACAAAACAATGGCAGCTCCCATGGAAGCGCACATTGTAAATGGTAAACCATGAACTAAAAGGCAAAAAAAAGTATATTTGCATGTATGTAAATTAAAATAATACATATACGATCATCTAGTAAAACCTGTTCTGCATTTACATTGATGTAGAAATATGTAACCTACAACATTGACTGACTTGAGCGTTACCAACTGATGTAGCTAGAGGGGTCTTTATGTTCAATATTAAGGCTAAGCTATTTGTTTATTTATTAAGTTAAGCTATCCTTAAATTGACCTTTAAAAATGATGGTATTTTATTTTGAAGGGGAGCGGCCTCTGTTTCCGGGTTTTACACTTTCTTGTTCAATTTTCATTGTACAAAAGTTGGATAATGGAACAAGCTGACGCTTTGGTGCGCCAAATTACATTGCACGTCTTCATTCAATGCGACAGTAACATAGCATAGTTGTAACAAAGTTTAGGCAGCGTTGGCTCTGGAAAAATTAACTCACATGGGTAAACATACATTTGCATTAGCGCAAGTAGGACAGTGAAATTAGGTAATACCCCCTAAAGCATTTTTCATCAAACAATGTGAACAACTGCAGACGAATTATACTTCATACTTCACAGAGCTAGTTGGCTAACTACTGTAGCTGGTGGAGCTAACCGCTAACATGCTAGCGCGAGTTAGTCAACGGCGAGAAGTTTTGATCCCGTTTGAATTGTGTCCTGAATTACACACCTGGTGTTTGTCAGTTTAATCTTAAAACATGTTTCCACCTTTGACTTCTTTCACACGGGACTCGAACCTCCGTCTCCTGAGTGCAAGTCCTGAGTTTACTTGACTCATCCGTCCACCTCACCACCTCCGTACACGGACTCTGCCGCTCTTTATACTACGTCACCTGACTTCTTCTGCCTCTAGAGGTCGCAGCCTGCCTAAAAACCTAAACATGGGTCGTAATAAGCTGCTGCATCATCGTCCTGTACAGCTGTTTCTCTCTGGATACACGTGGAGGTTCACGTCCATCATGTCGCAGTAATCCTAGTTCTAGATAGAACGTGTTAGCGTGGGAGTGGACTGACCTCTAGATTCATGAAAGCCCAGGGTGACGTGAGCATCGAAGCCCAGACTGAAGTAGTTGTTGAAGACGTCGATAGGAAGCTGAGACACAGACAACATGTAGAGAAAGTGTTTAAAGAGGCACTGCAGGTTCCATTTCTTACTGACTGGACTCTTCTGTGTCAGTGATAAATGACCGACCTTGTCTGTCTGATGTTCGTCCCTGTCCTCCGGCCGGGCCTCGGGGTTCGCCTCCACGTTCAGGTTCCATCGGTCCAGCTGGACGACGTTTCCGTCCTCGACGTGTGAAAGGATCTTCGTGATGGGTTCGTCAGTGTAACCCTGAGAGAGGAGGGAACATGGTTTAAACCTGTCAGCTCATATGGACAGGAGGGTCCGGACCAGTGGTGTAGTCTAGTTTTTTGTAGTGAGTATACTGTGCTTTTTCCATCCCAGCCTCATACTCACCCGTCACTTTGTGTTAAACAGTGGTGGGGACATTAAAGGGCTCAGATTAGAGTTGTGACAAAACACTTAGCAGGCGAGACGTGACAATGCAGAATATTGGAGTCACGAAAACAGGACTAGAATATTATAGGGCTGTCCCTGACTAAGGATTTACATAGTCGAATCAAAGTCCTGCCTATAAGTTATGTGCGTTTTTGTGTGTGGCAATTGCAAGAAGCGTCAGTGTAACGCACACCGTACATTTCCAGTTAACTGACCCTTCTCTCTCTCTCTCTCGCCTGTCATTCACCGGTCTTGTGGGAGTTTTGCGTGCACGCCGTGCTGCCGACAGCTGCGCGCACGTCGCTGTTCCTCGCGGGTCTATTTCAAGTAGCCGGCTGTTTAAAAACGATAAAATATTCTTTCTGTGGTTCATCAACGGTGATAAATTATCTGAAAGTACTGCGAGGTGCGAACAACTCGGCACAACACCAGTGAAGCTGGAGCTCCGTCTCTTCAGCAAGTGATCCTCTTCTGCCACCGCACGCATACACGCCTACTCATTGCACTGATGACCCAGAGTTAGGGTTACAATTTTGGATTTATTCAGGCACTTTAAAAACATTTATTGAAGGTTTTATCTTTTTTACATGTTTATTTACAGCATTAAACATTGAAATGTATATTGTAATAGGCTGTTTATTAACTTATTGAGAGAAAACTGGTAGTTCTGTATAAAATCAGATGTTTAGCTCCCCCATATCGCCAAAATGGCGTGATCCTCCGCCCATCGAAGCATCAGATCTTCGACTATTCCGGGTCAGCCCTACTAGAATATATTTTAATACTATTGAAAAGATATATTCATTGATGAAATATAGGCGTGGGGGGTCTGGGGGTCGTCCCTCAGAAGGTTTTGGGCATCAAACACTTAATTTTCTGCACCAATTTATGGTGGAAATGTCTTTATTTATATAAAGGGGAACACATTACATTTGGAATTTAACATTTATTGTTGCAAGCTATTTTTCAGAACATTTTTAACAAATGCCTTCAAAAAGCGGTGGTGATGTGTCCCCAGCGTAAATGACACCTGTGCAGATGAGGAGAATAGACTGATTTTCTAAAGTTTAGTGTTAATTAATGTTTTATGAATCTGGTCCTCGGAGCACAGGTTTTATCAGCTGGCAATTTTCAATGAACATTTAAGAGTGCAAGTTGCAACTATTTCTAACAATAATGGAAAGCTGAGGCTCAGTAGCAGAAATAACAATGAACGTTTGAGTACTTCTATCACCAAAACTCATTCATTACAGAATATTATTAACAGTGAGGACACAAAAAGTGGGCCACATCTCAAGCACGCTTATCTTCCAAAGGTTATGTAGCCCAGTGGTTCTCTGAGTGGTGCAGCTTCAGGGGGGGCAGGCGTACAAAAACACTGAAAGATTGTAGTTTGAGTTTGCTTTCGTTTCTTTAGTTGTTCACATTAGTAAATTTTAAAACTTACGCCGAGTGACTGGCACGCAGCTGTGTTGATGTTTCTTGGTAGGTGACGTCAGATCCTGGTCACAGGCCACGGAAGCCCCAAAAAGTCCGAGCTTAGCAACACAGACGGGGTGAATTTATGAATGAACGTGTGAAAGTTCTGTCACAAAACCTTATTGATACGTATCATCTCGCTATTTTGACTGGTTCTACGGAAATCCTTGACCTTTCTTCGTGAGGTATACGGCGTACACCTGCGTATCACGTTGACTACACCCCTGGTCAGGACCAACATCTGAAATACTTTTCAGATGTTTGCTGATTGGGGCGGCACAGTGGTGCAGTGGTTAGCACTGTCACCTCACAGCAAGAAGGTCGTGGGTTTAAACCCCGGTTGCCCCGGCCTTTCTGTGTGGAGTTTGCATGTTCTCCCCGTGTCTGCGTGAATTCTCTCCGGGTGCTCCGGCTTCCTCCCACCATCCAAAGACATGCGGCCTAGGTTGATTGGTGACCCTAAATTGTCCTTAGGTGTGAATGTCAGTGGTTATTTGTCTATGTGTGGCCCTGCGATGGACTGGCGACCTGTCCAGGGTGTACCCCGCCTTTTGCCCGATGTCAGCTGGGATTGGCTCCAGCCCCCCCGCGACCCTGTACGCAGGATAAGCAGGTGACGATGGATATTTGCTGTTTTCTGTTTATATTGTATTAGACTTTATTGTCCACCTTAGTGGAAATTTGTCTTCGACTTCACTGAACAGATATAAAACAGTGACACCACAGTTAAAATTACATAATAAAAAAAATACACACAGTTAAGAGTACGACACTGTACCACCATCAACATACAACAACAGAAAATGGAAAGCAGCGTGGCCGATGGAAATAAGGTAGGTTACGACCTACAATAAACACATTTAAAAGTGCTTTCAGTTTACATCCAGTGCCTGTATGGCATGTTGAATAAAAGATATCTTACAGATGTTCCGGCTCGCCCTTGGGACCCTGAATCGACGGCCAGATGGGAGCAACTCAAACTCTGAGTTTAGTGGGTGTAGGGTGTCTGCTGATATCTGTCTGGCCTTCCTGAGTACCGCCCTATCAAATACATCCCCAAGCTGCCTTTGTGACTTGCCAATCACATTCCCTGCAATGTTAACAATTTTGGAAAGCTTGTTTTTGTCTTTCACATTCAGGTTGCCATACCAAGCTGTTATATTAAACTGTAAAATGCTTTCTACCGGGCCCCTATATGCCATCTCAAGAATGTGTTGACTGACCCTAAAGCTCCTCAGCTTTCTAATTAAAAACAATCGCCGGTTAGCTCTCTTAAAAATACTCTCTGAGTTTACATTAAAATTTAAAGTGCGATCAATGATTGTACCCAAGTACTTAAAATTTTCCACTACTTCCACAGGCCGGCTGTTAAGTACAACAGGGGTGATGTTACTGGCCCCTCTTGGTTTCGTTTGTATTATAAGTTCTTTTGTTTTAGTCACGTTAATTTCCAGTTTAATAGTCTGACACCAGTACTGCAGTAAAGTGACCTGGCTAAAGTAAGCTTCCTCATGTGCTGCATTATTTTCTGTGAGAAGTCCTACCAAGGCCATGTCATCTTTAAATAAACTAACATTGGTGCTGTGCACAGTCATTTATACAAATTAAAAACAGCAGAGGTGACAACACACAGCCTTGTGGTGCTCCAGTATTTATAACAACCTCGTCTGAGTAGACCCCGTTCATTAGGACTCCTGGGGGCGGTCAGTTAAAAAACTTCTAATCCAGTGAGCCCACCATTCACATCCATCCTACAAAGTTGTTCTAAAAGAATATCAATTTGCATAGTATTAAAAGCAGAAGTAAAATCAATAAAAAGAACCCGAGCAAGTGATTTTGGTTGTTGCAGGTGTTTAGCTAATTGAGTTGCGTCCAAGATCTCCACGGGCTGTAGCCTTAGAGACTTTAGGCACAGGTATTATTGTGGATTTCTTCCATGAGTTTGGAAAAACACCACAATTCAGCAAAATCTGAAACAGCTGAGTAAGAACCCCTTTAAGCTGTTGAGAGCACACCTTTAGCACCCTTCCTTGGAGGCCATCAGGCCCAGGGGCTTTGTTTGGTCTGATTTTAGAGAGACACATGGCTACCAAAGCTGTATAGCTACCAATCTGATCACAGATAATACTGCAGCCAATTTTTGGGTCTCTCACATCGTATCTTCCATAGAAAATGTTTAAATCATTAAAAGATTTGCCACAATCTGCCATTTTTACACTTTGTTTCTTTCTTTCCCTACCCATTATTGTATTTAATCCCTCCCATGCTTGTTTTGCATTGCCTGCACAAAATCTTTGCTCGACCTTATTCTTAAAATCTATTTTTGCTGTATAAACTTTACGCCTGAAATCCTTCTCTTTCTCCTTTACTAAGTCAGCTTCTCCTCTCAAAAATGCAGCCCTTTTCTCATTCAGACACATTTTAAGATCCTTTGAGAGCCATGGCTTGTTATTACTAAACACCTTAACTATCTTAGAAGTGATAACAGTTTCTTCTAGCATGTGATTGTGTCTGTCAATTCGTGATGATCAGAGCATGCGTCAAAAAACCTGCGCCAACCCGTGGAGTCAAAACAATCTCTGAGCTCCTCCTCCCCATCCTCGGTCCATTGACATACAGATTTCAGGAGTGGTTTTTCACGCCCGACTTTCTGTCTGTATGTTGGAAGGAGATGAATGACATTATGATCGGACCTCGATCTGCTCTTATTACTGTAAATCCCTCCATGTCAATGCATGTGGTGTCCTCGTGAAGCCATGTCTCTGTGAAGCAGAGCAGATTACTCCTTCGAAAATCGTGTTGTGATCTCATCCAGTTTATTATTTAATGATCTGACGTTTGAGTTATGATGTGAAGCGGCTTCCTCGCCTTCTCAACCTGTTACGAACGCCCCCCCCTCCCCCATCGAGCCTCCGTTCTTCCTTTTCCTGCCTTTTATATGTTTTATGTGTTTTGCTTCAACGCAGAGGCTCAATGTGACTGAGCAGCTTGACTCGAGACACGAGATGTGATTCTGAGTTACCACACTGGGACCTTTCAGTACTTGTCAGTCCACTATCTGACAGTAAAGGCCAATTTATACTTCTGTGTCGGGCTGCTTGCCATTGTGAGCATTTATACTTCCAAAACGTGTGGTGACAGAAAGTGAGCAGATCATTTTGGAGTTGATGCTGATCGATATTGAACAGCAGTTACTTTTAGTGAAATTACTAAAACGGAGAAACGACAGAAGACTTCGGAGTACGACCTTTGAACCGGTTGAGACAGAAGAAAAAGGACGAGCAAGAGATACGCAGGAGGACCAATTACAATTCTTGCGGTCTGCGCATAGGTGTCATTTACACGTCCCCGCCACTTTAAAGCATAATTTGTTAAATAACGTTCTGAAATACAGCTTGCAGTTAAACAACAAAAGAAAATGCCTTTAGAAAGGTTTATTTGCACAATAAGAAAACATGCAATGCAATTAAAATATAGGAGAAACAAATGTGCACAGTCCAAAAAAAAGTAACTAGCTACTGGTTATAAAATGACCCAAAGACGTGCACTTCAACAACCTCTAGACGAAGTTTCTTTTTGGCCGAGTTTCTCCCTGTGAACCTGAACAAAGAGGAGTGAAGACTAAACCAGGCCTCAGCAGGGACGACGTTACAGGAGAGAAGATCTGAGAGCAGCACAGAATGACTGAGAGCTGCTCTCACTTACATTCTGTTACATTTTTAATTTATATATTTTGAAATGCCACCTGAATTCTGTGTTTCCTTTTACATAAATAAAACCATTTCCACCATAAA
This sequence comes from Micropterus dolomieu, assembly GCF_021292245.1. NCBI lineage: Eukaryota > Metazoa > Chordata > Actinopteri > Centrarchiformes > Centrarchidae > Micropterus > Micropterus dolomieu. The sequence continues at coordinate 2,062,912 of NC_060171.1, forward strand.
TTGGTGCAGAAACTTTCACAGGAATGCGGGAAATTATGTCTTTAATGATCAAAATGTCCTGGTGGAGGCCCCCCCCCAGCGCCTGTATCTCTGCATTGAGGATATCTTTAAAACACTGTTTAAGGATCTTTCCGTCTCGTTCTCATGAACCTTATATCGTGTATCGAGATTTCTCGCGAGCTAAATGTCTCTTCACACCCCTAATCTGAGCCCTTATGTCCCCACCTCTTTTCAACACAAAGTGACCCCCGTGGGTCTGCGTCTTAACTTTTAAAGTAACTGAAGCTGTCAGATAAATGTCGTGAAGTAAAAAGTACAGATGTAGTGGAGTAGAAGTAGAAAGTAGCATAAATAGAAAATACAGGTACCCCAAATCAGTACTTAAGTACAGTACTTGAGTAAATGTACTCACATTCTAAAAGGGGCTTTTGCTTTTGTAATAATGGACATTTTGCTGGTAATATTTATACTTTACTTTAGTAAAGCTCTGAATGCAGGACATATAATGGAGTATTTTTACACTTGGGTTTAAAACTACCTCCTCAGAAAAGTGAGTGTTACCACTGCTGAACCAGAGAAACTCACCCCGCCCCAGTTGAGAGTCCTCGCCAGGTCGTTGCCGGTCCCCAGAGGAAGGATGGCCACCGGAGGCTGAGGACGGAGATTCAGAAGGTCCAGTACTGACAAGATCCAGCCCACCTGAACACGCATCAGGAACAGTTATAGTTATTCAACTGCTTTTCGTACTGTTCAAAATAGATTTCACTAAACATTTTGGGGCAGCTGGAATTAATGAAAAAAGTAGTTTGGCTCATTTAACGAATCAGTTATTGCTCAGTTTAACTCGTATAAAGTCACGTGTAATACAGGAAGTCAGTAAGTGAAAACAAACAGGGACTACGTTCCAGCTGGAGCGAACTTGCAGAGCGCCGTTTGCTTCGGTTTCCTGTAAAAACACAAATCGAGGGAAGAACGGCTCGCAGATATGGATTGGCGTTTACAGGAGCCAATAGCGCTGAATGCAGTGCAACAGAAGAGGTGTAACGCTGGACCCTGGACGCTCTGAGCTCCCAGTCCGGGCAGAGTCAGCTGATTTGAACACTAGCTGCACAGATAACGGCAGTGGTGTAAGAAGCTATTACGGCAACAAGTAAAGCTATCTGTCCATCGGGAAACTCTGTAACTCTGCCAGAGGACATTCCTAAAATCCATTTTCACCAAAATCTGTGAATAAAGCTGTTCAGTAATCTCTGGGGGCCCAGTCGGCCCCCAGAAACACTCACTCATAAAAATCAGACGCTAAATTAATTCACGCCGCCGAGTGCAGGATGAGTCACCAACAATTTAAAATAGTTTTTCCAAGAACAGACAAACTCTAAAATACCAGAACACCGACAGATCAGCCTTTTTGTCCTTGTTGGGCCAGATGCTGGCGTGCAGCTGGCGTGCTGTGCAGGGCACACATCATGCAGGTGCAAAGAGCTGCTCCTGTAAGTTTCCAATTCGATCCATCTGAGAGTTTGTTTGTTAAAGCATATTAAATATTCTCCAGAATAGGAAAGAAAGAGTGCTCGGTGATGATGAATAAAGGTGAGAGCAGGAGCGGGGGGAAAAAAATCGATTCAGCATAGTATCACGATATTTGTCGTGGCAATATTGTATCAATAGACAGATGCCAAGTATCGATCTTTTATTATATAAATTGTACATGAGAATTTTACTTTTTGGTACTATAATAATAAAATCAATTGCTTTTTCAGTCGATGAGAAAAAGAGTTTTCCTTTGGGGACACAATTTGAAGTTGGGAAAATTGCAATATATCGCAATATGTTTAAAATCACAATAATATCGCGCCATGACATAAGTATCGTGATAATATCGCGCCATGACATAAGTATCGTGATAATATCGCGCCATGACATAAGTATCGTGATAATATCGCGCCATGACATAAGTATCGTGATAATATCTCGCCATGACATAAGTATCGTGATAATATCGCGCCATGACATAAGTATCGTGATAATATCTCGCCATGACATAAGTATCGTGATAATATCTCGCCATGACATAAGTATCGTGATAATATCGTGTCACGGGGCCTCTGGCTGATTCCCACCCCTACTGGTTTCTGTTCATCTGTGTGCAGGTTTACTTCAGAATAGTCTGGGTAATATCTCGCACTGTTTGAGGTTGTATTGAAGCCCCCCACCCCCCATGTATGTGCAGTCTGTAGTGGATCATGTTGGACTCACTGTCCCGTCGCCCCCGCAGGCCAGGATCCTCAGGTTGGGCACTTTGGCATACAGCTCCAACCTGCAGGAAACACAAAGCAAAGCTTGAGCAGTGGGATTTAAACTGGGACAGACACTTTCCTCAAACCTGCAGGACTGAACAGACTTTTGTGCATATGTTTAGATCTATGATCGAATTTAGTGTTTATTATATTTAGAACTTTTTTTATTAATTGCATTAGTTCCACTCGTGTGTGTTAACCTGCTCAGCTAGAAGCTAAATCTGGTCCATCTCTTTGCTTTGAGTTAGAATAAAGTTTACTTAAACTTAAACGTAATAAACTAAACTAAGATGCGTTTTATGAGGAGAAATCTCCTTTCTGCTGAACATCAGTTTGTGATGGCAGTTTGTGATGTATGCACTGTCCAAATAATATTAATATTAATAAGGGTGCACAGAGGGGTTTTCATTCAGTATGTTTCCCTGTGAAACACCTGCACATTTATCGAAAACCTGCATAAACCCATTTTTTAACTATAATAATGATTTGCATATGTTGAAATTCAGTTTGTAAATTATTTTAGGTTGGTTAATCCAGGTTGTGACTAAAATGCCTTGTAGAAATTATCTCTTATTTTATTATTATTTTATGAAAAATGGAAATTATGTAAATATATTTCAAATCACACTGTGGTTTCCAATGCAGAGGGATTTTCACTTTATATGTTGGGCTACTGAAATGGCTGATGTTGACTGATGATTGGAGTTTAGTCATTAGACAGTAGTCAGATCTTTTGTGTCACATTTGGGGCGATGATGATTAATATTTGCCATTTAGTGCACGCTTCTTCTTTCCCAGTGTGTGCTGGGACAGTTGCCTGTTTGTCAGTCACACCTTCAATTCACAGATTTTTTTTAACTTAAAGGTGAATCAGAAAAAGCAACTAAAATCTAAAACTTCAGTTGGTCCACACAGACTGTGGTGATGTGGCTGCAGCGACCGATCACTAACTGATCTGTTCAGTCTGAACATTGGTCTTCTCGCTCAGCTCCTCCTCAGTGATTCCTCCTCGCTGCCCCGAATAGAAATAAGGGAACTGGGTCAACCTGGCTGATCTTACCCCTCTCTGGGGCCTCCCTTTGTCAGGTCAAACACCTGCCGAGGGTTCAGGTACCACATGAAAGACTGGATGATCTTGGCTCCCTGAAAGTAAAAAAAACAAAAACAGAAGTAATGTAAAGAGAAAAATACAAGTGAAAATTAAATCATACAACTAATACAGCAACAAATTTTGTTTGCTGTTTGTTATGCAGATTGATGTCCATCACTTTGCTCTGATCCCTGGTGCTCACTAGAGGATTTTTCCCACAGACAGAATGATCCGACGCAGCAGGTTTATGCATTTTATAGATCCGACACGCAACACGCTGGGGACGCCTCCACCTCCGCTCGCTCTCATTGGCTGCTGCAGGTTTAGGTAGGTAGGTTTATTGTCCCAATATAACAATTTATAGAGTGAAATTGAGTTTTGTAACTCCCTTCTGCTACATGGCAGACAATATACATTAATACAGAATCAATTATGAAAAATGGTAAACAGAAATAAACTATCATCACTGCCGCTGCTGAATCACGACCGCCGCTACTAAAGTTTCGCCCAATAATTAAACTATGAGCTACAAATGTTTTCACTCGCACACTGTTCGAGCACGGCAACACTAAATGCTCATTAGTACTAACTTACATACTTGTCCAGGGTTGAGAACATCAGGTACAAGCTTAGACTAAACTGGTGTACAGCTCTGTCCTGTAAACACACTGAACATCCTGATAATTATATTTCAGTTTTCAGAGGAGTCTGACAACTGGTTGTTAAAGAACTGAGGGACCATGGAGATGAGGTCAGTAAAGCTAATTAGTGATGCAAACTCATCCTTTTAAGCTGATGAGGAGACGTTTCTTTTTGGATTTTAATGTGCAAAAATAAAATGCACCTCAGAAGGGAGGGGTTGCACACAAAAGGCAAACATGAACAACCGTATCTATAACGATTCTGAGGTCATATTAACAGGGTTTTAGGGGTTGATGTCCAAAACATGCTGTGGAATAAATGTTAAATCACTGTGGAGAGCATCATAACCAACCACATAACTTTCCCCAAATCTAAAGTTTGTAGTTCCTCCCCAGCAGACTGATCTTTGGCTGTTGGTTATTTATTATCTGCTCGAGCTTTTCCAACTCTTTGTTCAGACAAATAGTGAAAATAATGGCCCAGTGTCATGTGAAATTACATATTTGTCATTGGAAAGTGTAAAAGTTTCTTAAGGGAACGAGTGCATCAACATGTGGATCAGCTCCTCTCTCATCTGGACAGGACAGAAAACTTTAAATATTCCCTCATTCCCAGTGGAAATTATGCCCTTGGCAAGCAGGAACAGAACACTACCTGGTTTCCTCCACTCTTGGGGTTAACAAACACCAGCAGAGGCTTCATGAGCTGAGACGGGAGAGGCTTCACCAGGAAGGGCTTCCAGCGGCCATCTTGGACCTGAGAGACAAAGAAGAGTAAAAACGCATTCACAGGAGTGGTGATGCTGCAGTCTGCCTCATGATGCCTATCACATTACAGTCTCCAAACTCATTACCCATAATGCAACAGATGTTCTAATTATATTACAGCTACAGTTTTAGTAGTTGCTATGGCCGCTAGTTCCCTCAAGCTTCACTTCGCTTTTTGTTTTTCACCCGTTTTTTCCAGCTTTATTGCTGAAACACGTTACCTCTGACAGAAATACAGTCATTGGAAAAGGAAGACGGGGTTTTTGGACTAAAGAGCAGTGGACCTTAGACGATCCACCGGGCACCCCGGTAGTGATCACTAACAGGTGAGACTGTCGGGATAGGAGCCGTGTCGGCCCAGCTTAGACTTAAGGCTGCTCCTAATGGTCCGGTCTGGACAAAGTTGGACTAATGTTGGCCAAAAAACGTAAATCAGAAACTGTTGTGCCCGCATCTTTACAGAGACCTGGTCCATCAACATCCACTCAAGCGCAAGCACTCTGACTGCAGACCGTCCGTGTGCCGAGCTGTGGAGTTTTGCATCCATGGACTCTGTTTCCCAAATGTCAGACTTTTTAAAGTGAAGATGAAACCGGATTATCATCTTGTTGCTGCTGTTTACATTAATCCCAGACACAAATTCAAAAATGAGTGGCCACTTCCTCACCTCGGCTCCCTTCTTGCTCGACTTGTTGCATTTCAGCGACGTCCTTTTCTTCTTTTTACTGGACTTTAGAGACGACTGCAGGAAGGAGGACAAACACAACAGCATCAGTGTGTGTGTCACGTTTATATTACAGTCTGAGCACCCAAACCAACAATGCTGACCAAAGTGCTTTGTAGAGAAGTTAAAAAAACATAGTATAAATAATTAAGATGAAAATACAGTGACAGTGAACTAATTATGAAAGTGTAACACAACAAAATACAAGCAGCCATGTAGTCACAACAATTGTGAAGACTCAACAGCATTCTCCAAATTGAATAACAATTTAACGCTTAAAAACAAAGTGGTATAATGATAATTTATTTATTTTATTTATTTATTTAGTGATGATTTGAACCCTAAATACTTTTTTTCTGTCCACTGTCTCTTCTCTGTGTTGTTTCTAAAATGTGAGGATTTCTTGTCGGCTGCAAAATAAAATCTACCTATGGGTAAAACTACCAGAAGGAGCCATGTTGCCGTCCATATATCTCCAAGTTTGGTGATTTTGAATGTTTCAGATAAACTGGAGGGATTAAAGAGTCACTGAACACCAAGTTTCAAGCCTGTTCTGACCACAGCCAGCATCCCGGATGTGTCAGTGTCCTGGACTACACCTGTACATCACTACAGCAAGGAGAGCAGTCAAACCAAAGGGAGGTCAGCAAAAACAAGATTTTAAGTGAGGACATTTCTTCTTTGTGAGTTCTGTACTAGGGGTGGGAGAAAATATTTGATTCTCAGATGCATCGCGATGCGGACGATTCTGAAACGATTAACAAATGTCAAAAATCAAGCGGCAGAACATGACGGAGAAAAAAATTAGCAGTAAGTTTCAGCCTTGCAGTAAACGTGCAGTGTTACAGTGTGTCCGTTAATAAAAGTCTGTAGTTTCCACAGCTGCAGGAAAAGTGAAGGCTGTTAACGCTAGCTAACATCTCCCCTTTCAGCAAGTTTTATAGCTGTTATGTAACGTTAACTAAATTAGTAACGAAGTACATTACATTAACTCATTTGGGAGACGCTTTTATCATTTAAATTTAAAATAATTCCAAGTAATGTTAATTAGCTCAGCTGTATGTCATTAGTACTAACTTGCCTACTTGTTGAGAACATCAGGTACAAGCTTAGACTAAACTGGTGTACAGCTCTGTCCTGTACACATACTGAACATCCTGATAATTAGACTCCTCTGAAAACTGAAATATAACAACTGGTTGTTAAAGAACTGAGGGACCATGGAGATGAGGTTAATGGAGTAAATTAGGGAGGTAATTTCCGGATTATCCTTTTTGTTCTGCTTCAACCGGTTCGAGGGTCATACAGACCGTCTCTTCCGACGCCTTCTCTCGTTTCTGCGTTTCAGTAATTTCAGGAAGTCAGGACGTTTTTCCACAGAGCTGAAGTCGGTGTCCTCCTCTCCAAAACAAGCGGAACAGCTGATTACAGCAGGTAATATAAAGCTTGTTAAACATCCCGTTCCTCCGACGCTCAGGCGACACAGACGTGATGCTGCAGCTGATCTGCCTGATCTTTTGTGGTGGAAACGCACACAACAGTGGGCTGAAGGGACCTTTTAGTTCCTTGAAAAGAGATCTGGGGACTAAAAGTCCGGGGTACTTTTGGTCGAAAAGCGGCTCATGAGGGTCCTCACAAGTGCTGACAGTGTGTGTCTGAGTGTACCTGTGTTCTGCGGACCCTGATGATCCAGGTAGGAGGGATGATGACAGCAGCATGAGCTCCCAGAGAGCAGCACTCCTCTATCTGCTGCAGCATGAAGCACGTCACCTTGTTGTGATACTGAAACACAAACAGGAAGTCACCTTGCTGTGATACTGAAACACAAACAGGAAGTCACCTTGCTGTGATACTGAGACACAGCTTTAGCTTGAACAAGCACAATATGACATTGCGTTATACTTCGGGAGTGTTGTGTACAAGCATTTTCAGAAAATATGTGTCTGTTATTTGATTCTAGCTATCGGCGTACTTTACTGTAAAACAAGTTAGCGTAGCACAGCCCTGATTGATCCAAACACCATTTAGAAAACAAGCATTTTAAAAATTGTTTGCTTGTCATCTTGCACTGCGGCCTGATAGAGCATGAATTCATATGTTTAACAAATCAGCATCACAAGTTAGTTATTTTGGCATCTGTTTATTGCAATTAATTTACAGTAAAATGTTTATTTTAGCTTCATACCGCTGTAGTAAACCAGATGAAGGGCAGATATTTGCAGGCTGAGTAAGTAAACGCCATAAGCTACTGGATGTACCAGCTTAAGTAAGGCTGCAGCTGTGTGCTGAACTGAGCAAAGTAGTCTACTGTACTCTATTGTTTAGTATTTAACTTATTTGTAAGAGAAAGACGGCGTGTTTTCTTGTTTACATCCAAATCTAGTGCAAATTTTAAATCATGCACAATAAACCCTGACGTGCTGCTTGTGTCCACCCACTGGAGATAAAACAGCTGGTGGAGCCGAGTGGCTGCCATTAAGCCACCACAGAAGAAGAAGAGGACACAGTCAGGCTCAAACGACGGAAAATCTTATGGAGAACTTGATGAAATCAGACATTTCTGTTGGTTTGTTAATGTGAGGTTACAGCGTCCTCATCACTGCACACACAGCTGACGCTTCCAGCTCTTCACTTTAACTCAGTGCTTCCTGTACGGCACTGTTTTTTGATCAAGGCCGAGTCAGTTTATCCACAAACTACTTTTACACCTCACACAGCAGGAAACACTGGAGATATTTCAGTTTCTTTTTCAAATTTCCTGCGTTTTCAGCTCAGGATGGAGCAGCTGTAAAGTCAAACTTCGCTCACCGTACAACTATCAGTTAATAACCCGGCCTGTATTTGAGACGGGCCTCTAATTCCTTTCGCACAAAACGCTCAGCAAAGACAGCAGAGAGGAGGCTATCAAACTTTTTATTTCAGAGAGGGAGAGAGAAAGAGCTTATCTTAGAAAGGATGAAAGTCAAAGGTTACCATGGTTATTTCTTAACTTTTATGAAAAGCTCTTTAGATTATTTTTATGTGTAGACCCTTACGGACTAAAGGAATATAAAAAATGGAGTGATGGACATTTTCAGACTTTAGGATCGCTTTAAGAGATCGAGAGTCACCACTTTTTTTCCATCTCTCTTGTTTACCATGCCTGGAAATCTGAATGAATATAACTTTGGTGTTCGTTGTTTCTGTAAAAGGAACTGAACGACTGAATTGTAGAGAATCTAACTGATCTAACGATGTGCAGCATGTGCTCCTGAATTTATTTCTCAAAACGTGTTGCCACATCACATTTGGTTTCACCGAGCTTAAAATATTTTATTTTCTGACGTCTCTGGAAATGCAGGTTACTGTTCTAATCTATTGGACCTGCAGGACTCACCGCCTGTTTGCACCACGAGCAGCTGATGGCGACAATCTCTTTGCTGTGAAATGAAAACTTCTGTTGAAATCCCTGTTGGTGATAAAATAAAGAGACTATGTTAGCTCTCACGCTGTAGCATCCTTCAAGCGAAAAGGTTCAGAGTGATTGATGGAGGCTCACCTTCCCACACTGTCGACACTTCCCCGTCTGACGCCTCCTGTGGACCCAGTGGTGTCGCACAACGTTGGACTGAAATGAAACAGCGTATTAACAATCTGAAATGATTTCTGAGCACAGGAGCATTCAAATCCTGTTTGATCTGAACATTATAAATTTTTCACATTTTGCATCATCACCACTCAGCAAATAACCGTAACGACTGAGACTGACCTCCCGAACAGCACGAGATCCTGGTTCCCTAAACGACGGCTTGCACCTGAAATTAATCTGAACAGCAAGACAAGCGACTGTGAGGAGAGAAAAGGAAATATCTCAGAGTGAAGCTGTTGATCCTGGTGCAGAGTTTACCTTCTCCAGCTGCTGCATGCACATGGTGTGGACCGATATCTTACATCCAGCGCATTTCTTCCTCGCCACTGACTTTTGCTGCAGAAAATAACAACAGATGCATTGTGATACACACTAATTGCTTGGTAACAGTTGTTTTATTGAAATGATGAGAGGGGAGGTAATAATAATAAATATTAATACATTTTATTTATAACGCATTTTACATTTGAGGCAAATCTCAAAGTTCAAATTGGAGTACCCTATCTTAAATTCTCCCCTAGTGTTGTATTTCTTTGAGATATTGCAGGCAGCGTCTTAGTTTCTTAGTCAAGGGAAGGGTTCAAATAAATTATTAAACACTGGGGAGCGGCTTCCTTTTAACAAGAACATGATGTTCAGTCCCCTTCCCCTCCCTGGTCATTTTCATACAGTCCTTAAAACACTTGGACCACAATGGCCATTTCTATCAAATTGTCAAGCAAATTTTAAGCAAACATTTTAAATTTTGCAAAAAAAGCGACAGCAGAAACAGCTGAAAAGGCAAAACACCTCATGTTTGCCTTTTCAGCAATCAGATTACTGATTTCATAAACCGGCAGTACAGTGTTTCGGACCACAGGGAGCGCTGTGACTCACCAGTGATTTAGCGATGCAGTACTGCTCTCCAACGTAACAGAAGTCTCCAGAGCCGCTGGTCTCAAACCAGATGTGGTCCCCAAACAGGGCGTTGTCCTGCGAGACGGATAACCACAGTCAAGCATCAAAACATTTTTACAATAACAATCCTGCTTTCAAGACGATTTAACATTTAAACATGTCTTAACAACCAATGTTGGCTTTAAAGGGAACACCAGCCATTTTAAGTGTTAAAAGGTAGTTTCTGTAGTTTTAAACCTGGGTGCTACTTCACATATTTTGGTGTCATAATCTGGTGAGAGGCGAGTTGTTGCAGGAAGACGCCAGTGGAAACGGGGGAGAGGAGTTTGTTGTGTTAGAGGAATGTTGTAACCAATAAATAGTCCGGAAGGCAGCAAGTATTTTAGCCTCTCTGAGACATGCGCTGGCAGGTGAATTCTCTCTGTTGCCTTCTGGGCGTCGCCATGCACTACCTGTGTGCAAGACGAACCGCTACGCCAAATCTTTTATCCTTTCGGCGACCAGACTTTTAAATTCCCTGTAGGGTCCTTTATGGGGTGTCAAATGTGCACACACTGGTTGCTTGTATGTGAATGTTGTGTGTACTGTTGCAAACATGCTGCTCTAAACTAATTGCCCCTAGTGGGATAAAAAAAAGTTGACTGAATTGGGTTACCAGGTTTAAAAACACAGGAATGATCATTTAGCTTTATAGCAATTACAATGTTAGGAACTTTCTGTGGTGACAACAACAACAACACAGCATGCTAATAATAAAACCTAAAAATAAAAGACATCTTGAAAATGTGCACAAAAGCATGAATACTGGAAATACAGAGAAGATTTACAATCAGGAGTCAAATAGTCTGGGAATATATTTAAAACAAAGTTGTCTTAACCTCCTCACAGACAGCATTTCTTCAAAGAGTAGAATCATCTCTTGATAAATTTTGTCTTATGGCGCTATTTCTATTCCACTGACCAACAGATGGCAGTAACACACCAAGCAGTACAGCGCTGCTGTGCCAACAAAGACAGGGAGGAAGAAAAACTGCAAGCTAGTAAATATGGATTTAAACAATACTGGATTAAAAGTACTTTTAAAAACTCAGCTTTGAAATGTTTAACGAGAAAGGAAATTCTATTCAAATCAGCTTCATTGGCATGAATGTTGCCAAAGCTACAAATAAATTACATAAGAACAATTAATTTCATACATTTTATTAAATAAGTTAATAAAACAGTAAAGGTTGTGTTTGTGTATTGTTAATAAAAAATAAAATAACAATAATAAAAAATATATAAAATGTAAAAATTACGCAAAAATAAATATTAAAAATAAAAGCAAATACATAAAACAGTAAGCGTGTGTGTTTTGAAGGTGCCACTTCAACACTGGACTACTGCAGCAGCTTCTCTTGAAACTCACACATTAGTGAGAGATTATTAGCAGAGAGTAGGAAAACAATCTAACCGTTACTGCGTGTGCGCCATGATTCAGTCTCTGATTGACCTTTGACACAACATGTCACTATTTTCATTGGTGGTTAAATTATATTATTATTATATTATATTTCGTGTTATCACCATTATTACAGTTCCTTTTTTAAGGCATAGCAGCCAGTGTGATGAGCTGCATGTTCCCTGCTTTGTACCGCATCGTTTAAAATCCTGACTGAATCTGAAACCAAGTTTCCTCTTTGATTGAATCATTTTATGTTAAATGTTATGTTCAACGGCTGGCAAGTTTGTTAACAAATGATTGTAAGTGACTCACGCTCCAGTCGACGGTGCTGTTGGGCTCCTGCAGGGGGTCAGTCTGTCCGGACGTCGCGACGT
>NC_060171.1:2074794-2091048 GCF_021292245.1 Micropterus dolomieu
ATTTCATACATTTTATTAAATAAGTTAATAAAACAGTAAAGGTTGTGTTTGTGTGTGTTAATAAAAAATAAAATAACAATAATAAAAAATATATAAAATATAAAAATTACGCAAAAATTCATTCATTGGTGGTTAAATTGTTATATTTTGTGTTATCACCATTATTACAGTTCCTTTTTTAAGGCATAGCAGCCAGTGTGATGAGCTGCATGTTCCCTGCTTTGTACCGCATCGTTTAAAATCCTGACTGAATCTGAAACCAAGTTTCCTCTTTGATTGAATCATTTTATGTTAAATGTTATGTTCAACGCCTGGCAAGTTTGTTAACAAATGATTGTAAGTGACTCACGCTCCAGTCGACGGTGCTGTTGGGCTCCTGCAGGGGGTCAGTCTGTCCGGACGTCGCGACGTCAGGCTGAGTCGGAACATGCTGCAGGCCTGATTTCGCAATGGCTTTCCTGAAACCACAAAAGACCTTTTAAGAAAACAGACCTCAGATCAGTTTTTATTAGTTGTCTGGATCACAAAACATTGGAGTTCAAGTCATTTTTGTCATGTTAAAGGTGGAGATAAAAATCCTAAACCACAACAAATACCATGATATAGCTGGCTACATTTCATTGCCCAATAAATCTAGAAAGATTACTCTTAATTTACCTAAAATAAGAAAACAAGTTTTATGGAGCAGACTAAATGTTTCACAACCAGCTCCTCTGAGTTCCCTCATGAGCATAAATAATGCATCACATGGCTGCAAGTTATTATTATTTTTATATCAAATAAGCAACAAATACCAAAAAACTTCATTCATGTTTCAGCTTCTGTCATTATATTTTCCTCTCATCTGGTTTAACCTCAATTACTTCAGCATAACATTAACGTCACTTTTGTTCTTTGTATGATTACCTGCAGCCTAATATCAATTAAGCGCTGATTTAGAGTGGCGATAACGTCATTCTTTTGGTGAACAACACACAGTGAACAGATACCTGCCTGCATTTAGAAGCAGATATTCTCTATGATATTAATATCACACAACCTCTTTCCTCCTGCTCTCATCTCAAGTTATTTGCATTTTGAACATGTTCACAACATTTCAGGAGACAAGGCTGTTGCAGACGGACTCAGTGAGATCTTTGTGAGATCCCAGTCACCTGCTCAGGCAACCAGATGCCAGGAAACACACAGACACACATCCATCCATTAACCTTAGCAACAGAGCGGCTCTGCTGTGATCAGTATCAGTGAGTCACGTCTTTGTTAGTGAAAGTTAATGAGCTTCAGCTCCATGGAGGGTTTGTGTCTGCAGTAGAATCTCCGCCTGAGGTCTGGAGAAATATTAATCATTTTAAATGTTGAGCACTTTCATTCTTCCTACGTGCTACAGGATGTGTAGTCTGTATCTGAATATCACAAACTTTCACTTGTCTCCTGCCAAACAAGTAAACAGGTACAAATAAAGAATTCTTAAACTTTTCCTTCACCTTTTAGACTTTCATTTGTCATTAACTGGTATGTAAAATGAATTCCCCTTCCCAGGGAAGAACATACAAACTCCACACAGAAAGACCAGGACAACCAGGGTTTCAAACCCAGGACCTTCTTACTGTGAGGCCACAGTGCTATCCACTAGGCCACCGTGCTGCACCAGCTGCTTATCTGTTAGTTTTAGCTAACCATTTCATCTGTTTATCCTTTACTTTTAACTATTTCATCTGTTTATCCTTTACTTTTAACTATTTCATCTGTTTATCCTTTACTTTTAACTATTTCATCTGTTTATCCTTTACTTTTAGCTATTTCATCTGTTTATCCGTTAGTTTTAGCTAACCATTTCATCTGTTTATCCGTTAGTTTTAGCTAACCATTTCATCTGTTTATCCTTTACTTTGAACTATTTCATCTGTTTATCCTTTACTTTTAGCTAAACTTTAAACTTTCCAGAGTGTATTCTGTCCAAAACCTTATATTTTAGGAGTCTGTAGGGTGTCCAACAATCACTGAAGAAGTGGTAATAATTGGACGATCATTCCCAGGAACTGTCACACAGGATGTGTCACAAGACATAAAAATATTTCCTCATGTGCATGAATATTTCTTTTGTTAAGTGAAAGGACAAAGCGGACATGATGACACTGATTTCCATGTGGGTGCTATTATGTGATATAATGTATGTGTGGACAGTTTTTTTATATTCTATTTTTTTTTTTTTTTTTTTTTTTTCCCCACTTTTCTGTATTTATCTGTATTTATCTCCGTCCTTGTGCAGCTGCAACACCTGAAAGGCTTATCTTATCGATCTACCTAATGGACATAAGTGAAATAAAATTACAGCCACGCTGAATGGAAGAAAACATTTGTCTATTTCTCAACCAGTCAGAAAACATATTTTCTCTCAGAAACATCAAGCTAACATCAGCGCTCATATTGGAGATCAGGGAACACATACAGCAGGAAGTCACTCCAGCTCTCCAGGTGGGACTCGTAGCTGTGGGCCCCCAGCAGGTTGAGGGCTCCGGGGCCCCTGTAGAAGGCTGGGTGGTTGAGGTAGTAGACTGAAGTCTTGCGGCTGGGCAGCGGGGGGCCTCTTCCTGGCCAGGGGCTCCCAGCCTTGGAGATGGTGGAGATCTTTCTCCTCTTCCTCTGGCTGGAGGCACGATAGCGGCTGTAGGGAGCAGAGTCTCCCGGAAAAACGTGAGAGGAGTTTCTCCGCAAGCAGCGAGGGGCCCTGATCAGGGGCCGAGATGTTGACGGAGGCTGGGGAGTTTCTCTCATCACCTCCATAGCGGAGGAGGGGGTTGAGGAGGAGGAGAAATTTTGATCAGGAGACCAGGAGGTGTCGTCCTCCTCTTCGGCCAGCTGCTCCGCCTCAGACAGCTGACTGGCTTCTGATTGGCTGTCGTTGGCAGAGGAGTAATCGCTGCTGTCATCGTCTCCGTCTGAGTGGAGGCTGCTGGAGCGTGAAAACATCCTCCTGTTGTTGGGCCCACCCCTCACCTCAACCTGCTGTTCTTCAGCAGGTAACCCCGCCCCCATGCCCTCCTCCTCGTCCTCCTCGGCCATCTGGATCAGACTGGCGAGCAGCATGGACGGCCCCAGCAGGTGGGTGTCGATGGTCCGCAGCTTCCCCACCTTCTTCCTGCGGACGGCAAACCTCGGGTTGAGGTTGGGGGTGGTGGTGCTGGAGCGCCTGCGGACATGTCCCGCCCACCTGTTGTGCCTGGCGGTTTTTGCCAGACGCCCGCCTCCTGCACACGGTAGCCCCACCTGCAGCTGGACGCTGGAGCGCCGCCTCTGGGTCAACATGGAGGAAGGCAGACCGACGCTGGACCTCCGGCGAGCCTTGCTGGTCGGGATGGCCACGCTGGGCCTCCGCTGTTGGCAGGATTTGGCTTCTGCATCCACTTGCAGAGCAGATTCCTTCCTCTTAAAGTGACGTCGGAAAAAAGTGTCCATGTTGGGCGGAGAGACGGCGCAGACTTCAGAAATGCTCCTCTCTGGCTGTTGGGCGCAAAAAGTAGTTAGCCGGGAGTACAGAGCTACTCAAACTAGAAGCTGAAGCTACAGTTCTGTTCATCCATCAAAACAAAAATCAAGTTTCAGATTTATAGAGAGACAAGATGAAAGTGTGACCTCCCGGTTCTGTTCCAGAAGTAAGAAATTCTGACATTTGTAATCTCTGAAAAACCAGCCAACAAAATCGTTCTCAACAGAGGCTCGACAGGAAGTGACGTCATGACTTTGGCTCTCTATAAAACTGCTGGACCACCACGCTCTCTAAATGTGATTTACCGATTTTGTGATGCGTTTACTTAAAGTCATACAGACCCAAGCAGGAACATTCGGGTATGAAAAGTGAAATCAGTGCTGAAGAGCCTTAAACCTGCGTTCTCTCCAGCAGCCAGCAGGGGGCGACGGTGTGATTGTATAGAAGTCTCTGAGTAAATGTTTCTACTTGTCAGCTGATTTATTCCCTCAGTAAACACTTTCCTGATGAGTTTATGGTCTCAGTCGCTAGTTTCAAGTCTTCTTCAACACAGCATGATCTTCATTTAGTAAATTATGGTCCCGTTTAGAGGAACACAGACCAGGAAGCAGGGGAGGCTTTAGGGCGGGGCTACAAGCTGATTGACAAGTCGCTACCATGGCGACCTGTCAATCAGGATAGAAACCACTCATATCCGCTGCTCTGTGTACATTTAACCAGCGCCGCTGAAATAGCTTATTAGGAGTCGGCTGCTCATTTTTCAGTAAGTCCGTTTTGTTTTAAGCCTGTTTGTCGCTAGCTAAAATTAGCATCCCTGCTAATATCACAGTTAATGTGAATTACAGATGCACCTTACCAACCAAGCTAGCTAGCTCCACCCTCTGATCTAAATATGTAAATAAACCGCTATAAATCTGTAACGAGATAAAATAGCTCAGGGTATTTCAACGTATCTGCTGAGACTACAGGGCGACCATGTTGGAATAATGTGCAAACTTCATACTTCATTCAGAGGACAAGACTGATTGTAAATAATTTGTTAATTACTTTAAAATGATTGCTTTTGTTATTTGTTTTTGTCTTGCATTCACTATCGGTCATGAGAGAAACACAATTTCAATCCCCTGTGTGCTTTGTACATAATTTCGACTTTGGGTCAAAGGGGAGTAAATATTTACATTATTTTTACACATTTTTGCTTTTTATATAAAATCCCAGTCATTTTTATTTGAGATCATCTATTAAAAGGTTGTCCTTATGTTAGCATTGTGCTAACTCTTCAGAGCTAGAAATGCTGCTGAAAGGTGAAACACGAGCAGCTCTAACTGCAGAGCTCACCACATGTTGCTCAAACAACAGTACGCAGCGTGGTTTTAAGTTGCTAATTTCCAGAATTTACCTTAACACGTCAAACGTAAAAGACTGACGAGTGTCATTCTGTTTTAGAAGTGCTCCTTGTTGTAAAAGCCAGAAAGGTCTTTCGTGTCACGTTAAGTTGTGTCTTTGTTCTCATGTTGCTGAGGTATCAGATCAGTGCAACACAGAAACATGAATTATAAAACACTCAGAGGAAGAGCAGGGGTCTCTCCACGGGCAGAGCAGCACGACAACAGGAAGGAGCGGTAATTAAGGCCACGGCTACCTGCCGGCTTCTCACCCTCCAAACACTCCAAAACATTACACTGTGACGACAGCTTCACAGATCCAACAGCACAAACTCAAACCACATCGCCTCAACCAACAGTCTGTTAATCCAGCACAAGGTGACATCTTCAAACTATTCAGTTACTGTGAGATTGTTTTATGCAATAAAAAGTGTCCTTTAAATCTTCCTCCATCAGCTGCAGGAGTCCGCTCACTCTATAAACAGATGTGTTTTGCACGCTGCCCTTTTCTTACAGAGGTAACTCTTTTTATTATCATCTGCATGCTTCTCAGTGATCTCAGTAACTTTGTGACTTTAATCGTACATTCAGTTTCTAGTGACTCTCTCCACAACCACAGATGAAAGCCAGCCTCTTTGTTAACTCTGGTTCATTTAGAAGTTTTATTTATGAGCTGCTAAATAATAAATAAAACCAAAGTTTCCCCTGAGCACATGTGGTTAGCGGGATCCCTGCTGTATATCAGGGATCATTGGGTCTTATCTGCAGGACGTGACGTGAGCAGCAGTTCTATTTATAGGACATCCTCCTCACTTTCACTCTGCAACCTCACCTGTAACCTGTCCAGCAGCAGCCAGTCACAGTTATCAGGTTACTTGCTGACGTCCCACATTCATCACCTGGTAACCCAACGCTTAGCAGGCCGACTGTGCTGCAACAAGTCCTCAAGTACTCCCTACTCAGGTACAAGTTACAGTACCACAGTGCAAAAGTACACACACAGTACAACAATATACCACACTTTTGTAAATTACAAGAATATACAGGTTTTTCTGAGGTATAAGACACATTCGGAGCCTCAACTCACTTTTTTTGTACTTTGCATTTTATATCTCCTATTTTCTTTGCATGTTTTTTCTAAATTCTGCACTTACAAAAGAAGGTAATGAAAACGAAACTTAACTAAAGAACTTCCTCATGAATAATACATGAATAAAAATAGTCCGTGTATAATCCTGATCCGCAGCAGCCTTATCTGCCTCCGTCTCAGTTCACTTCACTATGAAACCAAACAACACTATCACACAGTAAATAGGAGCCGGGGCTGCTCGCTAATTCTGATGCTGCTGTGGGTTTGACAAACAGCAGCAGACGTGAGTGAGCTGTAATAAAAAGCAGGTGATAAACTGCTGCAACGTGTGGACAAACAGAGATAACCGACCAGCAGCAGCGGTGACGAAGTTTATCTTCAAGAGATCTGAGGACCAGCTGGCCGACGCAAAACTTTAGACGAGAACAAGAGCATGAGCCAAACTACAGAGAGAGAGAGGAGAGTTCTCTTGGATTTCTTCTTCTTCAAAACATCAGCAGTAGAGGAAGACCAGACTAAGGCTGCGTTCAGGCTGCAGCCAAAGTGACACAAATCTGATTTTCATATGTGGGCCAAATAAATCAGATCAGGTCTGATTGTTTTAAATGTCATCTCATTGTGGACGTCAGATCAGAGTTCATGCAACTCTAACGTCACTCTAGAGTGGCCGTCTGCGCTTTGATGGAGCCACAGTGAATGAAAAAGCTCCACAAAAGCCAGATTTAAACATGTGGCTCTCTTTCTCCTCGTCCTCGCCATCATCTGCTCACAGATTCTTTTTCTTCCACCTGAAACCCACCGGGTCGCCAGCTCTCTTCTGAGTCACCTGTTACTGTCTGAGTGGAAACAACAGAGCGGAGCAGAGCTGTAGGGCTTATACGCTGTTGCACAGCGCCAGACGCAGTAATGAAGGCGTAGGTGTCATTTACACTGGGGACGCTGGGGACATGTCCCCGTCACTTTTTAAAAGCATGATTTATTACAGAAGTGTTAAGTGACAAATTAATTTAGCTGACGCTTTTATCCAAAGCGACCTCCAATTACTACTTATGTCAGAGGTCGCACGCCTCTGGAGCAACGAGGGGTTAAGTGTCTTGCTCAGGGACACAGGGATTGGTGGTTGTCACAGTGGGGTACTGAACCTGGGTCTCTCACACCTAAGGCATGGGTCTTATCCACTGCTCCATCACTACCAAAATGCTTTGAGAAGAGTTTTTTTGCACAACCAGAAAACAATTAACATTAACACTTTAAATATAGAAGAAACAAATGTGCATAGTCTAAAAAAAAGTAACTAGGCTGCTGATTTCATGCATTATATTTTTTAATTGTCACCTGCCACCTGAATTCTGTGTTTTCACCATCTCCACTAAGGCTGTGCGACTATGTCTAAAACGTTATAATCCCGATAGTGACATATTCCAATATAGGCATTTATTTGTAAATTCAATGGAATATTATGAACTCGTGATTTTTGTCTGCATCATAAAAAAGGTGGGACACCAAGACAACGTCACCATGACATAGAGTGAGCAACGACACAGCAAGTAATGTAACGTTAGCTAGGCTGTGGGTTAGCAAACTGACCCTGCTTGCAGCTGCAGAGCCAACATGAGAGGACGAGACGTCCCAGAGCAGCACAGCAGCTCCAGACTGAGATACTCACAACTCTCCTGCAGCTACAGCTCTCATCACAACAGCAGCATGTCCTGGTGAACTAGAAAGTAAGCTGTATATGTGTGGGCGAGTCATTTAACGTTACCGGACACACACGTCATGGCTGAAAAGGCTGGAGAAATGTTGTGTGGCTCGTCCAGACAACAAACCTCTCTTTGAAATGAGCTCCTCGTTTTTCCTCCTGTTCAGTATGAGTAAACTTCACTCTCCTCCACATTTGTTTATTAATAATGCAAATGTAGATGTAAATGTAGTGCCAGCAGCGCTACACTCTCCTCTCTGGTTAATTTACTTTAATAGCTGCTTCGTCTTCAGAGTCAAAAACTAAATACAGAAAAATGTCATCATACTTTTTTAAAGCCAAAGTATCTTGATCTGGTAGATCATTGAGAAAAAGCTCCAAATACCCAAATCCCCATATCTGAGAAGCTGGAATTAAAATGATTAATCCATTATTAAAATAGATGCCTTATTTAATTGATTTTCTAACAAATGTCATAAAATGAATTAAAGACATTATTTAAAAACACAAAACACTGCCAGGCATGCTAGCAGCTCTGCGCGATGCAGCACTGCTATGAGCTAAATGCTAACATGCTGATATTTAGCACGCTCACCAACTTAGCTTAACGTGTTAGCATGGTAACATTAGCTAATTAGCTGTAAACACAGCGTACTTCTGAGGCTGACCTGACCCGATGATGGCGCTAAAGGAAAAGTCAGAGGACCACCAAAGCTACAACAAGTCCGACAACATGGGTCGTATTAACCATCCCAAAATGTTTGTCCATGCCTCCCAAAACGGCAATTTCTAACTCTGTTTCCGGACCAGACAAACATAACGTAAGTCCCGTTAACTAAATGACATGAAAAAAGTCCCAAGACAAACATGTGGAGTCCGCCATGACACAAAGGAGGTTTCACAAATCGGCTTCACAAATTGACAACCTTACGTAGAAAACATATCTAATGCTAATACGTAACTTATGTATGTTACGTAAACCTGCTGTAACTTAGCCAAACTTGTTTGACATGGGAACCGAACGCCGGTCTCCTGGGTGAAAGGCCGCTAGAGGTCTCTGCCACAGTAAATGTAAATACAGGTCGTAATTTTGCGCTGCACGAACGATAAGTTCGTTTTTCTGGAGAGAACGGTCTGCAAAGTTATTACAGTTCATCTGCAAACACTAGTCAGCACTTCCACCACTGCCACAAACGAGCACTCGTTATTATTGCTCAAAAGATCAAATGGTCTAAATGATCTTTATGATGCTAGATGCAACGAAACTGATCCTGAACGATTGGAACTTGTGAAAGGAAGTGGACTTTTAAAGGCTGTTTCAGTCGGCAAGAGAGACACAATAACACAACACCTGGATAGATTTGACCAACATTCTGGGAAAGAGCATTAATTAAACGGGTCATGGCTGCAAATTTGTGAATCCAACCTACCTTCTTTTTGTGAAATGTAATTTAAAATCTTTCAGAGGTCGTTACTAAAACAGCATTTGTCAAGTTTTAGGTCAGAGATGTCAACCGTGCTCCATTTTAACACTAAAATGCTTCAGTTTAAATGTTGCAGCTCGGTGGGATCTCATGGGGAAGACGCCAGGAAAACTCAGCCCGTGTGTAAGATCTAGTGTCATCTAGTGGTGAGGGTTGTGAATTGCAACCATCTGTCCAGTCTACCACTGCCCCCCTAACCTTTCAAAGAGCGTAAAAGGTGTCTCTTCAGAGACCGCAGAGAGTGGCCAGTCAAGAAATGAGGTTTCTTTAGGTGTATTTATTAAGAAATTATATTTACTTAATTATTAAATGTCAAACACTGACAATGTGAAACACTGTCACTGTTTCTGCACCGCAGTCCTTTATAAACCACACATTAGATAAAGGTTAGACAAACACTGACAATGTGAAACACTGTCACTGTTTCTGCACCACAGTCCTTTATAAACCACACATTAGATAAAGGTTAGACAAACACTGACAAGGGAAACACGTTCATTCTCTCTGTGATTATGGACCCTCGCCAAAACTGCCCGCCAACAATAATATCTGGCCCACTGCCAGATTATGGTGCTTTGATAGCTGCTGAAATAGATCTCAGTCATGACAGCTACTCATTACATTTATTCATTTATCTGACGCTTTTATCCAAAGCAACTTACAATTGCTATACATGTCAGAAGTCGCACGCCTCTGGAGCAACGAGGGGTTAAGTGTCTTGCTCAGGGACACAATGGTGGATGGGTCACAGTGGGGAGTTGAACTCAGGTCTCTCACACCAAAGACATGTGTCTTATCCACTGCTCCATCACCACCTCTACGCACATAATCACCTCCTCTGTAGTGGTTTTGCCTACAAAATAAAAGCACGAGGAGCTTGTTTATCGTAATGCTTTATTTGGAGTTGAACTGAGCTTTTGCTTTGAAAAATTCTGAACGACAATGAAAGAGTCTGTAGCTGCTTGACACACCTCTGAAAGAGCCGTCAGAGAACGTGATTCCCCTAAATGTCCTCTACCTGGAGATACTGGGGAAATGCAAAAGTGTCCGTAGGTTGATGGATGAGGATCAAACACCGAAACACAAACAGTGCTGCACATGCCGTGATCTGAGAAACATTCGCTGCAGAATCCATTTGTTGAAGAGAGAAGAAAAACCTGTCTCAGGGTGAGATTAAACCCTCAGACAGGTGCGAGTCCTACAGTTTATTCTCATCCACCATGTAATGGTTGAAAATGTTGCTCTGATGCAAAACATATTTGCAGACCCCTGCAGTACATTATTACTTCTTCTTCTTCTTCTTCTAATGTACGTATTCAACACAGTGATGAGTGGCTGCACTGCCTGAATTCTACCAGAAGTAGAACAAGAAGAACGTAGTGACGAAACGCGCTCTGTAGACGTCCATGGAAGGGGGTTATATAGATATAAATGTCTCATTCTAAGGTAATAAAACATAATGGTTTATTATATAAGATCTTTACACACCACTGAAAACGTAGTTATGGATCTTATATTGCATTTCTGTCGATAGAGCCTCAGAAATATTACAGACTGGACCTTTAACTGTCTACAACAACATTACAATGAAGGCTGTATATTACAATACAGTTTTATCACTCTGTAAAGAACATAAAACTTCCTCACAGTGAGTTTTAGTCAATCTAATATCTGGTTTTAAATCCTACTGTTTGGTTTCATTCACTCACTTTTCCTCACGTTCATTAAATCAGACAGACAAAAGCACACAGATTCAACCTGACGTCAAACATGAACACAGAAAAGATAAAACATAACAGCACCTACACAAATGTCTGCATTAAACTGAAGCCTGACAGGAAACTATAAAATACGTCTGCTTGTTCTGTCGCTCGTGTTTAAATAACATTCAATAATTATACTGGTGCTGAAAACGTCCAACAGACAGCAGCTGAGTAGATTACTGCCCGGCTCTAATTACAATAAGCTCTACTGTTTCAAAGAATTAAAAAGAGGAACATCAACACCTGCAGCAGGAAATCTGAACTAACCTGCAGCAGGTGGCTGTTAAATAAGTGGAATCTCTGTCATTCAATACACTATTATTATTAATAATATCATTATTATAATTATTCAGTCAGTGTTTTAACGGCGAGGTCACAGAGAGAGAGCATCTGAGGTGGTCCAGAACATAAACACTCCTGAAACATTACACTAAGAACTAAAAATCACAGCATTTACAGAAAGCAGTCAGAGAGGAAAAGAAGAAGAAGAAGAAGAAGAGATTTGTGCAGTTTAGTTTCATACAACCTGAGAGGAAGAGCTCAGTCAGTGCTGGAAGGATGAAGAGGAAGAGCACACTGAGAGGCAGAGCGAGAGAGCGAGGAAGGAACACACAGAGAGAGAGAGAGAGAGAGAGAGAGACTAAGCTGCTGTGTTAAAATAACTCTTTAACTCAGGAGCTTCCCGGCAGCTGAAGCTGATCTCAGTGCAGCTGCATGTCAGAGTCTCTTGCTTCATGTCGCACCAAGCGGCTGACCCAGGACCAGCTCCTGCTCACAGACCGGATTCAGGAGCAGCTCGTCCCCCTTTTGTAAATCGCTCACATCAATGCAGCTTGTCCAGAGATGAATGGAGCCGCCAACCCACTCCAACATCCCAGAATACTCCTCATTAACACTTCAAGGCTGCGGCGCTGCTGCATTATGGATCCAATTAAACAACAGTAAAATAACAGGAAGGGGGCTGCATGTTAATGTGTCCACACGGTGTACGCATCACATGTTCTGAGCTTCACGAGCTCCGCCCTGGTTCCACTGTGACACTTTGACAAACAGCTGTGTTGATAACGGGACTAATTAGCGAGCTCTGCTAGGAGAATCAGATTCTGCTGGTTGCTTTGGCATCAGGCCCACGTTTCCTTAAAGAGAACAGATATAAATCCTTTTTTTAAAAAGATTTCTGTCAAACATTTTTATGGCCTGGATAAAGAAAACATGTTCACCGTGTTAGTTTAGCGTGTTAGCATGTTTATATTAGCTAATTAGCATTGATCACATCATGGTGGACCAACAGACTCTACCAGTCATGGCTGCTTCCTAGAAACAACCTCACAGAAATAAAGTAGATCAATAAATTAAGTTCACGCGTCACAGCAGCAGAATTACAATAAGCTCTTTAACACAGAGCTGAAAACAGGAAATGTACTTTAATAATCAAAGAATCATTAAAGTTGTTTAATCGGGAAAAAAACTATTATCCAGTTTCAGCCTATCAGATGTCAAGATTCTGCTGGTTTTTTCCACTCAACAAAAAATTTTTAAACATTTTAGTTTAAACATTCAGCAGTTTAGTTTTAAAAGTAGAACAGGACGGTTTAATGCAGGTTCCACAAACGCTTTGCGCCGTGGTTACAGACAAAGTCATTGCAAAGACGCAAATTCATTCAGTAGATCCTGTAAATGCCTTTGCATGTGTAAATCTAATGTAAATATTATCACTGCACAAACTGCCTTACTGGACATTTTACTCTTATTTAAAAATTTTGTCGATTTATATATTTATATAAATACGAATCCTGTCCGACTGTAACATTTCTGCACAAACACGGCGTAATGAACATGGAAATATCTGCCACATTGTTCTGTCTCTACACATTATTCTTTTATAACAAGAAGAACTTTTATGCATCTGTTTATTCCATATTTATATATATTTAACTGTACGTTGGTCTACATGTAGCATCTCATCACCAAAGCAAATCCCTCGAAAATAAACCCTTTTTCTGATTCTGATGGATGCAAATGACGTAAAGACGCAACTCGAGCCTGAAATTTGCGTGACGCCGGGCAGAGCCTGCAGTCAGATTCTGCTCTGATAACAGAGCAGAATTTACTGACAGGATGAGCTCAGAGTTAACTGCTTTTATTAAATTAACTTTTTACTAATAGTTTTTAAGATTAAAACGTTGATTTCTCTTCAGAGCTTCTCTGCAGCGAGCTATTGTTACTGTAGCTGCAGAGCTCTGAGGGACGACTTCATATTCATACAGAGCGACACAAGAGGAGGCTGCTGGGAGAAAAGAGAGGAAGCTGAACTAGCTGTGAGTTCAGAAAATATGTCTTGTTGCTTGATCACAGCTATCGTTGTACTTTACTACGAAAGAAGTCGATCCAAACTCCATTCAGAAAACAAGTGTTTTAAAAGTTGTGTGCTTGTCATCTTGCAGACAGACCCGACAAAGCATGACTTAATATTTTTAACAAATCAGCGTCATGATGTTGTTATTTCGGCGCCATTTTGACCTGTTTTTTTAAACTAAATCACAGTAAAATGTTGATTTTGGGTTGTAGTAAACCGGGTTGTGTTTACTCGCGTAAACTTGCTTTTACTTGCGTTGAAAGGGAACACTCATTCGAGTTGTCCAGCCATACATGTGAAGCAACTTGGAAAATTAAAGATGCTTTGTATGGGAACACGCCATTAATCTGAGCAGCAGAGGTGAAGATATCCTGACTACGTTTCCCACAATGCAGCTGGATTGCGCTCCTCATTAGAGCCTCCCTGCCTGGTAAACAGCCGCATCATTCACACTCATCAGTCTGTGATGCAAACTGTTTGAGAGACATATAACGTCTCCATGCCCAGTCTGACCCTGATGACATCACTATGACATCACCAGGGTCATTATTTTCTCCTCCAGAGCCACAGAAGACATCGCAAACAGCTGTTTAACCTGCTGAGGAGGGACAAATGACAGGAAACTCTGCAGAGAGACCGGGGACATGTCGAACACGAGGAGTTCCCCTCTTGCGGAGGCGGCGGCGACTTCCTCATTGGTACTTTTAAACAAGGAGGCAGATTACCTGGAAGAGGCTTAAAAGATCAGCCGCAGCTCCTGGTTGGATCAAAGCCGAGCTGCCATCACTGACCTGCTCGGGCTATTTAAAACCAGCTTCACCGCCGCCTGTGTCACTAGATTACTGCCACAGACGGAGCTGGAAAGTTACATTTACTCAAGTACTGTTAAAGTACATTATGGATGTACTTTTACTTTACCAAAGTATGTCAGTATTATAGTTTAGTTCTACTTTACTTGGATGTAGTAACTAGTTACTTTACAGATTCACATGTGAAATACAAACATGAGATAACTAAAGAGGAACCTTTCAGGATTTTGACCTCGCACCAAAATATAAATAAATTAAAAGAGATTATATATATATATATATATACACACATATACATACACACACACACACACACACACAAGTTATTGTAGCTTCCCTCTTACATGAAGTGAAGCATGAAGTATAAAATAGCAGAAAATGCAAATATTAAAGTACAAGTACCTCAACATTGTGCCAAATCTATTTACTTATTTAATTACTTTCTACCACTGATCTTGTCTGTGATTGGCCCTCGGAGTGCTTGCATAATTCATGAGGGACGACGTGTTGTTGGAGACATCAGAGCTCAGTGACGGGTGAAACAGGATAAACTGGATTATTAACAGGATTATTTCCATTTATCGTTGGATTAAGATCTTTAGTTTAATTAAAAAATTATGATCAGTGGTGGAAAGTAACTAAGTACATTTACTCAGGTACTTTCCTTCTTCTGCTCCACCACATCTCAGAGGAAGTACTGTACTTTTTACTGCACTACATTTACCTGATAATTGAAGTTACTTTTCAGGTTCAGATTATTATCACAAATTATAGATGAATCTACTCAGCAGAATATAAAGTGATTAAAATGAGCTGCAGAGTTACAGTGAACGCATCATAATTATACTCCTAATTTAATATGCATTATTCTGCATAATGAGTCACTTTTGGTACTTTAAGTACATTTTGATGTTAATTCTTTTACTTAAGTAGAGTTTTGACTGCAGGACTTTTAGAGAAGTATACACTGTGGTATTACTACTTTTACTGAGTACTTCCTGTGTATAATCCAGAGTACAAACAGATGAGTGAAACCTGCTGCGTTCTGTCGACAGTCTGCTGCCCGATCGTTAAATACTTAATTCCTCCGGATTGGATTCCCTTTAAATAATACCAGCATCAGATTACCACAGGGCAAAAGTGGGCGACGGCCCCGGGGCCCCAAAGTTCTCCATGCAGCAGGTAGTTTGTGGTAATTTGATTATGTGCCGGTGTGTTTGTAATCCAGTATTAACTGTTAGAGACAACAGAAACATTGATGACGGGGCCGTAAAGGGGACACACTGAGGCCTGTTGAGGCCCTCAGGGTCCCTTTATTTCAGGTTTATGTTTATTTAATGGTGAAGTTTACAGGCTGGACCGGCACAGAGCCCAGAACCTGTCCAGGAGCTTTAAGCACATACAAAACTCATCAATATCTTTAGCACCTGGACCACAGGAGCACCTGGACCAGCATCAGCACCTGGACCAGCATCAGCACCTGGACCACGGTGTCTGCAGAGAGAGACGTCAAGCTGTGATGCTGCTCTGTTGTCACGGCGAGGTAAACTGATCCTGGACCAGGCGAGAGTGAGAGATCAGCTTTCTGAGAGGGCGAAGGTTCAATCAGTCTGCTTCCTGCTCATAATACTACTAATACCACTACGTATACTGCAGATAGTA
Source organism: Micropterus dolomieu (assembly GCF_021292245.1). Lineage (NCBI taxonomy): Eukaryota > Metazoa > Chordata > Actinopteri > Centrarchiformes > Centrarchidae > Micropterus > Micropterus dolomieu. The sequence continues at coordinate 2,090,530 of NC_060171.1, forward strand.
CTACAGACAGACAGTACTACGCTTCAGGAGCTCAGTGATGTTCTGTCACCAGGTCTGATCTGGCTGCTGCTGCTGCCCCCTGGTGGTTGGATGCTGTACTGCTCTCATGATGACTGAGAACACGAGCGCTGGATTTTTGACTCAAAGGTTAAAATGAAATCTTTTCAGGTTGATTTCTCACAACAGATTTGACCTTTGACCTCTGTCCTTCCCTCCCTGATCTCACACTCCTCCTCCATGCTTGACTCCTCCGACAGTCTTTCTGCTTTACTCCTCCTCATCCTCCTGCTGCTCAAGTTTGCCTCCTCAAAAGGAGGAGAATGTCTTTATCATCCTTCCTCCTCTGGTCTGTCCTCTTTCTGTTTGTCAACCCTCCTCCTCCTCCTCCTCCTCCTCCTCCTCCTCCTCCTCCTCCTCTGCCTCAGCAGGTCTGCCAGGAATCTCTGTCAGCGTGTCTGTATCAGTCTCTCCCACATGGGGCACCACTGGCAGGAGGAGGACAGCGCTGGTGGGAGATGC
>NC_060171.1:2091068-2101647 GCF_021292245.1 Micropterus dolomieu
CTCCCTCCCCCCCCTCCTCCTCCCCCTCCTGCTGCTGCCCCCCCCCCCCCCGGGAGCCAGAGTCCCTCTTGGACCAGACTATTTATAGAAACAGGGCAAGCGAGCGACAAAGATAGCTCAGGAAATGGGTCTGTGCGATCCCTGGGTCCACTCACACTCGCTCACACTTTCACGAGTTTCTCCTCGAGTCCGTCAGCTCAGCGGCTCACAGAGGTTTAATCGTTAAGATCTGAGATCTGGTCTCTGTGTTGACTTCCTCCGGTCCCCCACACTGAGGTAACGCACTAACCCAGATCCTGATACAGCTGCGAGGACCACAAAACACATCACGCACACATTTGTTCCTCCAACCCGTAATGCATTTCCTAACCCGAACCCTAAAACCAGGTCTGAACCATCAAACAGCGTCTCTACCCATCAGGACGTGACACGGGTCCTCATCAGTTAGTGTGCATGCAGGTTAAAGTCCCTAAGAGCTACTAAGAGCTGTTCGCAGCAGCTGTGGGGTAAATACTGAGATACGAGGTGGCGATGGCTGTGACTCATCCACCAATGTGACCTCGACGTGCGAATGTATAGCAAGTAAGTCGCTTTGGATAAAAGCTTCAGCTAAATGAATAAATGTAAAAGAAGTGAGAGTTAATGAATAGTGCAATCACTAAAGGAGAACTGTAAGGAGACACAGGAAGTGCATGTTAGAGGTTAGAGGTGTCAGAGTCACTCTGCAGAGTTTTCAGGGACGCCCCTGCTCTGATGGCGTATGGTAGCTCGTTCCACCATCATGGTGTCACAGTTTAACCTGCTGTTGGGCCTCTGAAGCCACGAAGAAACCAAATCATTAAGATCAATGTTAGAAAATAATAGTTTGAACTCGAGCTCCACTTACTTACAGTCTCACGCAGTGTTGCTGCTGAGCTTGCATCTGTTTGTTAAACTAAAATAATTTAAAAAGGTCTTAAAACTTTATTTTGATTAATGTGTGATGACGCTGGAAACTTTGCATTTTGTACAGTAATGTAAAATAAATTCATGCCATGTTCAAACCTCTTTATCCTCAGTCGGGCGCTGACACAGTCCGCCACCTGAACCGGGTCAACAGATCACAAAGAATATCCGTCTGATGCTTCGTAAGCAGGAACTGTCGTCGCGGAGCTCAGATTTACATCACGAGGAGCCAAATTACCTCAAACTTAAAACGCAACTTCTCCATTTGCTGAACACACCACCTCACTGCCTTCCTGTAACATCCCGCCGACACCACCAGGTCACTATATTTAACAGCTTCCTCTGCAACCCGACAAGCATGAGCTATAGTTTATAAAGACAACAGGGACGTATAAATATATCTCACATCACAACCAGGAGAACAAATCAGCTGGTTCGAGTGATAGCTCCACTGTGTTCACCAGCTGCTATGCACGGCGGCTTTTTACAGCTTCGTCTCTGTAAACAACTTTAGTATAAATCTGCATTTTAAGAGTAACAATTATTACGGGAAATAATGTCAGTGCAAACTAGTGACAGACTTATTGATAGAGCCACTATCTGGCATCTTGAGACAACGTGCATCAGCAGATCAGGAGGCCGATATCTCATCCTAAAGAACAGCAGCTCTAATCGAACAGTGTTAAATATTTATCGTTATGCCGTAGAGAATAAAGCAGCTGAATGATGACGAACTGAACCCCGCTCTCCTTTAAACAGCAGCCGCACACTGAAACCTTCTGCCGAACCCAAAGTTTCTGTTTCATTTATTAATAAAGCTTCATCAACACGTTACTGCTGAGAGAACACGCAGATTAGATTAGATTATACAGGACTTTTCTTTGTTCTGATGTAGACCCGCAACCATTAATCGCCAACTATTAAATTAATCAATTAATCGGTTTGAGTCGTTTTTATTAAAATATTCTCTGATTCCAGCTTCTTAAAGGTGAACATTTGCTGGTTTCTTTCCCCCTCTGTGACTGTACACTAAATATTTTTGGGTTGTGGACAAAACAAGACATTTGAAAACGTCACCTTGAGCTTTGGGAAACACAATTTTCTGACACTTTCCATTAACCGAGAAAATAATCAACAGATTAATCGACAATAAAAATTATTGCTATTTGCAGCCCTGTTCTGATATCGGCTTTATTTATCGGCCATCAGCTGCCCTGCTCTCTAAATATCAGCGTCGGACATTGAAAACCAGTATCGGTCGACCGCTGGTGCCGACACACAGATGGAAACTGAACTAGAACCCAAGATAAGTATTTAGAAAGGACTCTTTTTTTCAGTCAGGTTTCAAATCACTTTCAGCACAACTTCAGCATCTTTCACACTCAAGTTCATCCAGACGACGAGCCATAATCTAAAATTTAAACACGGCATGACAGTGAAAAATGAGTGTGTAAAATATCTAAAACAAAAAGGGAGAATAACTTAATATAAAGATAACTGACTGTTACTGCCTGAACCCAACAACAACATTAAATTATGTGAGATAACCGATCAGTGAATCCGGTCGCTACGTGCTGCCCAGTTTGCACGTTTTTATTCTACTCTTGGGCGTGAGGCAGGGTCGGATTTTAAATATCAAAATTAAAATTATTACAATCTGATTCAAACTTATTTCTTTGCAACAAAATCTGACATGTTTCACAGATTCAAGGACGTCGTGTTGAAAAGACACACAGACCAAATACGTCTTTAAATTAAATATTTATCAACACATAATATGCCCTTTGAAATAAGAAGTACTGTAAATGTAACTCTTATTTGCAATAAAATAAGAAGAGGAGGTGAATTATATGGATTTATTTTGATAATATTGAATTATATCACTGAACACAGACAATTTTCTATTCGCCTGGTTTCCTGTCTGCAGAGATCCTGACGCATGAAGTAGTTCTGCCCAGTGGTGAACAGTAACAAAGTACATCTACTCAAGTACTGTACATGAGCAAATTAGCTGTACTTGTACTTTACTTGAGTTTTTTTATTTTCATGCCACTTTTGTACTTATTTACAGATACAGTCCCCTCCAAAAGGTACGGTGAGGCAAATTTCTTTGTTTTTGTTTTTCACTGAAGACATTTGGGTTTAAGATCAAAAGATGAGACAAGAGTTCAGAATTTCAGCTCTCATTTCCTGGTATTCACATCTAGATGTGTTAAACAACTCAGGACAAACCACCTTTTATTTGAACCCACCCATTTTTCAAGTGAGCACAACTATTGGAACATGTGACTGTCAGATGTTTCTTGTTGCCTTTTAGGCTGATTGATCCAAACATTAAATAGCTCTGCATGACTAGTCTAAGTTTTCCTCCTTGGTTCAAACCTATAAAGACTGCATTTCCTGTTAAAGAGGATAAACCAACATGAAGATCAGAGAGCTGTCTGTGGGAGAAAAGCAAGCAAAAAGAAAGAAACTACTGGTGCGCTGAGCAACAGACGTCCAACAGGTCGGCCAAGGAAATCTACAGTAGTTGATGACAGAAATATGGTGAGAGCTGTGAAGAAAACGCCCAAAACATCAGGAAGTGACATCAGCAACGACCTCCACAGTGCAGGGTGAAGGTATCACAATCCACTGCTGGAAGAAGACTCAGAGAGCAGAAATATAGAGGCCACATCCCAAGATGCAAACCTCTCATCAGCAGCAAGAATCACAAGGCCAGAGTGAAATTTGCAAAGCGGTACAGAGATGAGCCGCAAAAGTCCTGGAACACAATCTGATGGACGGATGAGACCAAGATTAATCTGTAGCAAAGTGATGGAAAGGCCAAAGTGTGGAGAAAGAAAGGAACTGCTGATGATCCAGAGCGTACAAGCTCATCTGTGAAGCACGGTGGAGGTGATGTCACGGCCTGGGCTGCATGGCTGCTTCTGGAACAGGCTCATTAATATTTATTGATGATGGAACTGATGATGGTCGCAGCTGAATGAAGTCAGAAGTGTTTACAGAGAAATGCACTGAAACTAACGGGGAGGAAGTTTATCATGCAGCAGGACAACGAGCCAAAGCACACAAAACAAAACAAAGGACTTCATCAGGGGAAAAAGTGGAAGGTTTTAGACCGACCAAGTCAATCAGCTGACCTGAACCCAACAGAGCTGCATTTCACCTCCTTAAGAGGAGACTGAAGGGAGAAACACACCGAAACAAACAAGAACTGAAAGAAGCTGCGGTAAAAACCTGGAATAGCTTCACAAATGAAGAATGCAACAGTTTGGTGATGTCGATGGGTCGCAGGATTGAGGCAGTTACTGCAAGCAAAGGTTCTGCCACCAAATATTAAATGTTATTAACTTTAAGATGATTTGTTCCTTTACTTTTGCTCACCGAAGAACGCTGTGGTCTAAAACAAACGGTGGTTTGTCCTGAGTTGTTTAACACATCTAGAAATTCTGAACTCTTGTCTCATCTTTTGATCTTAAACCCAAATGTCTTCAGTGAACAACAAAAACAAAGGAATTTGCCTCACCGTTCCAGTACTTTTGGAGAGGACTGTACACACAACACTTTGGACCAGCTCAGTGTTAGTTTGGCTCTGCACAGGGATTTGTTGGGATAATAACAGGATTAACTATCAGACTCCCACGACACTTTCATTGTTTCTTCTAATCTTTTAATAGTCTGTGGTGACTTTTTAGAAAAGATTTTCCAGCAAAGCCTTCGTGTTGTAATTCAACAATCGAACACTTCCTGCTCCTCACAGGAAGCCTCTGACAGACGGAGCCTGACAGGTTGTTGTAGTTGTTGTTGTTGTCGACACTTCCTGACAAATTCCAGACAAATTCCTGCTTTTCAATAATACACTGCACACTCACACACACACGGATCGTTTCCGCTCATTGTTGTCATGTTTGTTTTTAGACTTTGTTTCTAATGACGGTAAAAACTGGGTGGGGTTAAAAAAGTGAACGAGCAGACCGCCAGTATCGCAGCTCTGTCGACAACTTTGGATTTAAAGAGGATTTAAATGCTGCTGTGTTCAGTATTCAGGTTTAACCCTCGTGTGATGATGTTTAGCCGCGTTAAAGGTTTACTCCCCAGGTATTCCCAGGTGTGTCCCCCTCAGTCTTACCTGTGCGTCCCTCTGCTACAGTCTGCCTGGAGGTCTGTCCGGCTCTGACGGTGGTTAACACCACCCTGTAGAGGGCTCCGGGTCTCAGAGCGTGGAAGGTGATGCCGGTGGCGTCGGCCTCCACGCTCTGGTTCTTGATGATGCTGCTGTCGTGGACCAGCAGGACTCGGTAAGAGTCCAGATCTCCGGAGGCTCGTTCCCACTGCGCCTGCAGGCTGTCGGTGCTGCCGCCGTTAGAAACCTGCAGCCCGGTGACCTGAGCCGGAGCTGAGAGGAATCACGTTAGAAACCATGAGTGAGCATATGAACGTCCTGCAGGCCACAGGAACCTTTTCTCTTTCAGGTGGAACTGCAGGGGTCAAACCTGTTCACAGCGAAACAGGAGTGTACGTGGACCAAACTGTTTTTAGTGGTTTCACCCAAAATGCACTCGGTGACCACTTTCTCATCACTGCTCCACCACCTGCAGAACACTTTATATCTGCAGCACATTTCTCACCTGCTAACACCCTGTGACCAAAACTGAAACACATTCAGAGCAGAATGAAGGCAAATGAAATACAGACAAAAATACACACACATACTGACATAAAGCTACTAGAACTGTGTGTAGTATTTCAGCAGGATTGTTTCAGGTGGTTGGTGCATGAATTACAGGTTGTGGCACCGGTGTTACCATGGAAACAAGTAAATTACTATATGCAATGATATAAAGAAAATTCTGTTAAGGTGCTTTCAGACCAAAAGTGAAGTGAGCGTTGTGGGCGCTGCGTTTTTGAAGTTGTTGTCCTGCTGACAGACCTGACAATGCATGAATTCATATGTTTAACAAATCTGCATCATAATGTCGTTATTTCGGCATCAGTTTGATTTATTAAATCACAGCAAAATGTTTAATCCTCCCAACGAGGAAAGCATTGCGAGGATTAAATTTGAGTTTGGTCTGAATGCACGGTAAGGATAGTGAAGCAAATTTCTGATTTATTCTTCCTACATATACTTTAGTACAGTCAATAAAGTGAAATATGTCATTCTTATTCACTAATAAAATACTGATTTATGTGAAAAATCATTTAAACTTCAAAGGTAAAAGTTCATCATTTCTGTAAAACACTCCTGTTGTCAGTGCTTTCTGAAGGGGTTTATTTTGAGACATGTATGAAGTGTTTTGGTCTGAGTGGGTTTTGGAGGTGAGATTAACTCTTTAGTCAAGATGCATGTTGGTGACTGTGTGAAGAGTTTTGAAAAGGTGGCTTCAGTTCTGACTGAACAATGTTAAAGCGATTTATAAAATAAAAGATCTATACTTGGCGTCCGTGTATCGATACAGTATTGTCACAGAAAATATCGCGCTTCTAAGCTATATCGATTTTTCCCTTACTAGTTTGTAGACACAAACCAGAATCACCAGATTGGAGCCTTATAAACATTCTGGTGAAATCTCAGATGTTTATCTTGTTTCCTATCACACGTCATGATCCTCTTTCTTTCCATCTTTAAAGGAACAAACAGACGGCGTACAGAAACCAGACGTACCGGTCCGTGCAGTCACAGAGGCAGAGCTCGTCAGGTTGCCGCTGTTGGTCGTCACGGTGACGACGTACAGGCGTCCTGAGGTGAGGATGTTGAAGGTGCACTCTCTGGCCTCCCAGGGGAGGATCCTCTGAGTCACCACGGCGGCGGCGGCGGCGTCCATCTGTCTGAGGGCCACGGTGAAGCCGTCCCACTCGCCGACCGGTCGATTCCACAGGACGCTCAGAGTCGTTTCATCAACGTGACGGACGAGCAGCTGCTGCACGGGACCAGGCGCTGGAGGGAGGGAGATAATATCATTCATAAGTTAGCGGCGGCGAGGGTCAGCAGGTAGAGCGACTCGTCCAGGGATCACAGGGTTCAGCAGGTAAAGCAGCCCGTCACCGATGACGGAAAAATGTAGTTTTACGTATTTTATTTTTTCTCTCTAAAGGAACCAAGCGTGTGGAGGTCAGAGGTCACTCCCTGAACTAAATACCTACAGGTGTAGACGTTTACTGACCCAGTCGTCCGTAGCAGCGCGCCGTGTTACCCAGAATGCCGCTGCGAACCGTGACCTCTGCCCCGTAGAGTCGTCCCGGCACCAGGCCCAGGCTGAGGACGGAGAACGTGTGCTGTCTGCTCAGCTGACTGATGGTCTGGTTCACCAGAACCTCCGACCCGTTCCTCAGCAGGACGCTGTAGCTCTCCCAGTGACCTCTGGGGGGCGACCAGCTGAGCCTCAGAGTCCTGCCGTCACTGAGCGGCGACATGGAGAGAGCCGTCACCGGCTGAGGGACTGAAACGGGACGAGACGGGGAACACGCAGCAAGTCAGCAACACAGGAGAACATGAAGCAGAATGTTCCTGCAGGAACCCTCCTGAACACGTACCTGTCCTGCCGCTGGTCCTGGTCTCTGAACTCTGGCCTCCAGCTGTGGTCCTGACACACAGCTGGTAGCTGCGACCTGGGGTCAGACTCTCAAAGAGCACATGGGTGATGTTGGGAGGGAGGCGGCGCTCCTGGGCGGCCGATCCCGGAGCCGACAGGGTCACCAGGAAGACGTCCACACCCCCTTCAGGAGACACCCAGGAGGCCTGCAGACTCTCTGAGCTGCCGTTGTTGTCCAGCCTCAGATCGGACACAGCTGCTGGGACTGAAGGAGAGGGGGGGTTATATTAAATATTTATCTTTTCTTCTCTTCCCTCGTGTAGAACAAAACGTTTTACTCTCTGTGTTTCCTCAAAAGAAGAAGCTGGAGGCTTCAGCAGCTTCAGACGCGTCTCTGCGGACGCACCTGAAGTCACCTGTTCCCTCTTATGAAGGCTTTGAACAGTAAACTGGTCTCTTAGTCTGAAATCAGAAAAGTACATTTTAATACACTCCACCTCAACACTTCCTATATTAACTATTATTACTACTATTTACTATTTATTAGTGTTTGTCATTACACTAAAATACTGCACATTTTCCACACTCTTATTTATATTTTATATTCAGAGTGTATACTTATTTATATTCTGTTTAACAACTGTCTATTATTATTTCTGTCCCTTTATACTTTGATTTGCAATGTGAGCAACTGTGATGCAAGAATTTCTGCTCAGGGATCAATGAAGTATTTCTGATTCTGATAACGTTTTATTTATGGAAAATAAAGACTTTAGAAACTTTGGGGGCTGGACAGCCATCTGAGTAGACTCTCAGGAGGGAGCAGAGTTATTAGAGTGACAGAGTTTTTGGGTGGGGAGGTTTCAGTCAGAGGAAGGGTGGGGGGGGGGAGCCTAAAATATCCTGGAAACAACAGCAGAGGGTGACGCTGCTGCTGGAAAGTCAAACAACGAGCAGCGAAGTGACTCAGCTGCTGAGACCATCAGAGCTGAAACCATCTGAGCAGAGCTGATAAGCGACTCCTGGCTCTGCACTATCTATCTAAACTCCATAAGTTCCTTCTGGGCCACGGCGCTCCTCCAACGAACGCCGCCTGCCTCCCTTCACACAAAGCAACCTCAGTCCCTGTTCTCATCTGTGACACCGCGATGGTGGAACGAGCTACCGCGCGCCATCAGAGCAGGGGCGTCGCTCTCTGACTTCAAGAAGCTCCTGAAAACTCTGCAGAGAACGCTTCCTCTGATGACGTCTGACATCACTTCCTGTGCTCTTCTTCTTCTGTCTCCTTACAGCCTGCCTGAGGAAATCAGGTCGGCTGAGTCAGTGAACTCTTTTAAGTCCCTTCTTAAAACATACTTTTATAGGAGAGCCTTTCCCGATATGTGACTTTATTTTATTTTATTCTATTCTATATATATATTTTATATTTATTTTAAATGTGTATTTTAGTCTCTTATGTGTTTTCTTGCTTTTATGACATATTTGTTTTTGTGTTTTATTGTCTTTACACTTGTTAAAGCACTTTGTAACTTGTTTTTGAAAAGTGCTCTACAAATAGAGATTATTATTATTATTATACAGTTCTCCTGTAGTGATTGCACTATTAGTGAACTCTTCCTCTCGGTATTTACCCCACTGATGCTGTACGTGCCAACAGCTCTTAGTACTTTTTTGTAATTTTGTCTCTGACTGTATTGATGCCTGTATGTTGTTCCTCAAATGTAAGTTGCTTTGGATTAAAACGTCTACCAAATGAATAAATGTAATGGACGCTGAGTTCAGGGTTGGAAACACAAACTGAAAAAAACAAATATAATTTCAGCTCTTTATGACACTGAAACTGTGTTTTCAGGTTTGTCTCAGGTGGATTTGAGACTCTGATTCTGCAACCTGGTCGAGTCGAGTTGAATAACAATAATAATGGTAAAGTAAAGTAATATAATAAAATAAAAAAAGAACTTAATTTACACATCCAGATGTGATTTGGTCATTTTAAAGTATTTAAGTGTTTGGCCAGCTGCTTATTTCCACCTCCAGCAACACATCTGTCGGCTCCTGAGCAGGTCGCGTGCAGCCGACCAGATGAACCAAAACCAGGAGCTTTAAAACCATCTCATAATACGTACCTGTGACAGCCTGTGTGGAGGCGGAGCTCTGCAGGCCGACAGCCTCTGTTACCACGGTGACGGTGTACGGCGTCCCAGGCTGCAGGCCGTCCAGCTCAGCGGAGGTGGCGGTGGTTTGTAGAGTGACGTTCTTCAACAGAACCCCGTCCCGATCCGTCAGCAGAACCCCGAAGCGCTCGGCTCTGCCCGGACCGACCTGCCAGGAAACACTGAGGCTGTCCGTGGAGGAGGACGCCACCTGGAGGCGGCGGACAGGCGACGGAGCTGGAGGAGGGAGATGAGCACATGAAATGTTTGTGTCCAGAAGCCCCGTGTCGGAGATGTTGGAGGTAAGAGTCACACAAACTGCACAAAAGCTCCATGGAATTACAGTCTCCTCTTATTATTCATATTATCAACTTAGAAATATAGTAAAAATTCGATCTATGTTAACTTTTAAGGACACCGAGACCATTTTACACGCCTTCATCTCATCACGCCTGGATTATTGCAACAGCCTTTTCACCTGTTTAACCCAAAAATCTATTGATCAACTCCAGACTCTCCAGAACTCAGCTGCCAGGCTTTTAACCAGAACAAAGAAATATGACCACATTACTCCTATTTTAGCTTCATTACACTGGATCCCAGTATGTTTTAGAATTGATCACTTTTAAAGCTCTTCATGGCCTCTCGCCTTGTTATATTTCTGACCTTTTAGTCCCATACGCACCAGCACGCACCTTGAGATCCTCGGGCAGAGGTCTGCTGTCTGTTCCAGAGTCTCGACTGAAAACTAAAGGGGACAGAGCGTTTGCTGTCAGGGCCCCGAGGCTCTGGAACAGCCTGCCCGAGGAAATCAGGTCGGCTGAGTCAGTGAACTCTTTTAAGTCCCTTCTTAAAACATACTTTTATAGGAGAGCCTTTCCCGATCTTATTTGACTTTATTTTATCCCTTTTATAATAAAGAGGGAAATGCTAGTATTTAGTCCT
>NC_060171.1:2101747-2118446 GCF_021292245.1 Micropterus dolomieu
TGACAGAAATATGGTGAGAGCTGTGAAGAAAACGCCCAAAACATCAGGAAGTGACATCAGCAACGACCTCCACAGTGCAGGGTGAAGGTATCACAATCCACTGTTGGAAGAAGACTCAGAGAGCAGAAATATAGAGGCCACATCACAAGATGCAAACCACTCATCAGCAGCAAGAATCACAAGGCCAGAGTGAAATTTGCAGAGAAGAACAGAGATGAGCCGCAAAAGTCCTGGAACACAATCTGATGGACGGATGAGACCAAGATTAATCTGTAGCAAAGTGATGGAAAGGCCAAAGTGTGGAGAAAGAAAGGAACTGCTGATGATCCAGAGCGTACAAGCTCATCTGTGAAGCCTGGTGGAGGTGATGTCACGGCCTGGGCTGCATGGCTGCTTCTGGAACAGGCTCATTAATATTTATTGATGATGGAACTGATGATGGTCGCAGCAGAATGAAGTCAGAAGTGTTTACAGAGAAATGCACTGAAACTAACGGGGAGGAAGTTTATCATGCAGCAGGACAACGAGCCAAAGCACACAAAACAAAACAAAGGACTTCATCAGGGGAAAAAGTGGAAGGTTTTAGACTGACCAAGTCAATCAGCTGACCTGAACCCAACAGAGCTGCATTTCACCTCCTTAAGAGGAGACTGAAGGGAGAAACACCCCGAAACAAACAAGAACTGAAAGAAGCTGCGGTAAAAACCTGGAATAGCTTCACAAATGAAGAATGCAACAGTTTGGTGATGTCGATGGGTCGCAGGCTTGAGGCAGTTACTGCAAGCAAAGGTTCTGCCACCAAATATTAAATGTTATTTACTTTAAGATGATTTGTTCCTTTACTTTTGCTCACCGAAGAACGCTGTGGTCTAAAACAAACGGTGGTTTGTCCTGAGTTGTTTCACACATCTAGAGGTGAAAACCAGGAAATGAGAGCTGAAATTCTGAACTCTTGTCTCATCTTTTGATCTTAAACCCAAATGTCTTCAGTGAACAACAAAAACAAAGGAAGTGGCCTCACCGTTCCAACACTTTTGGAGGGGACTGTAACTGACAGTTTCAATAACTTTACAAAGTCAGATTTTTACACAAAACACATGAAGAGTTTATAAAAAATGATTTGTTATAAATTTACTCCAACAGTTTCTGCAGCTGATGGGATTATTAGACTGGCAGGGAAATTAAGCGGCAACAATTTGATGGCTCAAGAAATTGTTCCTGTAAAAATATTTGAAGGCTCCCACACGTGAAGATTTGCTGCTTTAATTTATTTGTTATAACGTTGAGTTTTGGACTGTTGGTTAGACAAAACTAAGTTCTGTGAAGGCGTCACTTTGGGTAACCTGCTGAGTATTTCTTCAGTACAGAATGAAAATAATTAGTCGTAGTTAAATTCTACAGCGCGACAACTACAGCAGTAAAATCCTGATTTTACATTAATGCATGAGGAATAATAATCTAATACATAACAGTACAGGACATTAAGTACTGTTTCCCTGATTATACTTAAATACTTTAGTAACATTTTCAATGCAGTAGGATATGAATACTTTGTTCACCACTGACACACACACCTGAGTAACTTTAGTCATTTTTGAAAGAATAAAATTGAAGACTTCAGCTTGGAGTGGAGTAATATTCGTCAAGGGTATCTGTACATTTACTCAAGAACAGGATTTGTGTACTTTGTCCATCACTGGTTCTGTCAGAGCACAAACTCCTAACTGATTCTTTGCACAAACGTTTGGACGCGTCACGTTTTGACAGCATGTTGGTGAAAAGTTCCTGAATGCAGCTTCTGTTCCTGGGACTCGTAGTTCCTGGTTTTGAGTGTGCAGGTCTGTGGATGCTGCAGCAGGCCGATCATTCTTCCAAAGGTCGACCATGAAACGCCCTCCTTATTATATTATTACGTGATCTAAGATTTCTGAATCATCACGTGTAACCTGTAATCACAGAGCGACTCAGCGATAGCAGCAGACAGCAGACAGTTAAAGGTCATTATAAAAGGTCATGACCTCGGAGACAACATAGCTGGCCATGACCAAAACAGATAAACAAGAGACAACAACGCACTGTGAGCTTTAAATGCCGGCTGATGTCGGCGAGTCGACACACTGAGGCGTCTGAAACCTTCCTGACAGTCGAAACTGTTCATTTACCAGCTGCAGCCACTCTGGAGCTGATCAGGTGTGAAGGTGTGAACTTGCTCTCTGGCTGCGTTTGCATACTTAGAGGATTTGGATTGTGTGTACGAGAAATGCCCAGATGTAAACTAAATGAGCTTACTGCTCGCACTCATCTGCCCCGAAACCGATTCCATCTGTTCAGGCTGTCCACCGGCGAAATGTCCTCTGCTCGACTTCAGCGTGGACATTCTGCTGGTAATCATATGCCAATTGTTCATTTAGTACGCAGAATGCAGTACATACTGAGGATGCAGTAGGCCAGTGGTTGGCAATAGGCGGCCCGTGGGCCAGAACCGGCCCACCAGCAATAATATCTGGGCCGCAGCCAGACTGCTTTGATAGCAGAAAAATAAAAATATCAATAAATTGATAGCCGCTGATGCTGAAATAGATCTCAGTCATGACAGCTATAGTTACTCACACAATCACTTCCTCTTAAGTGATTGTGCCTCTAAAATAAAAGCATGAGAAAGTTTTTTGCAGCACATGCTTTATGTGAGCACGTACAAAAATGTCCTTTTATTCGATTTGTTTAACAAGGGAGAAAAAAACATCCGCAGTAAAAATCGATCTTGCAACCTTCCTAACTGGAGTCCCGCACAGCACCGACTGAGCTACACGTGCACATGATTTGAAATAATTTCACTTTGTTCTAGCCCGTCGTATAACGGCTTGTGTAGAGTACACAGCCACAGTGCTGATCTATCAACAGAAGGAGATCTGGAGCCGCGTGCAGCCTGAGAGACTCGACTCTCAGGTGATGCCATCCAATCACCTGTCAAAGGTGAAAGACCTGCTGTGACATCACTGAAGGGGCGTGGCCTATGTCAGACAGAAGGAGCCTCAGTGAAACAGAAGAAGACCAGGAGTCAATTACACACTGCAACACCTGATCCAGACCCTGTGTGTGTGTGTGTGTGTGTGTGTGTGTGTGTGTGTGTGTGTGTGTGTGTGTGTGTGTGTGTGTGTGTGTGTGTGTGTGTGTGTGTGTCAAAGACAAAACCCCATAATTACTTCAAATAAACTGCAGAGTCTAATCCACGGTTTTTTTTCGATTACGAAAAAAAAAAAGCTGCGGTACTTCAAAGTTTTACTAAAGTAGAAACGTACTTTCTACCTCCATCCCTTTCAAGTCACTGAAATAAAATATGCAATTAATTCTCCTTTATTATACAGTTTTAAATAATCACTGTCTTTGTAGTTTTCTTGTTACTTGTAGTTCCTATAAAATAGATTTTATAGTAGTTTAGTTAAATAGGTGGATGTTCATTAAATGAAGCCGACTGACTTCGTCTCCCCCCGATGATGAATTTAACCCAAATATGATAAAGTTTGACATGAACAGGTCCGACCCGCTCGCTGTGGCGGCATCACGTGTGTTGGTCTGAGATTTATTAACTGTTACCGGTGCAAACATTGCCTCAAACAACACACACATTTACAGCTGAAGCTCTAATTGTTAGATAGTCGGTGGAAATATGAGCATTTTGTAGCACCTCAGTTTTTTATAATCTCTACTATCATTGCTGTTGAGAAAATATGTATGTTTTATAATTTAATCTAATGGAAGCAAAAATGACAACAAAAAGGTACAAAAATCCTAAAAGATACTTTTTCCAAGTTAGGTTTTATTAATTAGATCCTGCAGCTGAAAGTTACAGCAAATCTAATCTATAATCCCCAATAATCTGCTCATGTGAGTGATCATGACACATACAGCATGTGACTTCTTTGTAAGTCCCTGTAGAACTGGTCCGTCTGTACGTGGACTATCCTGTCAGAGACATGACCGAGCACGTAGGACACCAGACTGGTTCTCTGCAGCTGACTCCAGCATGTTCGCTCTGATTTCAGGCGTCAGCGGCGAGCTGACACGTCTGCATTATTTTGACAATCAGGAGCAACAGTGGGCGCAAAATCTGCTTCATCTTTATGAGAAGACTCCAGACTACAGCGGCCAGACGTCCCGGTTTATAGCTGGGAGTTTGAGTCATGACAAGTAACACTAAAATGTCCCAGTTTCCACCGTGATGAAAATAATATTTATAATATTATGCTTGTTTTCAGTTTATATAGATGTTTATTATGTTCTGGCCCGCTCATTAATACCAACCTTGAAAACATAAACATGGCAGCAGACGTCCGAATTCCACACTGACGTGACCGACAGGAGCGTAAGGGTCTATATGTTCCCTCTGCTCCAGGGTCATTAGATGAAGTGACGGCAGCCATGCTGGCAGCTCTGTGAGGCTGGACCACGGATGCACTTGTAGGTACCAAACCCGCGCTGCCTGCCGGATCCATATCTGCACGTGCGCCAAAGTGGTCCTGTCAGTCAAAGAAGGTTACCACAATTGTGCATGTGCAGACGGATTGGGCACTGACAGCATTAAAGACCTGGACTCTGGACCCAAAGATGGCACCTGTTCCACGTCCAGTGAAGACTCGGAGAGCTTCTCAAGTCTCTAAATTGCATCTGCAGTGAAACACTTGAGTTTAATGTTATCTGCCCAGTAAGGGGGCGTGTCGGTCAGTAAAAGACTTCCCTGAAGGATGCACGGATGTATCCTCTTTGGGACGGTCTGCAAGATGGCGGAGCGGAACAACTTCCGGTTCAAGCGAGGAGCGAACGACAAATAAGAGACTTGAGATGCACCCTTGCTCGCCTGGCACATAATCCAAAGAAAGTTTGTATCTCCCCAGCAGGGTGGCGATGGTGCAGTGGATAAGACACATGCCAATGTGTCCCTGAGCATGACACTTAACCCCTAGTTAACCCCTAGACACGTATCAGAGATGTGGACTCGAGTCCGACACACAGTGACTTCAGACTCGACTTGAGACTCGTCCTCAAAAGACTTGAGACTTGACTTGGACTTCAACAAACCTCAAAGTGTTCCAGATGGTTCATGACGCCGAAAGTGAACGAAAAACATGGCTGACCGCGACAAACTGATGTTTCTTTGTCAGGTGTGCACACAGCAGAACCCTCAGCGGCGCCCTCCTAAAAAGAGACGTTTTAATGAAAACAACATAAACAAAAAAAAACAAGTTACTCGTTAACTGTGTTCCCGTCGAGCTACATCGGTAAATCCTCAGAAGTCAGTCAATCAATGTTCTTTTTGTTTAAACATATTTTACGTTTTCCTGACTAGCTTTTGCGCAGAGAAGAAAAAGAGCGGGGTTTACAGGTTGTCTTTATGTTTACCATTTACAACGTGTGCTTCCAGGTGAGCTGACATCATTCAGCTGCTTGGCGAGAAGTCGGGGGATCTGCGGTCTGTACTTTGAGCTAACTGCTAACATCAGCATGCTAACATGCTCACGGTGTAGGTACATAGAGGGATTTAGCCGACTTACGTGACTTAGCATCGCTATGCATGTCAGAGGTCACACGCCTCTGGAGCATCTAGGGGTTAAGTGTCTTTCTCAGGGACACGTGTCTCACAGTGGGGAGTTGAACCCGCGTCTCCCACACCGCAGGCATGCATCTCATCCACTGCTCCACCCCAATAAATCAATCATCTAAATCAATCATCTAACAGCAGCCCTGACGCTGTACGGCCTCTGTGGATTTGACTGTTTTTATATTTCAATGAAAGCAGAAAAATGAAATGTGTTGTCCTTTAAATCCCTTGACTGTTTCAAAAGGAGGAGGAAGAGGAGGAGGAGGAGGAGGTGCCGAGTCCTTCGACATCTGCAGATTGAATCCTTTTACTCTGGAGTGAAATATTCCCACCAGACTCTAAAAACAACCGCTTTTAATTAATTGCTCCGCCAATCCATTAACAGCTGCTATAATTAGAGGACCACGGAGATCACTGGGAGATTAAACTGAGCACCTGACTGAACTTGAATCTGCACTTGTTACCTCTTTATTCACAGCGGAGCGTATTTAGGATCTGACACAGACCTCCACAGTCCAAGTCTTTTATACTGCAGTACAGGAAAAGAGCTGAGCCTCTTCTGAAGGAACAACGATGGAGAAATTCATCAGTACGAGTACAGAAGCATTGTTGCTCCATCAGTGTTATAATATTATATGACATTATATTATTGTTATTGTATGCATGCAAGCAGCATTTAAGGTTTGTTGGTTGCCTAATCCACTGCTGGGCGGATTCATCTGTAATGTATTATAAAGTAGCATTAAAGACTTGATATTTTATGACCTTGTAACTTACTATTTATTCCCATCATAAAGTGTTATATGTTTTAATGTCTGCAACCTTGTTAATTGTGCTGCTGCCTGTCTTGGCCAGGACCCTCTTGTAAAAAAGATTTTTAATCTCAATGTTTTTCTTTCTGCTTAAATAAAAGGTAAATAAAGTGAAATGCTCCAATATGTACCTACAGTTGTACTCTGAGTATCACATTGTGCCCGGCGTTGCATGTGGAGCTCATTAACAGACGGCGAGTGACTAACACACACACACACACACACACACACACTCTGATGTGTTACTCAGAGAGCAAACAGGAAGTCAGACCTCCTGCTGGAAACGGTCACGTGACACAGTGATGATTTCAGTCCTAGACGCTCACACACACACACAGAGAGTTCAAACTAACTGGTCCATCTGCAGCTTTACTGCGTCAGGAGCCACGTGGACCCTGAAACAGGTTCTCCTTGCTGGAACCGTTCCTCACGTTCATACTGGGCTAAACCCACAGCCCTGTTTCTGTGAAAAGATATAAAGTTTGACACGCCACCTGCCGATCTTCCCAAAAAGACGGAACAGGAGGAACGTTTTCAGTAAGGAGAACCTGCGGCTGCTGACTAGAGCTGCAGAGATTAGTCGATAAATCAATTAGTTGTCAACTATTACATTAATAGCCAGCTATTTTGATTCATTAAATCACTTTAGGTCCTTTTTTAAAGGAAAAAATGTGAATATTTTCTGCTTTCTTTGCTCCTCTGTGACAATAAACTTAATATATTTGAGTTTTGGACATCTTAGGCTTTGGGAAAAACTGATCTATAGTTAAAATAATCGTTCGTTGCGGCCTTCTGCTGACTGTTGTTTTAGAAAACTACTTAAACAAGTCATTGATTATCACAAAGAGCTGCAGAGTTTCACATATTTACTTTTATGTCTGTCTTAAAAACGCATAATCTGCAGTCGCTCCTCCTGTTCTGTCTTTTAGGAAGATTTCCACTTGACGTGTCAAACACAAGCAGACCTGGACTCCACTAGACCTCTGAAGGTGTGCTGTGGTATCTGGCACCAAGACGTTAGCAGCAGATCCTTTACGTCCTGTAAGGTGGGGCCTCCGTGGATCGCACTTTGTCCAGCATATCACTCAGATGCTTTATGTGTACAAGTCCACACCTTGTTGTGTTCCTCAAACCGTTCCTGAACCAGTTTTGTTGTGGCTCGTGATCCTGCTGAGAGGGGCCATCAGGGAATACTGTGTCCATGACAGGGTGTACGTGATCTGCAGCAACCATTAGGTAGGCGCTACGTCTCAGAGTGACACCCACAAGCTCGCTGGTGGCGCAGTTACGACTCGCGGGATTAAATAAAATATCTTCTTCTTCACATGAAAGCAGAACATGGCTCAAAGCATCACACTGCCTCCGCCGGCTCGCCTTCCTCCCATAATGCATCCCGGTGCCATGTGCTCCCCAGGTAAGCGACGCACCCTGCCACGATGCTCATTTCAGCACTGGCGAACCCACTGGCACTAAGGTCAGTCAGCTTCCTCTGCAGAGTGCGGACCATCGGTGTCCGTTTGTCTTTTGTTTCTTTTGTATTTGTCTGCTTTTTGTTCCCTGTATGTGTCCTTAATAAAGCTTTGATTGACTGATTGATGCTCCCGTGCCCAATGTAGGCGCTTTCAGCAATGGACAGGGGTCAGCATAGGCCCCCGGACTGGACTTTTTTTTTTTTCCCAGGTCAATACAATATCCTTGCTTATTTAACTGATGTGTGCAGTCTGAAGGTGCAAAACGGGCAAAACTGCCAGCAAGTCAGACCAACAACAGCCGACCATCACGACCGCTCAAACCCACACTGTGTTGAACCACAACCAAAGACACTATCATAAAATACAGTCTGCATTATCATCTCTTGTTCCTAATTCTTATCATTTCAAGTTTTAAGTGCAAATATCTCCTCTCGCTCATGTTGACTGAATGAAGTGTAATCTGCGTTTAATACAGCAGTAGTCAGACACTGTTGGGAAAACAAATATCAAATCTATATTGATGTCAAATTGTGTATCTGAAATACATCTTTCTTTCACTGCTCAAGCCTAAACACCAGTGTTAGTTGACAATTACATAAAATTTGAAATTAATAATGAAATGACAGGATGGGCTCTCAGCTAGCTAACATCAGATAGCTCATTTTAAGTAAAAGAAATGCTAATCACAAAACTCTGAAGGTAGGAGAGTTATAAGTGTATTAAAGCAGCCGGACAGCTCTGCTGACATTAACCTGCAGCTGCCAGTGATGTGGGGAGACAGACGTTCAGCTAACGTCAACGAAATGGTACAGTCCATTTTTAGGGGTGTCTGATTCTTAAATATAAGGCGTGAGTATGGGAAATATTTTGTAATATTTACAATGACAGGTAGGAAAGCCCCCCTGAACTGTTGTTTTTGCCTCTTTTGGGGCGTTCAAAGCCTTAACTAGGGAGGTCAGTCCCCCCCAACACCCCCCATAATTCAAACCATGACTGTGGCCACGATGCACTTTGTGTTGTTCTTTTGGCTGATGGGGTTAAATCTCGTTCGCTGAATGGGTCCTTGTTCCAGCTTCTTAAAAGGTTGTGACCATTTACTGTTATTTCTTCTATGACATCAAACAAAATATGTCAACTTGATTAATCTGCTGATTATTTCGCGATCAATTGTCGAAGGTGAAGTCAAAGTGAAGAATGTCCACAGTGGCGTCTTCAGATTGCTCATTTTGGCCGACAGAAAAGTCCAGAACTCAAACATGTTGATGAATCAATAACAAAAAAATAGTTTATTTCCGTGTTTAATGTCATTAACAAGAGGGTGAATGGGGGTAACACAACTATTTACGCAGGAAACTTTCAAACTGCAGCAGATAAAAAAAACGTTTTAGTGTAAACTGGGATTTAAGCTTTTATTTATTTTTATTGAGATGCCTCTGTTTGTATATTTGTGCTGTATGTTTTTATTTTATTTATAGAGAATTGAGACCAGGGCCCCGTTTCAGAAAGCAGGATTAGTGAAAATTCTGAGTATGTTAAACCTGAGATGAGGGAAACTCATAATAATCCCTAGATCAGTAACTCCGGCAACTGATGCTGTGCACATCTAAAACTGTCGGTTTCTCTGAGGCAGCTGTCTGACTCACCGTTTCATTTCCTCATTCATTCTGTCGACATCAAAGCGCAAATCTGAACGCATTTACATATTTAAAAACTTTAAAATCCCGGCTGTTAGTTTTTACCCAAACATGATCTTGAACATGACCGATTTATGATCAATCTGTCGTTGATGTATGGACGGATCTCCGCACATCGTGGATTTCTCCTCAGCCCAGAATAAAATCTGTTTCCGTCTTTAGGTAGGCTAAACTTTAACGCTGTGACTCTGTGGACAGCTGCACTGAAAACACTTACTGTGGGCTACATTACTGCAGTAATCACTGTTTAATATGGAACCTCAGTGATCTTTCTTATCGTAGTCGCACTGATTGGAACATTCCTAGTTATCATAGACCTACTGGAGATAATGTGACTGTGGTGCAGCTGAAACAAAAAGTGAGTTTTTCCATTATTATCTGCTGATAGTCTGAATGCGTTCTGACAGCATTAATAAAATATGAAATTAGCAAGATTTTATTAATGTAAAATAGACGTCTAAAACTTTACAGTCAGTTTGAACCTTAGACACATTTTCTGCAAAAAATAATTAATAGGCTAACCTGCTGTTTGTGTCTTATATTTGATCTATACCCATTTTCATTATCAGGTAGCCGATTGCCACCAGCATTTAGTCCCGTCGGGTCACAGCTTAAGAAACATAGCCTTCCTATTTAAAATCGAATGTAATGGGCTGCAGCACTTTATCATGCATTAAGGAAAGTCTTCATATTTCTGGCTCCACTCGATTAAAATGGAGGCTCTGCCTTTATTTACCCGTTGCCATGGTGAATCGTAGTATTGGAGCCCCATCGATGAGGCTTTTTTTCCATCCCCACGCACACACTTCCATCAGGCTCAACATACTCAAGAGTTGATTGAACTTATTCTGATCAGCAGAGTTTCCCACCTCAGGCTCAGTCAGAGCTCAGAGTTTGTTTAGCCTGCTTTCTGAAATTGAGCCCTGAATTACACAAATGATGTTTGTCAATTTAATATAGATAGATAGATAATTTTGTCTGTCAAGAAAGTCGCAGTTTGTCGTAAAACAATAAAGTTACATGTCGTTTTGTTTGACACCCGTTCAATGAACTAGTCTCGCACAATATACGTCACCAACATGTTAGCGCGGAAATGCGAGCTTACGTTCTCCGGGCGGCTGTGGCTCAGGAGGTAGAGCGGGTTGGCCGTTAATCAGAAGGTCGGTGGTTCAATCTCCGGTTCCTACAGGCTGCATGTCGAAGTGTCCTTGGGCAAGACACTGAACCCCGATGTGGCTGTTCCGCCAGTGTGTGAATGTTAGTTTGCTGTTTAAGCACTTAGGCTCTTTGACAGGTGAATGCAGATGTAGTGTAAAAATGCTTTGAGTGGTCGAAAAGACTAGAAAGGCGCTATACAAATACGGAGCATTTATGTTTATTGCTTTCTTGCTACTAGCTAGATAACTTATATCTCACCTGATAAGTTTAATCCAACGACTCCTGGTCCTTTCATCACATCATCCTCTCATGTAAGCTTTTTGACGTTAGCTTCAGTCACGTTAGCTTCAGTCACGTTAGCTTCAGTCACGTTAGCTTCAGTCACGTTAGCTTCAGTCATTGACAGAAAAAGTTAACGACGTTTGTAATTATGTATTTTCACAGTCTTATACTTCATGAGTTTTTCATCAAACTGCGACTTTCTTGACTTTAAAATAGATCTTTTAAATTGACAAACATGATGTGTGTAATTCAGGGCACAATTCAAACAGGATCATAATATTTGTTGTTTTCTCGCCGTTGACTACTGCACATATTTTTCATTTCTTTGTCCTTCATGTGTGGACTCTTGGAAACCATTTGAAATAGTAAGATCTGCTGTAAAGAAAAACAAACCAAAGAACAGACTCAAAAAAAATCAACTCTCTATCGCTCTCATTTCATTTAGAAGACTTTCTGCAGCGAGCGGCAGCCGAGGCTTTAATCAGATCAGTGACGTGCAGTGCTGCAGCAGGACGCCCTGTGGCTGATAATAAAACCAGATGTTACAGAGAAGGGACTCAACAGACCGCAGCAACAACAACTGTACACATGTCAGAAGTTGGATTCAGTAAAAAGTCACTTTATCGACGATCAAAATGACCAAACGATTAATCGACTAATTGCTCCGTCTCTTCCTGTGAACATTCAGAGTCGAGCTCCAGGTTCTCTAATGTGAGCTTTTCTTGGTCTGACAGTAAACATTTAACAACACGTCTTGTCACAGTCCAACGCACCCAACATGTTAGAAGAGTGTTTTGTGTCGTACGTCCAGAAGTCCCAAATTATTCTATTTAATTAAACCTCAGACCAAGAAGCACAGCAGAAGAGCCGCCATTTTAGTTTTCTTTGGGAATTAATATCAGTGTTTTCTCTGTAAAACACTACACGATGAGCACTGACAGAAAGAAACTATGAAACTGAGACTTTTTTCCCCCCTCATTTGGTCTGGCAGGTTTCAGTATCGTTTCTGAGCGTCAGTCGACACCGAGCCTTTTTTTAGTCTTTGCTGAACACCAGATCGATGACTGACTCACCAGACGTGTTATTAAAAAAAATAAATCACTTGAGTGTCAAACTGCTGCTGACAGCATCTGTAACAGCAGCACTGCTTTGGATGGAGCTTTGAAAAGCAGGGCTGGATAAATCTTTTGAGTTGGTTTACGCCAACAAGGACTCCTTTTTAAACCCGGATTAAACTTTAAATTATGTCGCACCAAACTTTAAAACTATCTTAAAATAAAGGAAGATTCAATTCAAACCTCTTTTTAAACCTCAGTTTAGTTTTTCCTGGAAAAATAATATTAAATTTAATCCTGTCGCACCAAAATCTTTCAACTTTAGATTAAAATGTGCAATCAGCTTCAAACTTACACTTTGAGGAGCTTTAAAGCTTTATTTTAATTTAATTTGATTTAATTTAAAATGGCTTTTTCAGATGAATTAATGTTTGTTGAAGTCTGATTGAAACTTGCTGCGTTAGTTTTAGCCTTTGTTTTACTGTTTTTCCAACAAGCTCTCGTTGAGCCACGTTTCTTCTTTCTGTTTGTTTTTTCTTCTTCTATTATTTGCCCATATTGCTTCATTAATTCAGCCAGTTTAAGTTCTCTGCCGATCAATCATGAGTCGTCTAACTTTTTAGCTAGTTATCAAACAATGTGGTGTTTTGTTCAGGAATACAGAGAAGCTGAAGTGAACAGTTCCCCCTCCTCTTTTATACTCTCTAGATCCAACACTCAAAAATCTGACAATTCAATTCACTTTAACAAAAACAAATTCTGACATTTAGAAAACTTTCCAAGAAGGTCACTTCATATCACTAAACTCCAAAAATGGCAAAAAATATGAATGGAGTTTGGTTTGCTTTACAAAATGCCCACAAATGTCTTGATTTTCGTAGCTTCAGCTCTAATTTTATTCTTCTTTTCTTCAGCTGGAGTAAAGAAGAATGAATTCATTTCTCTTTATTTTATTTTCTGTGGGCCATACCAGTAAAAGAGTCGATCCCACGTGGAATTACAAGACACACACACACAGTGAGTACATAAATACCAACTTTTGGCAAGTGACATTCTACAAACCACAAACTGGACGTAATTCCTGAACAGAAGGAACGTTTTACACAGAAAAGCAAAATAAAAGTTCCACAACACTTTGTGTTCCAAGAGAAAGAGGCTTTTTATGAGTTTTAGTGAAGAACCTCTCTGTGAAGTTATGATACCAAAGAAAAGGACAGTTCCTTTCTCGTTCCATTTCACTCTGACAGAGCCGATCCTGTTCTGCAACGTCTTGTTTCCAAGCGTGATGTTTAAAGATAAACACAAGAGATTTTTTTATGCTCAGCTTGAGAACGTGCCGCAGAGCGCATCACTTCCTGTGCACCAGGAGAGGTGCCCACTGAGGAGGCGCTGACAGATATCAGAGCTTTTACCTGGATGACCTGCTGAGTTAAAGCTCAGTGTTGGAAAGTTACTGTGTGCGTGAGAAAGTGTGGCAGCTGCCGTGTCGGTGAAGAAGACTCACCTCCTGCTGAAGATCCTCAGGCCGGTGAAGGTCTTGCTGGTGTGTTGGCAGCGGGGGGCGGGGGCCACAGAGGGCAGCTCGGAGGCTGGGGAGGACGAGGTGGAGGAGGCGGCAGAGGTGGAGGTGAAGTGCCCCTCTCCTCCATCCTGCAGCGAGGTGTGCTGGGCAGGCTGCTCCTCCTCCGGCTGCTGATCCATGTCCTGGCGGAGCTCCCTCTCTGCCTCTCTGCTACTTCTTCTCTCACAAACTCAGCTGGTCCGAGGTCAGCGCAGAGCTCACGCAGCCCGAGCAGCAGTCAGCCATTCTGACAGCTTCCCTCCTCTGCAGCAGCTGCTCAAACTTTTAGTTTCTCAAAGCGGCAGACACAGGAAGTACAGCTTCAGGTCTACCGTGTGCCTCAGCTAAGCTTCAGTTTACAGCAGGAAGCAGCAGCAGCAGAAGCGTTCAAAACAAAAGCAACTCTTCTGTGTTACAGCCTCAAGGTAGGAAGGAGGAGGAGGTGGAGAAGAGGGGGGTTGCTTTTCTATAAACTGGCTTCCTAACTTCCTTCCTTCTCCAAACCCTCCCAGCCTGAGGAAGCCTCTCTCCTACTCATGCTCTCAGAACAGAGCTCCTCTTTCTCTCCACAGCACACGCTCACCAGCAAATCCAGGAAGTTTGAAACCCTGATAGAAAACACACAAAGAAGAGTCTGTAGAAGGAGCTTCTTCTTCTTCTCTTCCTCTCTGTCCGACCTGTTGCTTCTCCACCTCACAGTTTTACTTTCTCTGCTCGGAGTCTCTGCTCACTCTGTCCTCTTTACTTTTATCTCAGCTCTGAGGCTCTCCCTCTCTTTTTTTCCTACGCCCCACCCACCCCTCTGGCTCTCCCTGCTCTGATTGGCTGAGAGGGAGAGGTGAGTGCTTTGCCACCTGCTGGTGCTTCAGAGACTGTGCAGCTGCTAAAAAAAGAGGAGGAAATGAACTAATTTTCTCCTCTCCAGAGACTCAGCAGCAGCTGAGGACTAACCACACTCACAAGAAGCAGGCAAGGCCTCTGTCTGGTCTTTCTCTTCTTCTTCTTTTGTAATTAAAACAATTATTTAAGAAGAATGAGGCAGGTTTGAGGTGTTAAATAGAACAAAATTAACATATTGTGAACATAAGAGTGATTTCTCACCGTGGAAACTGGCGCCTGCCTCTCACTTGGATCACATTTCTGAAGCCCTGCTCTGCAATGTGCTCCCCTCCCACATAGGTTTTACATAAAGATGGTGAACCAGCCCACACCAGGAGAGAGAGAGAGAGAGAGAGAGTACCGCAGTAAAGCAGAGGTCACACGGCCGCTGCGAGACCCACGCAGAGCACTTCACCACGTGCACGTGGCGGCTTCATCCCCTGGGTTCCTGCTCCGAGGTGGAACTGAAGGATGAGCCCGGGTTATTTTTGAAAGCCAATTAAAATGGAGGTGCAGCGGCCAAAAGGACGGGTGCTGAGATCGAGTCCTCTCCCTTAAAAAGATCCGTCAAACATGTTTTAAATAAAACACCCTGCTCTGAGTAGTGATTTGTTTCTAATGTGGTTTACTCTAAAATGAATCTTCCCTAGAACAGTGGTTCTCAAACTTTCGCATCAAGGAGCCCTAAACTGACAAAAATTAGACCCCATTTGACCCCAGTTTTTGTCCCAGGATCCCCCGTCTGATAGAAATGTTGTTTTAGAATCAGATTTATTGCCAAGCAGGTTTACACATAAAAGGACTTTTCTTTGGTGCAATAAACAAAATATTTAAATATAAAGTAGAAAATATGTAGAATTTGTTAGTGATATGTAAACTATTTACTTCAAATTTACATGTGCAAACATTTAAAGCATGAACTGCAAGGGGGGTTTATAGGTCCTGGAAGGACATTAGATTGATTGGTATGTTTGATTGGTTTAGACTGGTATGTGTTTTATTACAGAAAGTGTAAAAAACCCACGAACAAAATAGTCATTGTGTTACTTATGGATGGAATTATGGTGAAAATAAACGATTCGGCTTTTTGCTGGGGACCCCCCTGGAACCACTTAGATGCCCAACCCTTTAAGAACCACTGCTCTAGAACAAGGCCTACAAGTGGTTTCTGATTCGATGCGTCCAACAGCAGGACAATAGAGTCTGTCTGCAACAGTTTTATGATGTGACGCCGGTGTTAAGGTTTGGATTTGGGTTAGAATGAGTACTTTTAGAAGATTATTGGAGCCTCGTCATTGACTTGTCCGGGGTGTACAATGCCTTTCGCCAACATTACTGCATATTGCTGTGTGTAGTGCTATCACTACTGAGTCATGTTGACAAATCTGACCGTCACACTCTGCCTCAGCACACAGTGCATTAGTCTGTCATATGAGGTCGTTATCAGTGTAATTAAAGATCTGCACATCATAAACCGTCATCCCCATAATTACCATCGCCATCATCATCACCACTATCATCACCATAATTACCACCACCGTCACCATCATCATCACCACCATGACCATGGTCACAACCACCATCATCATCAACATCATCATCACCATCATCGTCACCACCATCATCATCACCACCACCATCATCAACGTCAACACCATAATCACTACCACCGTCACCACCATCATCACCATAATTACCAACACGGTCACCATCATTATCACCATCCTTCCCAAACCACCATCATCATCCGCACCATCGTCACCATAATTACCACTACCGTCACCATCATCATCACCACCACCATCATCACCATAATTACCATGATCATCCCCACCATCGTCACCATAATTACCACCACCGTCACCATCATCATCACATCATAATCATCACCGTCATCATCCCCACCATCTTCACCACCACAATCTTCACCGTCATCACCATAATTGTCACCATCATCACCGCCATCATCATCACCACCACCACCATCATCATCACCACCACCATCATCATCACAATCATCATCACCATAATTACCATCATCATCACCGCCACCATCACCATAATTACCACCACCGTCACCATCATCATCACCATAATTACCACCACCGTCACATCATCATCACCATAATTACCACCACCGTCACATCATCATCACCATAATTACCACCACCGTCACATCATCATCACCAT
>NC_060171.1:2118466-2120332 GCF_021292245.1 Micropterus dolomieu
TGCTGTGTGTAGTGCTATCACTACTGAGTCATGTTGACAAATCTGACCGTCACACTCTGCCTCAGCACACAGTGCATTAGTCTGTCATATGAGGTCGTTATCAGTGTAATTAAAGATCTGCACATCATAAACCGTCATCCCCATAATTACCATCGCTATCATCATCACCATAATTACCACCACCGTCACCATCATCATCACCACCATGACCATGGTCACAACCACCATCATCATCAACATCATCATCACCATCATCGTCACCACCATCATCATCACCACCACCATCATCAACGTCAACACCATAATCACTACCACCGTCACCACCATCATCACCATAATTACCAACACGGTCACCATCATTATCACCATCCTTCCCAAACCACCATCATCATCCGCACCATCGTCACCATAATTACCACTACCGTCACCATCATCATCACCACCACCATCATCACCATAATTACCATGATCATCCCCACCATCGTCACCACCACCATCATCAACGTCATCACCATAATCACCACCACCGTCACCACCATCATCACAATAATTACCACTACCATCATCATCACCACCGTCACAACCACCATCATCATCCGCACCATCGTCACCACCGTCATCATCATCACCATAATGACCACCACCGTCACCATCATCACCATAATAACCACCACCATCACCATCATCATCATAATCACCACCATCATCGCCATAACTACCACTACCATCACCATAATTACCATGATCATCCCCAGCATCGTCATCACCATAATTATCACCACCATCACCATCATCATCACCACCACCGTCACCATCATCATCACCATAATTACCACCACCGTCACATCATCATCACCATAATTACCACCACCGTCACATCATCATCACCATCATCACCACCACAATCTTCCCCGTCATCACCATAATTACCACCACCGTCACCATAATTACCATGATCATCCCCACCATCGTCATCACCATAATTACCACCATCACCATCGCCATCATCATCACCATCATCACCACCACCATCACCATCATCATCACCACCACCATCACCATCATCATCACCATAATTACCACCACCATCACCATCATCATCACCATAATTACCACCACCATCACCATCATCATCACCACCATCATCATCACCATCATCATCACCACCATCTTCACCAACACCGTCACCATAATTGTCACCATCATCACCACCATCACCACCACCACCATCATCATCGTCACAACCACCATCATCGTCAGCACCACTGTCATCAACGTCATCACCATAATCACCACCATAATCACCACCATAATCACCACCACCGTCACCATCATCATCACCACCATCATCACCATAATTACCACCACCGTCACCATCATCATCACCACCATCATCACCATAATTACCACCACCGTCACCATCATCATCACATCATAATCATCACCATCATCATCCCCACCATCTTCACCACCACAATCTTCACCATCATCACCATAATTACCACCACCGTCACCATCATCATCACCACCATCATCACCATAATTACCACCACCGTCACCATCATCATCACATCATAATCATCACCATCATCATCCCCACCATCTTCACCACCACAATCTTCACCGTCATCACCATAATTACCACCACCATCACCATAATTGTCACCATCATCACCGCCATCATCATCACCACCACCACCATGATCATCACCACCACCATCATCATCACAATCATCATCACCATAATTACCATCATCATCACCGCCATCATCACCATAATTACCACCACCGTCACCATCATCATCACCATAATTACCACCACCGTCACATCATCATCACCATAATTACCACCACCGTCACATCATC
>NC_060171.1:2120352-2134600 GCF_021292245.1 Micropterus dolomieu
CCACCGTCACATCATCATCACCATAATTACCACCACCGTCACATCATCATCACCATCATCACCACCACAATCTTCCCCGTCATCACCATAATTACCACCACCGTCACCATAATTGTCACCATCACCACCACCATCATCATCACAATCATCCTCACCATAATTACCATCATCATCACCATCATCATCACCACCACCACCATCATCATCACCACCACCATCACCATCACAATCATCATCACCATAATTACCATCATCATCACAATCATCATCACCATAATTACCATCATCATCACCGCCATCATCACCATAATTACCACCACCGTCACCATCATCATCACCATAATTACCATCATCATCACCGCCATCATCACCATAATTACCACCACCGTCACATCATCATCACCATAATTACCACCACCGTCACATCATCATCACCATAATTACCACCACAATCTTCCCCGTCATCACCATAATTACCACCACCGTCACCATAATTGTCACCATCACCACCACCATCATCATCACAATCATCATCACCATAATTACCATCATCATCACCATCATCATCACCATCATCACCATCACCAGGCTGAATGAAGGCTTACATGTTGTCATCTGGCATCCTGTCAGCGGCTGCTGGTTGACCTCAGGTAACCTCACCTGGACAAACGACTCAGACACAAACTGCTGCTGGAGGCTCAACATCAAGCCTCTTTAAACAACAACACAATATTTTCTATCAATTCGCTCCTCACAGCCATGTAGACAGTTTTGAAATGATTTCTATACTGAATAAATATTTCCTGAAAACAGAGCATGTTGTGTGGATTACACATAATAACAAAGAAGTAAAAGATGTTGTGTTTTAATTTCTTTAATAAACATTTTCAAAGCTGTGAGCCTGTTAGCATTTAACAGACTGAAGCCTCACAGAGCTGCTAGCATGACTGGGGACTTCCATTCACTTTATTGCAGAGGAGGCAAAAACTGAACAAACAAAATCAGAAGAACATGCATGAGTAAGTAATTAGTAATAAAAAATGTTTTCTATCTGTCCTCCAGATCAACCCTTTCTTTTCTCGAGCAGCAAACAGACAGTTAGGTTTCAGCGGGACCTGAGATCCTCTAACTCACCTGCAGCTGGTACTGAGATCAGCGCTCGTGTTATCTAACACTGCGGAGGCCAAACTCTCAGCTCAGGGCTGAAGTGATGGTTACTGATGCGTCGGCTCAGCCTGAAATGCTTTTAACCTTTATTTCTCCAGAGAAAACGTGTTCAGCGCAGAGCTCCTCTCCAGCAACCATCCAGCATACAGCTCACCATGAAAGGCACTATTTTCTATGAAGGATACCAATGATATCAATATAGTTTATTAGAGATAGATTTAAGTATAATACTTAAGGTTTTGTCTCTAACCCAGCAGTTCCCATTCATTTTTCAGCTTGTGAACCCTCAGAATGAAGCAGTGTGACCTGTTCTATGGGAGTTTAACCAAAGAGTGACTTTTCTTTCCTGTATCATATCAGAGTAAAACATTGTTACAAGACAAACGCAGACATTAGAGACATTATGAAGCTCTTTTTCTTTTAATTGACTCCTTCCTTCATTTACAGGTGTTTTTTTATATTGTCAGAATAACATGTAGGAGGCATTTATGTTGTATGTACTTGTTGGCATGTCATATTATTTTGTTTAGATACATTTTGCATTAGTATTTTGGACCCTGGGCGTCATTAGATCAGGGTCAGGACTGTATATAAGGGGCACAGGTGATAGGAAACAGCTATGGCGTGAGTCCAGTGGCAACCTCCACCTCTCATTAGTGAAGCCAGTGCTGAAGAGCCTTAAACCTGCATCCTCTCCAGCAGCCAGCAGGGGGCGACTCCACCGGCTGCAAAAAGAAGTGTGATTGTATAGAAGTCTATAAGAAAATGTTTCTACTTGTCAGCTGATTTATTCCCTCAGTAAACACTTTCCTGATGAGTTTATGGTCTCAGTCGCTAGTTTCAAGTCTTCTTCAACACAGCGTGATGTTCATTTAGTAAATTATGGTCCCGTTTAGAGGAACAGAGACCAGGAAGCAGGGGAGGCTTTAGGGCGGGGCTACAAGCTGATTGACAAGTCGCTACCATGGCGACCTGTCACTGCTGAAAAAGCTTATCAGGAATCTTTTTTTTTTCATTTTTCAGGTAAATATGTTGTGACCAAAATGCCAAAATCAAGGTTTCGAAACAGCAGTCCAGGAACCAACGGGTGACGTCACGCCGGCGACGCCCACTTCTTTAATACAGACTGTGGGGATCGCACACAATGTTGCTTTAAGGTTGAGCTCATTTGAACTGTTTTGTATCCTGTTGTGTAGTCTAAACTGCAGCAATGCATCATGGTCTATAAGATCATCATATGAGGAGATATGTATTTTTCACAGGACAGGAAGGGTAAAAGTAACTAAAGCTGTAAAGAAAAATGTAGTGCAGTAAAAAATACAATACCTCAGAGATGTGGTGGAGTAATATATAGTATAAAGGTGGATAAAGTGGAACTACTTGAGTTAAAAAAGTAACCTCGATTTGTTGGCTACTGGTACAGTTCTTGAGTAAACATACTTTATTCCACTACAGCTTTTACTTTCTTTTTACTGGTAAAGAAGAAGAAAAGCCTCACAGCTTCACCATCACAGTTTCTCTGTCCGCCCACACACACTATCCACTGGAGAAAAACGTTCAAAGCTCTCTGAAAACTGATGAAAAGCATACCGGGAAATGTAGTGTAACCTGCTGCAGGTGGAAGGAAAGTGTCCGTGAAGGTTCTCAGTTATCCAAGATAGGTTAAAATCAAGGGCAGCTGGACCTGGTTAAAGGTACTTGAAGGCGTTTGGCCTCTGATCCGAGTCTTCAGTTCTGACTGACTGGCAGGGCGTCACGGGTCCGGATGGAAAGTGGGCTCATTATAGTCCTTTATGACGAAATAACTCATTACACACAGTCTGTTTTTACAGGAATGATCAGACTGAAATACTGCTGAGGACTTTGAGCTCCATCTAGTGAAAACTTTACTGAAACATCCTCTACCACAACATGTTGCTGTAATCATTATATATTTAGACACAAACTAAAGGCATCAACATTTTCTAGTTTTATTAAAGAGTGCAGTTGTTTTTATGTATTTACACATGGACCTTTTCAGCATGAGTGGTTTCTAGCACTACTAGGGCTGTCCCCGACTAAGGATTTACAGAGTCGAATCAGAATCGTCATGTCCTGCCTACAGTCGACTGATAGTTGAATCATGTGTGTTTTTGTGCGCGGTGATTGCAGTCTGTTTTGAAGACCCTTTTCTCTCTCTCCCTCTCTCTCTCTCGCCTGTCATTCACCGGTCTTGTGCAGAGTTTTGCGTGCATGCCGTGCTGCCAACAGCTGCCTGCACGTCGCGGTTCCTCGCGGGTCTATTTCAAGTAGCCGGCTGTTTAAAAACGATAAAATATTCTATTGGTGTGTGGTTCATCAAGGGTGATAAATTATGTGGGAATTGTTGGGCTTCTGTAAATAACATCACAGAGTACGGTCTAGACCTGCTCTTTTATGAAGCGCTGTGAGATAACTGTTGTGATTTGGTGCTATATAAATAAAATTGAATTGATTTGAATTGAAAATTGAATTGAATAAATTATCTGAAAGTCCCGCGAGGTGCGGACAACTCGGCACAACACCAGTGAAGCTGGAGCGCCGTCTCTTCAGCAAGTGTTCCTCTGCTGCCACCGCACACATACACGCTCCGCCTACACATGCGCAGTGACGACCCAGGGTTAGGGTTACAATTTTAATAATAATAATAATAATACATTTTATTTCTATAGCATTTTTCAGGACACTCAAAGACACTTTACAGGTAAAAGCAGAAGTTATGTACATTTAAAATCGATTAAAAACATAAATAGCATAATATAAAATATAAAAACATGTGGTGCAAAAACATAAGAGGGGACCATATAAATAACAAACAGCAGCAGGTGTAATATCACATTATTTGATGTTAAAAGCTAATCTAAAAAGGTGGGTTTTGATGAGTGATTTGAAAGAGTCCATGTCGCCCCGGGTACGGTTTTGGATTTATTGAAAGTTTTATTTTTTTGTTTACTTACAGCATTAAACACTGAAATGTATATTGTAACAGGCTGTATATTAACTTATTTGGAGAAAACTGGTAGTTCTATGTAAAATCAGACGTTGAGCACCCCCATATCGCCCAAATGGCGTGATCCTTGTTTCACTGCGAAGCTTCGACGGTGAGATTGACAATGGAATCAGGCTCCGCCCATCGAAGCATCAAATCTTTGACTATTGGGGGTCGGCCCTAAGCACTACCCATTAACTTAATTAAAAGTATTAATACTACTGTTACATTAGTTCTTCCCAGCTCCAGGGGCAAGACTCCCAAACGCATGAGTTAGCAAATGACTGTTTAAAAACTTTTATTTTTGACGGTTTTGTCTCTCTGACAGGGAAAGCAGAAGGCCAGCGACGGGTGAGAATACTGCAGGACACAGCCTGTTCGCAGTCGCTAATCCCGTCTGGCATTCTTCCCGTGTGTGACAGCTCCGACGTAAGTGCAGTAGTAAGAGGTATCGAAATGGGATTCGTACCAGCTCCACAGCACCAGATTTATGTCCATTCTGACCTAGTGAGTGGTTCCTTCACGATGGGTGTCCGTGCAGAGTTCCCAATCGGGGGCATTGAGGTAGTCATGGGGAATGATATTGCTGGTGGGAAGGTGTTTCCTGTCCCTAAGGTGGTCAGCGATCCGATCCCTGAGTCTGAGCAGGATGATTTAGTGCACACAGCCATCCTCATACGACCGTAAGCGTGACAACAAGAGCGCAGTCTCGTAAATGGACACAAGAGATTGGTCTGTCTGATTCACCTGCTGATTCTGTTTTTCCTAAAGAAAGCGTGTCCCATGGTGATGGTCCGTGTGTGAGACCTACGTCAGTTGCAAAGAAAACAGAGGTGGAAGGACAACCAAAAACTCGACACTTTAAAGAAAAAGCCTTTGAGTTTTAGCCCAGCTTAGGACCATAGAGTGCGTGGTCCACCGGAGGTGTTAAGTGTGGAGATAAGTGATGTGTCTCCCAAAGCTAACTTGTTGTTTTTAGTGTCTCTGTTCAGGGAAGTCGGCGAAGGACGTGTTTTCCCCCTCACGGGTCTGTGTGGCCGCAAAGAAAGTGAAGCCGTTCGAAACAGGTGACAAAGTGTTCGGCTTGCTGGGTCCCCCTGGCCCACGGTTACAACCTTTACATCCAACATCCTGGCTGACGTCCTGTCCCGTGCTTTAGGTCACAGGAATATTGATCAATATTCAATTGTTTTTATCAGTATCTCAATGTTTTGGAAGCTTTATGTTTTTTGGAACGTGGTTGTATGGACAGAAATAGTGGTTTGAATAAAACTCCCAATGAAAGTGTAAACAGTTAATATGGCCAAAACATGGACATTTGCCTGGTGTCTTTTTGAAAAATTGTGTAATAACTGTTGTATATTAGTTTCTTTTCATAACATTTACAGTTACAGTTGTATTCCAGGTGTATTTGAAGATATTCAGTTGCATGATAATGAGTTGGATGATGGTTTTAATGGCTATTAAAATATAGATATTATACCACGCGAGGATGAAAATATATTGTCCTTTTTTGCATCTCCATTTACTCTTTAATAGCAACACAGGTTAACAGGTTCATTTATAGTTGATTTATATTCCCTAGCTTCTGACCTTTCAAAGGAGACCAGAATTATGCAGGAGAACTGATTTATTTTGGGTTTGTTATTTTAGGCGGTTTTCCTGGAAATAGGGGAAAATAGCAGGTAGTTTATAATAAACCGTAATATTTTATAAACTCTTCATGTGTTTTATGTGTAAAAATCTGACTTTGTAAAGGAACTGAAACTGTGGCATAAATGTAGTGAAGTAAAATGTATAATAGCTCCCTCTGAGATGAAGTAGAAGGAGAAAATACCTCAGAAATTCTACTACAGCACTTGTGTAAATGTACACTGAACAAAATTATAAAGGCAACCCTTTTGTTTTTGCCTTCATTCATCATGAGCTGAACTCAAAGATCTAAGACTTTCTCTATGTACACAAAAGGCCTTTTTCTCTCAAATATTGTTCACAAATCTGTCAATCCATCCACCTCACAGGTGTGGCATTTCAAAATGCTGATCAGACAACATGGGGATTGCAAAGGTGTGCCTTAGGCTGGCCACAATAAAAGGCCACTCCAAAATGTGCAAGTTTTGAGGGAGCGTGCAGTTGGCATGCTGACTGCAGGAATGTCCACCAGAGCTGTTGCCCATGAACTGAATGTTCATTTCTCTACCATAAGCCATCTCCAAAGGTGTTTCAGAGCTCTCACAACCGCAGACCACGTGTAACCACACCAGCCCAGGACCTCCACATTCAGCATCTTCACCTCCAAGATGGTCTGAGGCCAGCCACCCGGACAGCTGCTGCAACAGTCGGTTTGCATGACCAAAGAATTTCTGCACAAACTGTCTGGAACCATCTCAGGGAAGCTCATCTGCATGCTCGTCGTCCTCATCAAGATCTCGATCTGACTGCAACTTCGCACAGCCATTGAAGAGAAGTGGACCAAGACTTCACAGGCCACAATCAACAACCTGATCAACTCTACGAGGAGGAGATGTGTTGCACTGCGTGAGGCAAATGGTGGTCGCACCAGATACTGACTGGTTTCCGGACACCCCAATACAGTGAAACTGCACATTTTGGAGTGGCCTTTTATTGTGGCCAGTCTAAGGCCTTTTATTGTGGCCAGTCTAAGGCATACCTGTGCAATCCCCATGCTGCCTGATCAGCGTCTTGATGTGCCACACCTGTGAGGTGGATGGATTATCTCGGCAAAGGAGAAGTGCTCACTAACACAGATTTTGACAGATTTGTGAATCAGCTCATGACGAATGGGGGCAAAAACAAAAGTGTTGCATTTATAATTTTGCTCCGTGTACTTAGTTGCTGCATCCAAAGAATATAAGCTTTAAAAAGGTCAACGTGCTGCAGAGTAATTACCCCGTTCACACCTCCAGCAGCTACATAATGATGAACCAGCCCGTCCTCAGCAGAGAAACGGCTGCACAGGTCGATGATGCAGCAACTTATTACGACTAATATTTAGGTTTTTTGTTAGGCCGCGACCTCTAGTGGCAGAAGAAGTCAGGTGACGTGATGCAAGCAGGTGGTGGGGTGGATGGATTCAAGTCAAGTAAACTCAGGACTATGAGTCCCGTGTGGAAGAAAGTCAAAGGTGACATGTTTTAAGTTAAATAACATTTCATAGGTGACTTATGTAACGTAGGTATTTTAACCCAAATCACCATCATTTATTTAATCCTCACCAAGTTGTTTTGTTGCCTAAACCTGAACAAGCTACCACCGTTTCACCACGAATTAAACGTCATGTTATTTATATAACATGCTGAAGGTCCAGTACATGTTTTTGGGGAACGGTCTTAAATGTTTTTGCTTTCACTTGACAATCGACCTATTTAATTGTTTAGGTTTGAGGACGTGTTGCATGAATGTGAGTCCAGTACAGGTGCAGCTAAAAAAAAAAGTTCACTGTAGAACCAGACTGAGAGATTGAAGGTTCAGGAAACCTGCAGGTGTTTGGAGTTAATCAGCTGATCAGAGCTCTTCTCAGGTCGACATTTTGTATTATAAATTCTTTTTTCTAACATTCTAATAGTTTTGAGATACCGGAGTTTTCATTTCCATGAGCTGTAAGCGGTAATCATCAAGATTAAAACAGAGAAAAGGCTTGAAATATTTCATTTTATGTGTAATGAATCTAGAATATATGAAAGTTTCACTTTTTGACTTAAATGATGGACACACAATGAACTTTTCTTGACACAGCTGCATGCTGACAGCTTCCTGAAATAAAACACTGAGAGAAACTCTCTGCTCCTGGACGTTTTTGAGTGATAGACATTTTAGAAATTCACCACCACCGAATATAAAGTGAAACAATACTTTTCCCCCTCTGCCACCACGTTACAACCAGAAAAGTCCTCCTTAGGTTCTGGTCCGTTGTCGACACTGTTGGTGTGTGGTTGTGTTGCGTTAACACCAATTATGGCCACCGTTTTGATTAGTGATGCTGTGAACTGTTTGTTTTTATTGTCTGCTGTTGTGACGTTTCTTTTAACCTTCTATCCCTCTGATGCCCTTCAGTAGGTTTTGAAAGGTGACATATGAATAAACATGCACCTACTTACTAAACGTCTTTGGTCCACAGGTTATTCCAAAGTGAGGGGTTAACTGTAAATGAATAAATCATGACTATGACATGAAACATGTCCTCCAGAACACAGCTGGCCTCGTGTTATAATCACATCAGCCTGGTTTCAGGCCGGCGGCCTCTCCGCTCGCTCGCTGCTGCTGCTGTAATAACCGGCCTGCAGCAACTCTCTCCGCACTGGAGGTTACTGTAATCTCATTACTTCCCCAGTGAAATAGGCACATAATGCACTGCTGTTAGATCTTCAATGAGTTTATTAGAGCTGCTGACCTGATGGAAAAACACAGAGCAGCAACAGAAGTACGACAGAATGAAACACTGATGGAACAGAGGTCAGCTGATCAAGAATGAGAAAGACTTGGAGGACGTTTATTTCACTCTCTGCAGGCAGAGAGACAGTGTGACACATGTATTCTTTCCAAGTCAGGCGCCGCACATCTGGATCCTCATCAAAGCAAAGCAGGTAACGACAGTAATGACGTCACAGGAAACTCATGCCAGCAGCTCTGTGAAGCTGACACAGTTTCAGGTTCCTGGGAATCAGCATCACAGAGAACCTGACACGGTCGTCTCACATCTCCACGCTGCCGAAGAAAACTCAGAAGCAGCTGGATTTCTCAAGGGAACTTAAGAAGGCTAAATTCCAGCACCAAGTTCTTGTCAGCTTTTACATAGGAGCAACAGAAAGCTTCCTAACTGATAACATCACTAACACGGGACGTGCACGGCCCAGGACCGTAAGGCTCTGCAGATCATCATCTCCCGAGCATCAGTGACGTGGGTGAGGTGAGGTGCCTGCAGGACAGTACCCACCCAGCCACAGCCTGTTCACCCTGCTGCCTCCTGCGAGGAGATATAGAAGGCTGAGAGCCTCTTAAATTCATCCTCAGCACTGCACCACTGAAAATAGTTTGTTTCTCTTTACCATTTTTGTGTACATCGTTGGGTTTGTAGCAGAAGGGAGCTACAAACTGCATCTCATTGTACAACAATGTTGACGATTAAATTTACCTTGTACAGAAGCTTCCTTCCATCACTGCCCCCCCCCCCCCCCCCCCCCCCCCCTTACATAAAGAGCCTTATGAAACACCAACCTGCTTTGATGCATGCGTTTATGAGTCACCTCCACCCAGGCTTGAAAAAGTAACAGCAGCGGTGATTGCGTCATCAGAGGCCAATACTACCTCTGCAGCAGTAAGAGTACTCAGAGTACTGTAGGCGGGTCTCTAGTACACTTCAATGTTGTTACTTTAACACTTTGTAGGAACATTTGTATTTTATACTACTTTAGAATTAGTAATAATAAGTC
This sequence comes from Micropterus dolomieu, assembly GCF_021292245.1. Classification (NCBI taxonomy): domain Eukaryota; kingdom Metazoa; phylum Chordata; class Actinopteri; order Centrarchiformes; family Centrarchidae; genus Micropterus; species Micropterus dolomieu. The sequence continues at coordinate 2,129,977 of NC_060171.1, forward strand.
TTTTACCCAATTTTCACTAATTCATTGTCAGGATACTTTGACCTCATGAGTCAAAACACGGCACAAGACCAACTTCATTTTGCTGACGTTTTTCTCAAAGCGACTTTAAATTGCTATATATGTCAGAGGTCACACGCCTCCGGTGCAACTAGGAGTTAAGTGTCTCGCTCAGGGATACATTGGCGAATTGTGTTGTAGTGGGAAATCGAACCCCGGTCTCTCACACCAAAGGCAAGCGTTTTTTCCACTGTTCCATCGCCACATCCTCACACTGCACAGGGGGAAGCCCTGCACGCTTTCGAACGCTAAAGGTAGGTGTAGAATATTTACAGCGGTGGAAAGAGTACAAAAATATTCCACTTAAGTAAAAGTATGATTATTTTGATGAACGTTTACTTAAGTACAAGTAAAGTTACCAGTATAAAAATTTTACATTTAAAGTAAAAGTTACTTTTTTAACCTCCTAAAATAACTTATTTATATTGATTTAATATCTTATTTAGACGTATTATACTTATTTAATTAAATTGCAGTCTTTTGCGATTTGATAAGGGAACAAAGCCAAATTGTGTTTTTAGCCAAATTTTAGTTAGTTTGACAGATACTTTACCAAATCAAAGGCAAAAAACAATGACATTTTATGTTATAATGAGAAGTTAGAGAATGTTTTTGCTTCATTAGGAAACTGTGGCGGAACAGATTAGACTCTGGCGGGCCGCTCTGGACTGGGAAAATGGGAAATACTGACCTGTATATGAAGTCATGTCCCTATTTACATTCAAACAAGTGGAAATTTTAACAGGATATTAGAAGCGTTAGTACAATAAATAAGTAGTTACCAGCAAGATGTTAATGCCAACCAACATTGTCATGCACCGAAGTCTTTTTGGCTATTTGGAACAAAGCATCTTACCAAACTATGAAAAGTTTTTTTAACCACCAATGAAAGCAGGCTATTATTTAACTGACCTCCACATCAGGGGTCCTCAGCTACATCTGTTCAAAGCAGACACTGTGGGGGCCGGACTTTCAAAAATAATTGCTATATTACTTTTGCAAAATGAACGTTTTTATTAGCTTATATAGGTGTGAACAGACTCCTTAAAAACATGGTAGGCCTAAATCCATATTGATAAATCTAAACAGGAAAACCTAAACATGAGTTCACTGAGGAGTGATGGTTAAAATCAGTCATTGTAAATGTAACTCTGATTGGCATGACATATTAATGAACCGGTGTTGATGCTATTAAGCAGCTGCGCGTTATTGTGCATGAGACACCTGTAGTTACTATGGTAACAGCAGATGCCTTTTAATACCACAGGGCACAGAGGTCTGGGGCAGCTAAAAACTATTGTCGGGCAGTTATTGGTATTTTCCATACTTCTGTGAGCAGTCATGATCTGACTTTATGCTGCCACAACATGAGACTGCAAAAGTGAAAGGAGTTGGTTACCTGGCTGAGAAGGTGGAGGTGTGCAGGTCTTTATCTAACAGCTTTTTCTTGCACTTTTTTTTTACTCAGAAACAGAGGAGTGATTGAAAATGTAGCGAAGTACAATACAAAACATACTTAAGTAAAAGTAAAATTACAGAAAGTACAAGTACACAAAATAGCTACTCAATTACAGTAAAGTGAGTAGGCTAATTGTAATTCGTTACTTTCCACCTCTGGAATAGAGAAGTCAGAGTAAGGAGCTGCCAGACTGACCGCTAACTGCATTTCACCAGACTGACCGCTACTGCCGCTCAGCATTTCACCAGACTGACCGCTAGCTGCATTTCACCAGACTGACCGCTAGCTGCTGCTCAGCATTTCACCAGACTGACCGCTAACTGCATTTCACCAGACAGACCGCTAACTGCATTTCACCAGACTGACCGCTAGCTGCTGCTCAGCATTTCACCAGACTGACCGCTAACTGCATTTCACCAGACTGACCGCTAACTGCATTTCACCAGACTGACCGCTACTGCCGCTCAGCATTTCACCAGACTGACCGCTAGCTGCATTTCACCAGACTGACCGCTAGCTGCTGCTCAGCATTTCACCAGACTGACCGCTAACTGCATTTCACCAGACAGACCGCTAACTGCCACTCAGCATTTCACCAGACTGACCGCTAGCTGCATTTCACCAGACTGACCGCTAGCTGCTGCTCAGCATTTCACCAGACTGACCGCTAACTGCATTTCACCAGACTGACCGCTAACTGCATTTCACCAGACTGACCGCTACTGCCGCTCAGCATTTCACCAGACTGACCGCTAGCTGCATTTCACCAGACTGAGCGCTAGCTGCTGCTCAGCATTTCACCAGACTGACCGCTAACTGCATTTCACCAGACAGACCGCTAACTGCCGCTCAGCATTTCACCAGACTGACCGCTAGCTGCATTTCACCAGACTGACCGCTAACTGCATTTCACCAGACTGACCGCTAGCTGCATTTCACCAGACTGACCGCTAACTGCATTTCACCAGACTGACCGCTAGCTGCTGCTCAGCATTTCACCAGACTGACCGCTAGCTGCATTTCACCAGACTGACCGCTAACTGCATTTCACCAGACTGACCGCTAGCTGCTGCTCAGCATTTCACCAGACTGACCGCTAACTGCATTTCACCAGACAGACCGCTAACTGCCGCTCAGCATTTCACCAGACTGACCGCTAACTGCATTTCACCAGACTGACCGCTAACTGCCGCTCAGCATTTCACCAGACTGACCGCTAACTGCCGCTCAGCATTTCACCAGACTGACCGCTAACTGCATTTCACCAGACTGACCGCTACTGCCGCTCAGCATTTCACCAGACTGACCGCTAGCTGCCGTTCAGCATTTCACCGGACTGACCGCTAGCTGCCGTTCAGCATTTCACCGGACAGACCGCTAGCTGCATTTCACCAGACTGACCGCTAGCTGCCGTTCAGCATTTCACCGGACTGACCGCTAGCTGCCGTTCAGCATTTCACCGGACAGACCGCTAGCTGCATTTCACCAGACTGACCGCTAGCTGCCGTTCAGCATTTCACCGGACAGACCGCTAGCTGCATTTCACCAGACTGACCGCTAGCTGCCGTTCAGCATTTCACCGGACAGACCGCTAGCTGCATTTCACCGGACAGACCGCTAACTGCCGTTCAGCATTTCACCGGACTGACTGCTAACTGTAGTTATATCTGTATCACCGGGGGCCGGACCGGGACTGCACAAAGCCTCCGAGACCCATGGAGGACCTAACAGAAAGGTTTCAGTGTCCTACAGCTGATCGTGTGGTGAGTTCTGTGCTTGTGTCTATTTTCTTTTCACTCTGAAGTCGGCAGCAGTTTCACCTCCAGCAGGACGAGTCAGCTGACAGCCAGACGCTCCGCTCGCAGCAGCAAAGCCTCTCTGATTGGTTTAATGTGTTTAAATTCAGAGCTGATCTTACATCTGAGAAGAAGCTCCTGAGAGCAAAAGGCCAGATCTCCTTTTCAAAGGAGAGCAGACGCAACTGGAAAACTAATCAACGCTCAGATCTGAGGAGAGCGCGGGGACGCTAACGTCGTTACGGGTCTCTAATGAGGCCAGGAAGTTATTACCCTACAGATGATGGACTCACTGCTCTCTGATTGGGTTAAAGCCCCGGGATCACATGGCTCATCACCACACACAGCTGTCTGTCACAGGACAGAGAGCACTGATTGGTCCAGAGTCAGCTTCCCTTCAATCCCTTCAGTCCCTGTGAAGTGAAATATGTGACTCAGGACAAACCACCGTTTGTTTTAGACCACAGCGTTCTTCGGTGAGCAAAAGTAAAGGAACAAATCATCTTAAAGTAAATAACATTTAATATTTGGTGGCAGAACCTTTGCTTGCAGTAACTGCCTCAAGCCTGCGACCCATCGACATCACCAAACTGTTGCATTCTTCATTTGTGAAGCTATTCCAGGTTTTTACCGCAGCTTCTTTCAGTTCTTGTTTGTTTCGGGGTGTTTCTCCCTTCAGTCTCCTCTTAAGGAGGTGAAATGCAGCTCTGTTGGGTTCAGGTCAGCTGATTGACTTGGTCAGTCTAAAACCTTCCACTTTTTCCCCTGATGAAGTCCTTTGTTTTGTTTTGTGTGCTTTGGCTTGTTGTCCTGCTGCATGATAAAGTTCCTCCCCGTTAGTTTCAGTGCATTTCTCTGTAAACACTTCTGACTTCATTCTGCTGCGACCATCATCAGTTCCATCATCAATAAATATTAATGAGCCTGTTCCAGAAGCAGCCATGCAGCCCAGGCCGTGACATCACCTCCACCAGGCTTCACAGATGAGCTTGTACGCTCTGGATCATCAGCAGTTCCTTTCTTTCTCCACACTTTGGCCTTTCCATCACTTTGCTACAGATTAATCTTGGTCTCATCCGTCCATCAGATTGTGTTCCAGGACTTTTGCGGCTCATCTCTGTTCTTCTCTGCAAATTTCACTCTGGCCTTGTGATTCTTGCTGCTGATGAGTGGTTTGCATCTTGTGGTGTGGCCTCTATATTTCTGCTCTCTGAGTCTTCTTCCAGCAGTGGATTGTGATACCTTCACCCTGCACTGTGGAGGTCGTTGCTGATGTCACTTCCTGATGTTTTGGGCGTTTTCTTCACAGCTC